>NC_141002.1:76149564-76206730 GCF_052327205.1 Somniosus microcephalus
TGGGATAGGTTATGGATATTGTTGATAGTGATGATTTATTAGTTTTTGTTTGTTTTTGTGTGGTGTGGTTTGGGTTGTAGTTGGGTTAGGTGGTATGTTATAGGTTGTGGGGGGTAGGGTTGATATGTTGGGTTTATGGTGTGGTTATGGTGGATGATGTGGGGGTAAGGTAGGTAGTGGGGGTAGGGTAGGGGATAGGAAGGTGAGGAATATGAGGGGGAGTGGATGTGTTGGTTTATGTGGTAATGTAGGGGTGAGAAGTATATTGGATTGGTGTGGAGAATATGTTTGATGGGATATTTAGATTATTGTGATATGAATAGGATAATGAATGATTTTTTGATGGGTAGTGGGTTTGTATATTTGATGGTGTGTGAGTAGGTGGGTGGTTGTTGAGGATTTTTTGGGGTTTTTGTTGTGTAGTGTGTTGTTTGAGTTGGGGTTGGGGGTTGGGGGTTTTGTAGTAGTTTGGGTGTATTTGGGATGTTTGGGTGAGGGTTTGGGGTTAGATAATGGTGGTAGATATGTTTTATTGTAAGGTTGGGTGTTTGGGTGGTGTGTAGGTTTTGTGTGGGGTGTATTAAGGAAGTATGGGTGGTTAGTGATTTTTGTGTAGGGTGTTATTTTTTTTGAGTTTTTAGTTATGTTATTATGAAGGTTTGGGGTGGTAGGGAGAGTTTAAAGGGGGATTTTAGTTTTTGTTTGTTGAGTTATAGAGTGAGGTTTTTTTGGTTTTTTATGTTTTGTGGATTTTATTTAGTTGGTTGGGGATTGGGATTGGGGATTGGGGGTGGGGATTGTTAGTTTGTATTTTGGTTGAGTGATGTTTGGGGGGGGGAGGTAGTAATTGATATTATATTTTATAGGTAGAAGGTAATATGAGAGATTGTAATAATGAGGTTGTAATGGTTATTTTTATAGGTTGTGTAAGGGAGTGAAGGTAGGTGGGAAAAAGGGAAATTTAAATTGTAAGGAAGTGGTTTTTTTTTGATGGAATTTTTGTTAATTAGAGTAGTGAGGAGGTGGGATTTGTTAGTATATGAGTATAGTGGAGTAGGGTGAGGTATGTTTATGGGTTTTGATTTTTGAAGTAAAATAGTGGTTTTGAGTTGAGGAAGGGAGAGGAAGGAATTGATAGAGAGGGTGATTTTTGTTGTTTGGTTGAGGGGAGAGGATGGGTTTGAGATTTGGTGGTGGTGGGGAAGGGGGGGAATAGTTAGTAAGTTATAGGATATTTGATTAAGGTTGGTTACCTATGAAAAGATCGCCAATATCTCTTGTTCTGTATATAAGCTATACATCTGCATTACATACGGTGTTGATTGATGGTCGGCTCAAGTGTATCATCAGTCGTCACTAAAACAAGGGCACATATAATGGAATATCTCAGAATGACTTAATTTCCCTTTGTTTTCCTAGCACGCACTCCAGCATCTTTCTCAGTTCTACAGTGATTTCCCTTTAAATTACTAATAGATGTCTGTGGCATTGCTCATGGTGAGCCAGAGGATACAAATGTTCAATGCGAACAACGTACAGTATATTATCAGGTGACTGAATAAGTCAAATGCTGTTTTTATTCAAGAGCATTCTAGGAGTGTTAGTGATATTTTTGACTTTGAATTCTATGCTTATGTGCATATCTGTGTGAAAAGTATACACAATAGCCTTCATTATTAGTTAATGTTTATTTAATAATGTTATTAATTTTACATTTTACCTCTTTTTGAAGCCCAGGATACAGAGGAAGATGCTCCAGGGTGCAGGTGGTAGGTTTTAGGAACTTCGTGTAACAGTATTGTTAGAAATTAGGGTATCCAAAATATATGGGGATATGCGAATGAAACTGTGATGTGAATAAGACTGTGTTTAGATGATTGTATTAGAACTTGAGACAAAATGTTTCTTCAGACTAGTATTAGAATAATTAGATAGATGCTTCGAATCTGCTTGTGTTTTGGTTCCCTGCAGATGTTATAACATTCTGCACCGTGACAAGTCATATATGACCTTGTTTCCAGGCTAGCGGTCTACTGTTTGTGTGCTAGGAAGGTTGTTTTATGTATCTTTAATTTGACCAACCAAGGCCCAATGCCTATGTTTCTTCCATTACTGCTAATAACCATATTATAATGCCAAGTTAGGATTTTGACTTTGTTTAACAAAACTGCTTTAAAATGCGTAAGTTAACCAGTGTATGAGAATAGAATAGAAGATATCTTTGGGAATTTAATGATTCATTCCATGGTACAATAGTTTGATAATGGAATGACATAGATCGTTTTGCACAACTAAAGTTGCATGAACATAAATAACTGATAACAAGCAGTTATGAACATCTAATGGTCGAAAATGGCATGTCTGACTCCAAACTCGGGAGGATAGGGACAAGGGAGATAAGAAAAATTCCGATGGGTAGGCCTTCAAAACATATAAACAATAAAGCATGTGTAATGATTGTGAAGACCCCTCCTGGAGGGAGGATCTTCATCTCAGAGTTGAGACAAAGAACTCGATGTGCCATTGGGCACCTTGGTTTAGGAAGAACCCTTACAGGTCAGATAGGCCTGTCCATATTATACATCAGGCCCACCCCTAAAAAGGGAATAAAAGCAAGCCCTTAAAAGTTCTTAGCACAGACGATGGAGGGGAGAGCCATACAAGTGTGGGGCTGGTCTAACACTCTTCCAGGAGTGGACCCATTCTTGGAGGTTCTAGATGAGAGGAAGAAAGGCCATAAGCTGGAGAACTGTTCACGCATGCCAGTTGTCTGTCCAATCGGGACCGGTACCAGCTGTTTGTCATGGTCGTATGTTTTTGCTGTATAACTAGCATGTTGTATTCCATCTTAAACTCTGATTAAACACAATGGCCTAGAAATTCAGTTGTTAGCGCCAGCCGCTAGCGCCTTAGGAGGAGGAGAAGTGGGGCGCTAAGCGGCTAGCGCCCGGGCGTGGCACGATCTGCGCCTCTCACGAACTTCACTCAAGATTTAGCAGCGGCGCAAAACCGCAGCTCCTGCTCAGCTGTGCGCGCAGATCCTGATGTCATTTCATGGTGCAACGCCCTTGGTGCGCCCCGAACCGGAACTTTAGTGGCGCCACCCTTCTGTGCACCTGGCGCCCCCAGCGACTGGTAGAGGGGAATGGTTCCCAGTCGCCGCAGGGGGCGCTATTTAAAGGGGACTCCTCCTGCATTATAAGTGGCAGCCATTTTCTGCCAATCCTGTGTGAGAGACGGATATTTAGAGAGAGACAAAGGGAGAGAACTTTCTGCTTTGACTCAGCGCTCGCACAGGTACTTCTGGCTTCATGCCAGAGCTTTGCACTTGGATTTAACTTTCAGTGCCATAGCCTTGAGTCGCCACATATAATGGGGGCTGCAATGGGTGGAAACGTTGGGCTTCTCCATTGCATTCAAAGGGCTCAGAGACGCCGTGAGAGAGTGCCAGTCATGGCCAGACGGAGAAGGGCCAACAGGCGTCGGCACAGGAGGTGTGCTGCCTCTCCCTCTAACTTAACCTCAACTGTATGTATTTAACTTACTTATATATGTATAACCTACCTGTTGGGGCTGTTGCCCCTTTAACTTACCTTTTAGGGCCATTGCCCCTTTAAGACGCACCTTAGCGTGCTGACGTCACGTCACGTACAACGTAGCGTGCTGACGTCACGGCACGTACGACGTGACGTGCGTGAGGCGGCTGCCGGCCCGACTCGGCCTTCCAGAAAGGCTGCCGGCACAGCCCGGCCTAGCGTCTTCGGCCGCATCTACCAGCCGCCGGGAGCGACGCGATCTTCCGCTCCCGCGGCAAGCATCGGCTCAGCCTGGCCTCCAGCTCCCGCTCCCGACTTCGGCCTCCACGGCCAGAAACGCGACCACGCGCATCACGTGACGCCCCAAGCGCGGACAACGCTACCGAGCGTGATGAGGTCATCACGCTCCCCACAGGACTGCTACGTAGTCCTCGTGGAGTCCTTGCTGGGACACAGACCTACACCACGGTGCTCCTACAGCAGCACAGGCTCCGGGCAGTTGTATTGTCCCCATGCTTGAGTCTTGGAAATTGTTTGTCTGTGAGTATTCTAGAATGCTATAGATGATTAATGTGCACTGTATGTTGTAGAAAATGTTTAGTTGTAACTTTTCTCTGCCTAGCTGATTAACTAGTAGCTGTATTTTCATACACTATGTACAGGGCTAATTTAAAGAGAATGCCTCCCAGTTTACTAAATGTACTGTGTTGCTCAGGCGTACCTAAATCTGTGTATACATATCAGTTATGCGCCTGTATACTAATGTGTGCTTCCATTTCTGTGTTGTATTTCAGTTTTACAATTAGAATCGTTCAGTAAAGCGTTACAAGAAAAGTCAAGCCTTGTGATTTTATTGGAAGATATCGAGTTGTTCGCTATCTGTCTAGCTCTGCATAGAAGCGCGTTGCGAGGGCAGAACAGTAAAAAGACAACAGCACAGCGGGCTCAAGCGCAGGAAGATACCACTCAGCTACCATGAGTCTACGCTCAGGAAAACAATATACCCTAGAGGACGTCGACCAGTCAAGCGAGAAGCATGAGCCTCTCCTAGCAAACGATGCCAAGTCACAGCCCTCTAAAGTATCCCCTAGGTCATCTCGGCGGTCCAGCAGACCGTCGTCATCGACAGCTTCTGCAGCCGCCAAAGCACGTGCCAAGGCAAAAGCTGCCCAGGCTCAATTGTCCTTCGCTGAAAAAGAAGCTGACCTTATGAAGCAGAGAGCCGACCTCGAAGCTAGTATGATGAAGCAGAAAGCTGACCTTATGAAGCAGAGAGCCGACCTCGACGCTAGTGTGATGAAGCAGAGAGCTGACCTCGACGCTAGTGTGATGAAGCCGACAGCACAGTCCTCTAAAGTATCCACTAGATCATCTCGGCAGTCCAGCAGACCGTCGTCATCGACAGCTTCTGCAGCCGCCAAAGCACGTGCCAAGGCAAAGGCTGCCCAGGCTCAATTGGCCCTTGCTGAAAAAGAAGCTAGGGTTATGAAGCAGAGAGCTGACCTCGCTGCCAGTCTCCACGTTCTCCAAAGCCAGAGAGCTGCCGCTGCCTCTAAAGCTAAAGCCGCAGCTTATGAAGAAGGTGAGGAGAACGAAGGCGGGGAGCCCAGCCAGGAAACATATGTTCTGGGACAGCCCCTCAGTCCAGTGCAACGTACAAGTGAGTGTGTCCAACAACACTCCAAATTGTTCTCCAAGGAAACATCCAACTATCTCAACGCAGAACCAGCTACTCAACACAGTAGCAAACAGCCTGTTTTTGGAGACACTGAGCTTAAAGGAGAAGAAACAAGCAAGACTTACCTACAGAGACCTCCACAGCACTCGGCCAATCCAGCCAAGCAGTCCTCACCCGAGCCACAGGGTACACAGGACCTCGCTGGGTGCCTTATCCGCCGAGAATTGTTGAGTTCGGGCCTTCTGGAGTTAGATGGCCGTCCTGAAAGTTGTTGGTCATGGAAAGAGCCCAACCTGAGACTACACAAGGTAGCATCGAACAGTGGACAGGTGATGGAAGCCTTCCCTGCAGAGGACCGTGCCAAGTATCTGAAGGATTTGCACCTTGGAGTGGATCCTCCCCCCCTTCAACGGAGCCTGGGGCTCTCCTGGAACCTGGAAACAGACAGCGTCACGTTCCTGGTGTCCCGCGAAGAAAGGCCATTCACACGGAGAGGCGTCCTGTCCACAGTCAACAGTTTGTACGACCCTTTGGGGTTCGTAGCTCCCATAACAATGCAAGGAAAAGCATTAGTACGGGAACTCTCATCGGATCAGAATGAGTGGGATGCTCCACTCCTCCCAGAAAAAGAAGCAAAATGGAACCTAGGGAAGGAGTCCTTGAAGGCTCTCGAAGACCTGCACATAAAGAGATGCTACATTCCAGGCTCGCTGTCTTCAACACAGAGAAGAGAG
Source organism: Somniosus microcephalus (assembly GCF_052327205.1). Lineage (NCBI taxonomy): Eukaryota > Metazoa > Chordata > Chondrichthyes > Squaliformes > Somniosidae > Somniosus > Somniosus microcephalus. The sequence goes on from NC_141002.1 coordinate 76,155,513, forward strand.
CTGTGCATCTCCTCAGACGCTTCCACAGTAGCAATAGGAGCTGTGGCCTACTTGAGAGCAGCTGACATCATTCCACGTCTCGAGCTTTGTGCAGCTGTGTTGGCTGTTCAACTGTACGAGTTGATCAGAGACGAGATTGACATCGATGTGGGCGCCGTCAAGTTCTTCACGGACAGCAAGATTGTACTTGGTTACATCCACAACTCCACAAGAAGGTTTTACGTGTATGTTTCCAACTGGGTGACTCGTATCAGACGATCCACTCACCCTGACCAGTGGTGCTATGTCCCCACGGACCTGAACCCTGCAGACCATGCTACCAGGTCTATACCAGCAGCACACCTACAGCAAAGCAGTTGGTTCTCGGGCCCCTCTTTCCTGTCTAATGTCAACACAGAGGAGACTCCTGAGTCCAATCCCTTCACCCTTGTGGAGCCTGAAGCTGATACTGAGATTCGGCCTGAAGTTATGACCCTGGTCACCAAAGCCTCAGAATCTCAGTTGGGCTCACAAAGCTTCGAGCGATTCTCAAGCTGGAGAACACTCTGCCGAACCACAGCCCGACTCATTCATGTAGCAGCATCCTTCAAGGGGAATTCGGACAACATAGAACGCAAAGGATGGAAATGTTCTAAAGAAGTATCCAGCACAAGTGAGCCTTCACAAGCCAAAGGTGTGATCATTCGCTCTGTCCAGCATGATGTCTTCAAGGAGGAATTCAAATGTCTTGAAGAGGGACAGACATTCCCCAAGCAAAGAGGAGAGTATTTGTCCACCCTACAGAGCCGTAGGAAATGGACAGAAGACAAGCCAAACGTCAAAGTGAGAGACGTTGTCTTGCTGAAAGACAGCCAAGCACGCAGAAATGAATGGCCAGTGGGCCTGGTTGTCAAAACTCTGCCGACCAGGGACAAGAGGGTCCGCAAGGTGGAGGTGAAGATTGTCAAGGAGGGGCCTATCAAAGTGTTTCTGAGGCCAGTCTCAGAGATCCTCCTTTCTGAAGTAACCTAGAGAACGGACTCTGAGTATGTTGCAGCCAAAGGACGTTTTCTTCAGGTTTATTTTGTATCTGTAGTGGTACAATGGAATTGTACCAAGCGGGGAGTGTGCTGCCTCTCCCTCTAACTTAACCTCAACTGTATGTATTTAACTTACTTATATATGTATAACCTACCTGTTGGGGCTGTTGCCCCTTTAACTTACCTTTTAGGGCCATTGCCCCTTTAAGACGCACCTTAGCGTGCTGACGTCACGTCACGTACAACGTAGCGTGCTGACGTCACGGCACGTACGACGTGACGTGCGTGAGGCGGCTGCCGGCCCGACTCGGCCTTCCAGAAAGGCTGCCGGCACAGCCCGGCCTAGCGTCTTCGGCCGCATCTACCAGCCGCCGGGAGCGACGCGATCTTCCGCTCCCGCGGCAAGCATCGGCTCAGCCTGGCCTCCAGCTCCCGCTCCCGACTTCGGCCTCCACGGCCAGAAACGCGACCACGCGCATCACGTGACGCCCCAAGCGCGGACAACGCTACCGAGCGTGATGAGGTCATCACGCTCCCCACAGGACTGCTACGTAGTCCTCGTGGAGTCCTTGCTGGGACACAGACCTACACCACGGTGCTCCTACAGCAGCACAGGCTCCGGGCAGTTGTATTGTCCCCATGCTTGAGTCTTGGAAATTGTTTGTCTGTGAGTATTCTAGAATGCTATAGATGATTAATGTGCACTGTATGTTGTAGAAAATGTTTAGTTGTAACTTTTCTCTGCCTAGCTGATTAACTAGTAGCTGTATTTTCATACACTATGTACAGGGCTAATTTAAAGAGAATGCCTCCCAGTTTACTAAATGTACTGTGTTGCTCAGGCGTACCTAAATCTGTGTATACATATCAGTTATGCGCCTGTATACTAATGTGTGCTTCCATTTCTGTGTTGTATTTCAGTTTTACAATTAGAATCGTTCAGTAAAGCGTTACAAGAAAAGTCAAGCCTTGTGATTTTATTGGAAGATATCGAGTTGTTCGCTATCTGTCTAGCTCTGCATAGAAGCGCGTTGCGAGGGCAGAACAGTAAAAAGACAACAGCACAGCGGGCTCAAGCGCAGGAAGATACCACTCAGCTACCATGAGTCTACGCTCAGGAAAACAATATACCCTAGAGGACGTCGACCAGTCAAGCGAGAAGCATGAGCCTCTCCTAGCAAACGATGCCAAGTCACAGCCCTCTAAAGTATCCCCTAGGTCATCTCGGCGGTCCAGCAGACCGTCGTCATCGACAGCTTCTGCAGCCGCCAAAGCACGTGCCAAGGCAAAAGCTGCCCAGGCTCAATTGTCCTTCGCTGAAAAAGAAGCTGACCTTATGAAGCAGAGAGCCGACCTCGAAGCTAGTATGATGAAGCAGAAAGCTGACCTTATGAAGCAGAGAGCCGACCTCGACGCTAGTGTGATGAAGCAGAGAGCTGACCTCGACGCTAGTGTGATGAAGCCGACAGCACAGTCCTCTAAAGTATCCACTAGATCATCTCGGCAGTCCAGCAGACCGTCGTCATCGACAGCTTCTGCAGCCGCCAAAGCACGTGCCAAGGCAAAGGCTGCCCAGGCTCAATTGGCCCTTGCTGAAAAAGAAGCTAGGGTTATGAAGCAGAGAGCTGACCTCGCTGCCAGTCTCCACGTTCTCCAAAGCCAGAGAGCTGCCGCTGCCTCTAAAGCTAAAGCCGCAGCTTATGAAGAAGGTGAGGAGAACGAAGGCGGGGAGCCCAGCCAGGAAACATATGTTCTGGGACAGCCCCTCAGTCCAGTGCAACGTACAAGTGAGTGTGTCCAACAACACTCCAAATTGTTCTCCAAGGAAACATCCAACTATCTCAACGCAGAACCAGCTACTCAACACAGTAGCAAACAGCCTGTTTTTGGAGACACTGAGCTTAAAGGAGAAGAAACAAGCAAGACTTACCTACAGAGACCTCCACAGCACTCGGCCAATCCAGCCAAGCAGTCCTCACCCGAGCCACAGGGTACACAGGACCTCGCTGGGTGCCTTATCCGCCGAGAATTGTTGAGTTCGGGCCTTCTGGAGTTAGATGGCCGTCCTGAAAGTTGTTGGTCATGGAAAGAGCCCAACCTGAGACTACACAAGGTAGCATCGAACAGTGGACAGGTGATGGAAGCCTTCCCTGCAGAGGACCGTGCCAAGTATCTGAAGGATTTGCACCTTGGAGTGGATCCTCCCCCCCTTCAACGGAGCCTGGGGCTCTCCTGGAACCTGGAAACAGACAGCGTCACGTTCCTGGTGTCCCGCGAAGAAAGGCCATTCACACGGAGAGGCGTCCTGTCCACAGTCAACAGTTTGTACGACCCTTTGGGGTTCGTAGCTCCCATAACAATGCAAGGAAAAGCATTAGTACGGGAACTCTCATCGGATCAGAATGAGTGGGATGCTCCACTCCTCCCAGAAAAAGAAGCAAAATGGAACCTAGGGAAGGAGTCCTTGAAGGCTCTCGAAGACCTGCACATAAAGAGATGCTACATTCCAGGCTCGCTGTCTTCAACACAGAGAAGAGAGCTGTGCATCTCCTCAGACGCTTCCACAGTAGCAATAGGAGCTGTGGCCTACTTGAGAGCAGCTGACATCATTCCACGTCTCGAGCTTTGTGCAGCTGTGTTGGCTGTTCAACTGTACGAGTTGATCAGAGACGAGATTGACATCGATGTGGGCGCCGTCAAGTTCTTCACGGACAGCAAGATTGTACTTGGTTACATCCACAACTCCACAAGAAGGTTTTACGTGTATGTTTCCAACTGGGTGACTCGTATCAGACGATCCACTCACCCTGACCAGTGGTGCTATGTCCCCACGGACCTGAACCCTGCAGACCATGCTACCAGGTCTATACCAGCAGCACACCTACAGCAAAGCAGTTGGTTCTCGGGCCCCTCTTTCCTGTCTAATGTCAACACAGAGGAGACTCCTGAGTCCAATCCCTTCACCCTTGTGGAGCCTGAAGCTGATACTGAGATTCGGCCTGAAGTTATGACCCTGGTCACCAAAGCCTCAGAATCTCAGTTGGGCTCACAAAGCTTCGAGCGATTCTCAAGCTGGAGAACACTCTGCCGAACCACAGCCCGACTCATTCATGTAGCAGCATCCTTCAAGGGGAATTCGGACAACATAGAACGCAAAGGATGGAAATGTTCTAAAGAAGTATCCAGCACAAGTGAGCCTTCACAAGCCAAAGGTGTGATCATTCGCTCTGTCCAGCATGATGTCTTCAAGGAGGAATTCAAATGTCTTGAAGAGGGACAGACATTCCCCAAGCAAAGAGGAGAGTATTTGTCCACCCTACAGAGCCGTAGGAAATGGACAGAAGACAAGCCAAACGTCAAAGTGAGAGACGTTGTCTTGCTGAAAGACAGCCAAGCACGCAGAAATGAATGGCCAGTGGGCCTGGTTGTCAAAACTCTGCCGACCAGGGACAAGAGGGTCCGCAAGGTGGAGGTGAAGATTGTCAAGGAGGGGCCTATCAAAGTGTTTCTGAGGCCAGTCTCAGAGATCCTCCTTTCTGAAGTAACCTAGAGAACGGACTCTGAGTATGTTGCAGCCAAAGGACGTTTTCTTCAGGTTTATTTTGTATCTGTAGTGGTACAATGGAATTGTACCAAGCGGGGAGTGTGCTGCCTCTCCCTCTAACTTAACCTCAACTGTATGTATTTAACTTACTTATATATGTATAACCTACCTGTTGGGGCTGTTGCCCCTTTAACTTACCTTTTAGGGCCATTGCCCCTTTAAGACGCACCTTAGCGTGCTGACGTCACGTCACGTACAACGTAGCGTGCTGACGTCACGGCACGTACGACGTGACGTGCGTGAGGCGGCTGCCGGCCCGACTCGGCCTTCCAGAAAGGCTGCCGGCACAGCCCGGCCTAGCGTCTTCGGCCGCATCTACCAGCCGCCGGGAGCGACGCGATCTTCCGCTCCCGCGGCAAGCATCGGCTCAGCCTGGCCTCCAGCTCCCTCTCCCGACTTCGGCCTCCACGGCCAGAAACGCGACCACGCGCATCACGTGACGCCCCAAGCGCGGACAACGCTACCGAGCGTGATGAGGTCATCACGCTCCCCACAGGACTGCTACGTAGTCCTCGTGGAGTCCTTGCTGGGACACAGACCTACACCACGGTGCTCCTACAGCAGCACAGGCTCCGGGCAGTTGTATTGTCCCCATGCTTGAGTCTTGGAAATTGTTTGTCTGTGAGTATTCTAGAATGCTATAGATGATTAATGTGCACTGTATGTTGTAGAAAATGTTTAGTTGTAACTTTTCTCTGCCTAGCTGATTAACTAGTAGCTGTATTTTCATACACTATGTACAGGGCTAATTTAAAGAGAATGCCTCCCAGTTTACTAAATGTACTGTGTTGCTCAGGCGTACCTAAATCTGTGTATACATATCAGTTATGCGCCTGTATACTAATGTGTGCTTCCATTTCTGTGTTGTATTTCAGTTTTACAATTAGAATCGTTCAGTAAAGCGTTACAAGAAAAGTCAAGCCTTGTGATTTTATTGGAAGATATCGAGTTGTTCGCTATCTGTCTAGCTCTGCATAGAAGCGCGTTGCGAGGGCAGAACAGGAGGCCTTACCCACCCAGGGTATACTGCCAGCAGTTCTCATATCTGAACATGTCTGAGGAGCAGTGTGTTCGGAGGTTGCGATTCAGAAGGGAGGTGGTCACTGAGATCTGCCACCTGCTTCACAGAGATCTGCAGCCACAGCTGAGGAGCAGGACGCCTCTGTCGGTGGCAGTGAAGGTGATGGTGGCTCTCAACTTCTATGCCACCGGCTCCTTCCAATCCGCTACTGGGGACATTGCCAACATCTCCCAGTTCGCGGTACATTGCTGCATCCGCCAGGTGACCAATGCCTTTTTCAGAAAGAGACGTCAGTACATCTCCTACCCCATGACCCTGGACAAGCAGCAAGAGCGTGTAATGGGATTTGGAAGAATAGCGGGCTTCCCCATGGTCCTGGGCGTAGAACTGATGAACCAGCAATGGGCAGGCCTTGCTTCAGGGCTGCAGTGTGCAGGGCGTGGCAGCCAAACAAATCGACCCCCCCCCTTTAAGAGCTGACCGGTGCCAGCGTGTCTGCCTTCAATCAGCAACTCGCCGCACCTGTGCTGCGCCCGCCCTCGGTGTTAGCGCCTCGGCTCGCTGGCTTAGCGCCTTATGATAGTCGTGCATCACCTGCTTTAGCGCAGCAGCAACCTCTTGGGGCGATGCAACTCAATTTTGGCGAAGGTGTCGCTAAGTTGTGCTGGGCGCTAAATTTAGCGAACGCCCAGCTGTAGCGCCCCAAATGTGGCGATACTGAATTTCTAGGCCGATATTCCCACCATATTGATTTGCAGTCAATACTCATTATTTGAAAGATTAGAGATAAGCTAATATTAACAAATTGGCTAATCTCTACAGTATTGAGCAGTGGGTGTGGCATGTAGGTTGATGGTGTTGGGAGTGTGGTCCTCAGGTCTTCAGGAGCAAGAGGCAATGGGTGTGGGGGCAAATGACAGAGGTGACAGAGGTGCAGGAGTATGGGAGGGGTGAGCTTGGGAAGGGATGGCTGTGGTGCTCAGGCGCACAAGGAAGGGGATACCAGAGGCTGGTAAGAGTAGTAGGAGTGTTTGCATATGGCAGATAGGAGTGTGGAGGAGCAGCAAAGTGGTCCCCCCTAACACAGTCACAACAGCCACATTCCCAACTCTTGCCAGGAACTGGCTTAAAGTTATTTGAGCTTTTTAATGCACAGTTGTACATTTAGGCAATCAAGTAGCACATCATGATATGCAAAAAATCATAGCAGTTGAAATCCCATGGTGGATTATTTGTGATGTCTTGGTTAATGCAATTGCACAAAATTCCTCTTGCCATTATTTTGACAAACTCAATATTTATTTTAATCAAATTTTGCACAGCAGAATTTCAATATATTAGAGATTTGGAATTTTCAGTGAAACTGTACAAACATCCCATAAAGAGTGAGGCACAACAAAAATCTCAGAGACTTGACGGGCTGGATTTTCATTGAGGAGTCGAGTAGGAGACGGGACTACAACTTTCGGGGTTGTAGTCCCGCTTCCATCGAGTTCTAGCCAACCCGCGCGATTTTGACTTGATTGACCTTGTTGAGCCTGCCCAGCGGGCTCAGCAGGCCAATTAGGGGCCACCCGGCAACAGGTGACATCACAGATTGATATTTCATCTGTCAAGACCTTTTGACAGATGAAATATCAGCGTTTCACAGCTGTTTGAAGCTGTCAAACACTGACAATCTGTATTCTAAGTTAATTCCTTCCTCTCAGGATGATTTAGAGATCTCCTCGGAACAGAAAGCTGAATGCTGCAATTTTTGACAGCTCGCAGCCATTCTGCTTTCTGTGCCAATGAGATGAGAGACTCCCGAGACCTGAAGGAAGGAAGGCTGTAAAGGTAAGTAAAGGTATGTAAAACTTCTTTGAACACTTTACACACACCAAACACACTTACCTTTGCACTCATGCACACATCACTCACCAGAACACTGGACATCTCGACCCCTCCAAGCCCTTCATCCTGACGGTCCGCCTCCTCTAATGGCGTGGTTTGGAGCCACTGGGAATCCCACACTTCAACATTAAAAATAGGGATTAGGCTAAAAACTGCCTGTTAACAGGCAGTTAATTGGCACTAATCCCCTTCCCGCCTCAAGGAGGCGGGTCCCAGTGCGGGGCGGGTACCCGCCTCCTTTGAAACTGGCATGGAGGCAGGTTGGGGGTGGGATGAGTTCAGGACCCCCGATTTTGAGATTTTAAACCCCCGCACGCCTCCAATCCCGCCTCCACGGCCCAATGAAAATCCTGCCAGACATGTCTGCCTGGCTGCAGTCTCAAGCCTTGCCAGACAGTGCTTGAAATGTGACCTCACACTGGGATCTCAGTACGTGTGCATGCACTGCTCTGTCAACTAACAGCACACAGCAGATTGGAGCTTTCAGCAGCATTCAAAGCTATTGGGCTAATTCAGTCTACCTACATTCAGTGCCCAGCTGCTGGCAAGCAAAACTACTATGGGTGTGCGATGTTGCTATCTTTGAGCAAGCGTTTGGTTTCCTATCCTAATGGCCCGTATTTTCCGATGCCTATGGGTGTGTATGAGCTGTGTACACACCCGCAGGGACCTCGCAAGTGTATGCGCTGAAAACTGGCACTTCCAATCTGTCAAGAATCCTCTTGACAGGTCACACGCCTGCCCTGGAGAAGGGCCTCTGCGGGTGGAAAGTTCCGCTTTCTGCAGAACCTCCGCCCGCTGAAAACCTTAAAAATCTTATGCCTGGTAAAAGCAGGTGTAAGGCCTGCTTTTACCAGCATAAGAGTTTAAAAAAGTTAAAAAAATAATGTTTTTTTCCACTCATTTATAATTTTAAAATACTTTAAAAAAAAGTTAAGTTTATTTTTAGCCCCGTAATAAAACTTTAATTCAAAAGATTTAATTTTTGTTTAAAATATTGAATTTAATGTAATTTTAACTAATTTTAAAAACGTGATTTAAAAAAAAAATGATTTAATATGTTGATGTGTTTTTTGATTCATCCCCATTCATACTTTTGACGGGTCCAAGCTGAGAGACCTGTCAAAAGTGTGAAGGGGGATTCCCTCCTTCTATTGGTTCCCCATGGCCCACGTGATCCCAGGGACGCTTGCGAACCACCTGCACACCTAGGATACCCGGGCCCTGCGCATTTCGTAGAGCAGAGGCCCAGGAGTGGAAATGTCCGGACCTCCAGAGCCCTCAGGTAAGGGCGTAGATTTTTTCCAGATCGGAGGTGTCCGCATGCAGGGAACCTCCAATCGGAAAATATGGGCCCATTTCTCCTCATGTGCCTCCTGACAAATTTTGTCTGATAACACTCCTGTAAAGCACCTTGGGATGTTTTACTATGTTAAAGGCGATACATCAATGCAAATTGTTGTTGTAAGTTGTGTAACCAGGATTTGGCCTCTATTTATACAGATCTTGAAGAAGAGCCTCCTCTTGTGAAAAAATCAAGACACTTAAGGTATCACCTTACTGCAACTTCCTGAAGTTCTCAGACTGTGAGCTAATTTGACCTTGTTGCTCACTCTAAGTAGCAATTTTATCAGTCCCGTATTTATTAAATAGTGGCACTGAAACATCCAGCAGGAGAAATTAGACAATTCCTCCCGATTTAAAAGTAGTCACACCTGTACATAGTTTACAATCTCGGCAATATGTTCCACTCCCACTGCATAACTGACTCAAGCAACTATACACAATTTTTTGTGTCCGAGGCCATTACAGACATTACAACTGCACTTTCATCTCATAACAAAGTGTCTCCCAAAACAAATCAAAAATATGCAGAGTTAAATCTATCGCAGTCTGGTGGACCCAGTGCGTGAGTACACGTATTCTGTTGTAACAGAATGGTAGTGTGTGGATCTTTTATCATAAGTTTCCCCAATCACAAGTGGCGTTTATGGGGAAAAGAGCCTATCACAGTATGCCACACTCTCTTTTTGCCTCAGGGACCTGGGGGTCGAATTTAAACCTCAGCAAGGTTTGGGTGGGCGAGGTGAGTACAAAATGTATTTGCAGGCCTAATTTTGAGGCCCGAGGTGCTTTAACTCCTGGGCCTCATCTGAATGGTCAGCTGCCGCCATAAATGAGAGGAAAGCAGCAGTTGGCCAGGAGGTGGGAAAGCAAGTTCATGCGACGAGCATGAAAGGAAGGCTCTCCGGCAAGTAGGTAAGTTGCAGAGAGGGTTTTTTGGGAGGGTCTCATGGGAGGCTGGGAGGGGTATGGGTAGGGGGCGGGATCCCAGTGCAGGGAAAGGAAACCAAGAATATCAAATTTAAATTTCCAATAAATAACAATGAACCATTTGCGACTCTTAATAAAACATAACAAGCACTAGTAATTGAATAATCTTTAGGTATCAAAGTGTGCTTTGAAAATTGTCCATTGACTGGATCTGCATAAAAGTCATCCAGTTTGCTAAAGTTGAGTTGGCTTCATAGGTGCACCATATGGCATACTGCTCTGTAATCTCCGCCAGCCCCAAAACAATCCGAGATCTCTGCGCTCCTCCAATTCTGGCCTACTGAGCATCCCTGATTTAATCGCTCCACCATTGGCCGTGTCTTCAGCTGCCAAGGCCTGAATCTCTGGAATTCTCTCCCTAAACCTCTCCGTCTTTCTACCTCTCTTTCCTCCTTTAAGACGCTCCTTAAAACCTACCTCTTCATCTGCCCTAATATCTCCTTACATGGCTCGGTGTCAAATTTTGTTTTATAACGCTCCTGTGAAGTGCCTTGGGATGTTTTACTACGTTAAAGGCGCTATATAAATATATAAGTTGTTGTCGTTGCCGGATGGTAAAACATAGAAACATAGAGATAGGAACAGGAGTAGGCCATTCGGCCCTTCGAGCCTGCTCCGCCATTCAATGAGATCATGGCTGATCTTCATCTGAGATCATAGCTGATCTTACCAGTTCAGTACCCCGTCCCCGCCTTTTCTCCGTAACCCTTAATCCCCTTAGCCTTCAGAAATATATCCAATTCTCTCTTGAAAATATTTATTGAATTAGCCTTCACAGCCCTCTGTGGCAGGGAATTCCACAGGCTCACCACTCTTTGAGTGAAGAAATTCTTCCTCATCTCTGTTTTAAATGATTTGCCCGCTATTTTTAGACTGTGGCCCCTGGTTCTGTGCTCCCCGGCCATTGGAAACATTCTCTCTGAATTCAGCCTGTCCAGGCCTGCCATAATTTTATATGTTTCGATGAGATCCCCTCTCAATCTTCTAAACTCCAGTGAGTACAAGCCCAAACTATTTAATCTCTCTTCGTAGGTCATTCCCGCCATTCCAGGTATCAGCCTGGTGAATCGCCGTTGCACTCTTTCCATGGCAAGAACATCCTTCCGCAGATGGGGCGACCAAAACTGTACACAATACTCCAGATGCGGTCTCACCAGCACCTTGTACAGCTGTTGTAAGGTATCCCTATTCCTATACTCGAACCCCCTTGATATGAAGGCCAACATACCATTTGCCTTCTTAATCGCCTGTTGCACCTGCATGCTCTCCTTCAGTGACTGGTGCACAAGAACACCCAGGTCCCTCTGCACTTCCCCATCTCCCAATCTATTGCCATTTAGATAATAATCTACCCTCCTGTTTTTACCCCCAAAGTGGATAACCTCGCATTTATCCACATTATAGTGCATCTGCCACGTATCCGCCCATTCCCCCAACCTGTCCAAATCGCACTGTAGCCTCCTGACATCCTCATCAGAGCCCACCCCTCCTCCTAGTTTAGTGTCGTCAGCGAATTTGGAAATATTGCATCCAATTCCCTGATCCAGATCATTTATATATATTGTGAACAGCTGGGGTCCCAGGACAGATCCTTGCGGCACCCCGCTGGTCACTGCCTTCCACTCCGAAAACGAGCCGTTTATTCCAACTCTCTGTTTTCTATCCGCCAGCCAGTTCTCTATCCACGTTAATACTTTGCCCCCAATCCCATGAGCCTTAATTTTGCATGATAATCTTTTGTGTGGAACCTTATCGAAGGCTTTCTGGAAGTCAAGGTACACCACATCCACTGGCTCTCCCCCATCTATTTTACCAGTTACTTCCTCAAAAAATTCCAGCAGATTAGTCAAACACGATTTACCCTTTGTAAATCCATGTTGACTCTGTCCGATCCTTTCCCCATTTGTCAAGTGCTCCGCTATTTTATCCTTAATAATGGACTCTAGCATTTTGCCCACAACCGATGTAAGGCTTACTGGTCTATAATTCCCTGCTTTCTCTCTACCCCCCTTTTTAAATATTGGGGTAACATTAGCTACCCTCCAATCCACGGGTACTGTTCCCGAGTCAATGGAGTTCCAGAAGATGATCCTTAGAGCATCTGCTATCTCCAGGGCCACCTCCTTAAGTACCCTAGGATGTAGTTTATCAGGCCCCGGGGATTTGTCGGCCTTCAGTCCCCTCAACTTACCCAACACCATATCCCTAGAGATACTAATTTCTGTCAGCTCCTCCCTCTCATTAGTCCCTATGTTTGCCGATATTCCTGGGAGGTTATTTGTGTCCTCCTTTGTGAATACAGAACCAAAGTATGAGTTTAATTGGTCTGCCATTTCCTTATTCTCCATTATATATTCTCCCGAATCGGACTGCAAGGGACCGACTTGGGATTTTACCAGTCTTTTCCTCCTGATATACCGATAAAAGCTTTTGCAGTCTGTCTTTATGTTTGCTGCAAGTTTACTTTCGTATTCTATTTTCCCCTTCCTGATTAATCCCTTTGTCCTCTTTTGCTGTATCCTGTACTGCCCCCAATCTTCCGGTCTGGTGCTTTTTTTTGCCAGTTGATATGCCCTTTTTTTTGATTTTATGCTGTCCCTAATTTCCCTCGTTATCCACGGTTGAGTCACCTTTTTAGGTTTATTTTTATGCCAAACCGGTATAAACATGTTCTGGAATTCTTCCATTCTATCTTTGAATGCTTGCCATTGTCTATCCACTGTCAATCCCCCCAGAAACACCACCCAATCAATCTTACCCAATTCCCGTCTCATACCCTCGTAATTCCCTTTATTTAAGTTCTGGACCTTAGTCTCTGATTCAATTTCCTCACTCTCCATTTCGACTGAGAGCTCGATCATATTATGATCGCTCTGACCCAAGGGGCCTCGTACAAGAAGATTGCTGATAAGTCCCTTCTCATTGCACAATACCCAGTCTAAAATGGCCTGATCTCGAGTCGGCTCCTCGACATATTGGTCCAGATAACCGTCCCGAAAACATTCCAGGAATTCCTCCTCCTCAGAATTTTTACTAATTTGGGTAGTCCAATCAATATGTAAATTAAAGTCACCCATGATGACAGCTGTGCTCTTATCGCACGCTTCTCTAATTTCCCTTTTTATGCCTTCCCTCACCTCCATATTACTATTTGGAGGCCTATATATCACACCCACTAACGTTTTCCTCCCCTTGCTATTTCTCATTTCTACCCATACAGATTCCGTTTCATCCGAGTTAATATCCTTCCTTTCCATTGCATTAATCCCCTCCTTTACCAGCAATGCTACCCCACCTCCCCTACCTTTTTGCCGATCCTTCCTAAATATTGTATATCCCTGGATGTTAAGTTCCCAGCCTTGCCCACCCTGCAGCCACGTTTCTGTAATCCCAATCAAATCATACTTGTTTACCTCTATTTCCACAACTAATTCATCCACCTTGTTCCTAATGCTTCTAGCATTAAGATACAAAGCCTTCAGGCTTGCTTTTTTCACACTCTCATTATGAATTAGTTTGGCCCTTTGTGTTTCTCTCCTTTGCTTATTGCTTCTCACCTTTCTACCATCTATTTCTGACTTCATATGACTTCCCTCTTTTCCACTACCTAGGTTCCCATCCCCCTGCCAAATTAGTTTAAATCCTCCCGAACCGCCCTGGAAAATATTACCCCGAGGACATCGGCTCCCTCACAGTTCAGGTGTAGACCATCCCCTTGGTACAGGTCACTCCTCCCCAAGAACTGGTTCCAATGCCTCAAGAATTTAAGTAGGGATACTACAATCAATCGTAGCACTCCTGAGCTCAGGAGGGGATAATGCACCTAGGGTTCCAGTTTCAGATATCCAGTCACCTTCACTGGAGTGTGGATGCATGAGATTCTCCTTGGCTGTGATGTTTCCTTTGATTGACTACCCTACAAACACTCACAGTCTTGGCTAGCATTTGAAGAATGGTGGGCTGCACCTGTGTAGACATACCCAACATGAACCATCACCTTCAGGAAGGGGGAAAAAAACAGGGAAACACGAGAGAAAAAACTAACTTGCAAAAGATGCATGCATTTCCATCTTTTGGAGCTTTAAAATGCTTGATATTTGACTTTTACAAAACAAGAATTGCAGTTACTACATTAAAGGGACATTACCTTCATTAGCAATAATTTGTGAAACAAGTTTGTTTACTCAAAGACAAGTACATAAATTGTCTCAAAACAGATCACATCACTTGTGTGTGACATTGCCATAATAATAATAACTGGTTCACCTCTTCGTTCCCTTTTCCATAAGTACAATGTCCTTATAGTAGAGGTCCTGATACATATGTAAAACATACATAATTCCAAACTATTTTAATGTCCTTGTTGGCTTTGTTCCTCTTTTTTTAAATCCTTTTTTTGTTGAAATTTATAACCCCATATTTGTATCCTTTTCCACATTGCCGTCTTTCAGCTGTGGCTAACTCGCTGGTTTTATTTTTTCATTCTGCATCACTGATTTCATGCTGAAAACCAAGACTTTTGATGCTGGCTGTGCCACTGGAGAGGCAACATGCAGAGGCTAGAGATTTCCCCACAGGAGAAGGTTATTAAAAAGAAATAAAAAGCAAAAACTGCAAATGCTGGAAAGCTGAAACAAACCCGGAAAAACTTGGAAGCACAGCAGGCCAGTCAACATCTGTGGTGAGAACAAACCAGTTAACCTTTCAAGTGTAACCCTTCATTAGAACTGGGGAGAAAAATACAGATGAACAGCATTTATAAAAGGAACATAACAAAGGGGGGTGGGGAGGCGGGGTGGACACACATACACACAAACACATATATGTGAGAGAGGAAATAAAATGACCTGTGAAGTGCTTCAAAGGAAAACAGGAGACACTTAAATGGCTGATGATATTAACATGACATGCGTAATATAGCAAATTAAAGACATTTAAGAGACACAGAGATCATGTGAATAGCTGACAGCATGAAATGTATTATAAAAGCTCCCACCTCACAGCTGATCACTTTCCTAAGGCAGAAGTTGTTGCTGACTGCATTCCCAGCACACATTTAGCTTTCTACAGGCTGCAAGTCTTTGCAGCAAAGTCACCATCCAATCTCACCTCATTGGTAGAACCTATCACACCATTGACAGATTGCTTCTCTCATCTCTACTTGACCTGCCATCTATTCCATCAGCATAGGTGCCTTTTATACTGTCTCACCTTGGTCCTCAGAATCGGACCACGATGAGCCCCAATACCAGCAACACCAGGCACACCAGCAGCACCAACAACACCACCAACCTTCCCTTCAACCACTTAATGCTGCACAGGACAGAGGGCATCAGCACAGGTCTCCACGTGCCGGAGGTGGTACCCACAACACAGAGTATACAGGCAGAGGATGAGCTTCCTCGACATGACTGAGTACCAGTGCCAAAAGAGGCTCAGGCTATCACGCCAGGTCATCGCAGATATTTACACAATGCTCGAGCAAGACCTGCAGCCCAGAGAAGCTGAAGGGATAATTACTAGTCCTAGCCCTTTTCGGGCTACCCCGGATCAGGTGTATTTCCCAGACTAGAGTTAGAGATAGCCGAATCCTAGAGACACTTAATTGGGTCTAAAGGCCCAGACAATCTCTCCCTAAAGGAAAGGAATGACCTGAAGATGTTACTGTCCTCCAGAGAGCACTTTTAATAAGTTTAACTAGACTGTAACCTTCCGGATATTATGAGGGTCCGGAAAACTCCCCCATTCTGCAACTCCTCACCAAAGAGTGTACAGAGATTGAGTTCACGAGTTTGATACAGAAGTACTATGTGAGACAATTCTAAAAATATATAGATTTATTAAGGAACCGACATGTAATTACAGCTGGTGATTAAATCGCAACTTTAACAGTTCAAAATACAAATAGCTTATAATTCTTATTCTCAGAGATCCTTATTCTCAAATCTTAACTTTGTTACATTTTTACATTTCTTACTTATTTCTAATCCAGGATATCCACCAAAATCAAATACATTTGATTACCCGAGACTCAAAGAGTTGTAGGCTTTCAGAGCCTGTCTCTGAAGCTGAGAATTGCTTTACCTCTTCCAGCGAATTCTGTCTTCCTATTTGAAAGTTCTATATTTTATACCCTTTTTTCAGTGGTATATGCTTTGAAGTTTTCTGCTGATGTAAGCTAATTATCTCTCGTCATCTTTCTGTTGATCCCTGCTATTCTTACAGTCAGTTCAGCTGGTAGCTTGCAGAATTCTGCCTGCTGTGTAGGTGTTAAAAACTTATCATAAAAACGAGGTTACAGCAGTTTTTTATTTGATGCCATTTTTACGAAGGACTTCTATTCAATTCTTAAGTCACCTTAGCTGGTTGTTGTAGTGTATGTACCTTTAAGGGGAGAACTACTTTTTACAGCTCCTGTATACTGTAGTACCGGCAGTGACCACACCTGTATATAAACCCTGAGTAGAGATCTGTACTGTTAGTTTTAGAGTAACCCTCATCCAGTAAACACCTGTTGATTGTTCCTCTGCAGTTTCTGTCTATTTCTTGAAGGACACACAACATCAAGATTCATGGATTTAACATTGGCGATGAGGCGATTCGAACCTACCTGCAACTCTGCAGAGGAAGGCTGATTCCAGAGACACGGGCGTCGACCATCCGGCGGAGACTCCAGCGAGGCGGGCTGGCAACAGGTACGGCGCAGACCCATCCCGCACAGCGGCGGCTAGAGCCGACCGACGGCACAGGAAAAGGCCGAGCAGTGTCGACGGGAGCAGAGAGAGAGGGTAAAGCGCACAGGGCACAGCCGGGGTTCAGGACCGAGCGGCGTCAACGAGAGAGGCGCACAGGAAAACGCGCAGAGCACGGCCGGTGTTCAAGGGCTGAGCAGCATCTGCGGGGGAAGAAAGGAAAGCATGGGAGACACCATTTGAGCCGCAGCGGAGAAGAAGGGAGAGCGCGGGAGACGCCATTTTTGAGCCGCAGCGGAGAAGAAGGGAGAGCGCGGGAGATGCCATTTTGAGCCACAGCGGAGAAGAAGGGAGAGCACGGGAGATGCCATTTTTAGCCAGTCTAACCACACCCAGGGATGCCGAAGAGTGGCAGTGTCACAGCGTTCGACAATGAAGTCGAAGATTGGGCGACATATGTAGAACGCATAGAAGTGTACTGCAAGGCGAATGACGTGCCAGATGCCAGGAAAGCACTGGTATTGTTGAATTCCATGGGTGCAAAAACGTATGGCTTACTTCAAAACCTAGTAACCCCAGAGAAGCCAGTGGAAAAGGATTTTGAAAGCATAGTGGCAATCATACAGGACCACTTAAACCCCACACCGCTGCTGATAGCAGAAAGATTTAAGTTTCACAAAAGGAACCAGCATAAAGATGAAAGTAATGCTGAGTATTTAACGGAACTGCGCAAGCTATCAAAACACTGCCAGTTTGGAACGGGACTAGCAGATACTTTAAGGGACAAGTTTGTGTGTGGGCTTCAAAGTGAAGGAACCCAGAAAAGGCTTTTATCAGAAAAGGATCTTACGCTGGAAAAGGCTTTCAGCATGGCAGTATCACACGAAGCAGCTGCACAGGGCGCTGCAGAGACACAATGGAGACCGCAAGAATATGGCACAAATGAAATGTCATATGGAGCAGTGAAGTGTTATCGCTGCGGCAGAACAACACACGACCATAAGGATTGTTGGTCCAAGGACCAAGTGTGCAGACAGTGTGGAAAAGTAGGACACATAGCAAGAGTCTGCAGGTCGGGAAAGGAAACCAGCAGCAAGAAATCTCCACAGGAGAAGTACAAAAAGGTACATAAGGTGACGGAGAGTAGTTCAGACGAACAGAAAAGTGATACAGACTCCGGAAGCAAGGAGCTGGGTTGTCTGAAACTACATAATGTAACCAAATGGAGGTTCACCAAACTATCTGGGTCACGCTCAAGATAGACGGAGTCCAAGTGAAAATGGAATTGGACACAGGATCAGCCCTAACAGTCATAAACCGAAGGGACTACAAGCGGCTATTCTCAGATATACCCTTGAGAGATACAAAGATTGTCTTGAAGATGTACACGGGGCAAAAAGTCTACCCCAAAGGAAAAATAAGGGTGAACGTTATATATAACGGCAAGGAAACACCAAAAATGGACCTATATGTATTGCCAGATAGAGGACCACCACTACTAGGACGTGAATGGATCCGAAAGATACAGCTAGATTGGCATTCCATACAAGCACTGACTGTAGATGCCAAAAAGGATGACGACGTCACACCTGGACGACTGTCAAAAATGCTAACTGACGCACGAGAAGTGTTCCAGGAGGGACTCGCAACACTAAAAGGCATAACAGCGATGATCAAAATAGAGGGAAATGCAAGCCCAAAGTTTTTTAAGGCCAGACCGGTACCTTATGCGATCCGCCCAGCCGTCGAAGCAGAGCTGGAAGGTTTGGAACGTTCTGGAGTACTGTCCAAAGTGGACTGGAGCGAGTGGGCTACACCCATCGTTCCTGTAATGAAGAGGTCGTTGAGTAATACGCCTGGGGAACCAAAGAAGGTTCGCATCTGTGGGGACTTTTAGGTGACAGTGAACCCAATCCTTCACACGGTACAATATCCGCTTCCGCGGATTGAAGATATTTTCGCCTCGCTATCTGGAGGAAAACACTTCACTAAGATTGATCTGGCCCAGGCGTACCTGCAAATGGAGGTAGAAGAAGCCTCGAAACAGTACCTCACGATCAACACTCATAAAGGTCTCTACCAATACAACCGGCTGGTGTTCGGGGTAGCATCAGCTCCGGCTATTTGGCAAAGGGCAATGGATCAAGTCCTGCAAGGGATTCCAGGGAACCAGTGTTATTTGGACGACATCCTGGTCACGGGCAAAAATGACAGTGATCACCTCGCCAACCTGGAGCAGGTGCTCACTAGATTGAAGGAATATGGGCTCCGAGCTAATCGCCACAAATGCGAGTTTTTCCAGAAGCAGATCTCGTATTGTGGCCACGTTATTGATGAAGAGGGGTTACATAAGTCCCCTGAAAAGATTGAGGCAGTAGTCAAGGCTTCAGCACCGGAAAATGTGTCACAACTGAGGTCGTTCCTCGGGCTGGTGAACTACTACCATAAGTTCTTGCCGAATTTGTCTACAGTACTACACCCACTGAACACCCTACTGCAAACGGGGGGTACCATGGAAGTGGAATGACGAATGTAAACGAGCTTTCCAGAAGTGCAAAGAATTGATCACATCAAAAGAGGTGTTGGCTCATTTCAACCCAGCACGACCAATTCAGTTGGCGTGTGATGCATCACCCTATGGTATTGGAGCGGTGCTGTCGCACAAATTCCTGAACGGCTTGGAGAGGCCAGTAGTCTTTGCGTCTCGGTCACTAACCTCAGCTGAGCGTAACTATGCCCAGATTGACAGGGAGGCCCTCAGCCTAGTGTGGGGAGTGAAAAAGTTCAACCACTATCTGCACAGGCAGAAGTTCACCATGCTGACTGACCACCAACCACTTGTCTCCATCTTTAATCCAAAGAAGGGTGTTCCGGTGATGACTGCGCAATGGCTACAAAGATGGTCCCTTTTTCTAGGGGCGAACCAATATGAAATCGAGTATAAGGGCACGAAACAGCATGGAAACGCTGATGGGCTATCACGCCTGCCACTGCCTACGGCAGAGGAAGCACTAGTAGTGGACCCTGTCGAAATATTTTATTCGACTATAATTGAACGCTTGCTAGTAACTAACGCGGATATAGAGAAGGAGACCCGAAATGACCCGACACTGTCTCGGGTATATGACTTGACGGTGAAGGGATGGCCAACACATGGCGACTCACTGTTGCCAGCATTCTCATCCAGAAGAGAACAGCTGTCAGTATGCCAGGGGACCTTGATGTGTGGATCCCGAGTGGCAATTCCACCCAAGTTAAGGGAGAGAGTGCTCAATGAACTTCACGAAGGCCATCTGGGAGGGGTGAAAATGAAAAGCCTGGCTAGGGCTTATGTGTGGTGGCCGGGGATCGATCAGCAAATCGAGGACTTGACAAAGAGCTGTTCAGGATGCCAGAAGGTCCAAAATGCACCACCACATGCCCCTCTACACCCATGGGAGTGGCCCTCCCCTCCATGGCAATGGGTGCATATTGATTTTGCTGGTCCATTCATGGACTCAATGTTCTTAATAGCCGTGGATGCACACTCGAAATGGCCTGAGGCGATCAAAAGGTCCTCCAACACCACGGAGAAAACGATCGCAGTCCTACGGACCATATTTGCCAGGAACGGCTTGCCAGAGCAGATTTGCTCTGATAATGGACCACAGTTTGTGTCCGAAGAGTTTCGGAAATTTATGAAAAGGAATCGGGTAAGGCATAACACATCCGCCCCGTATCATCCAGCCACAAATGGATTGGCTGAGAGGTTCGTACAAACCTTTAAAAAGGCAGTAAGGGCCATGTGCGATTACGACATTCCACTGCAGCATAAGCTGGACAATTTCCTGTTAGCCTACAGAAATGCAACACATGCAGTCACCAACCAGACCCCGGCCATGATGTTCTTTAACCGAAGGTTGAGATCTCGTATGGATTTGCTCAGACCAAATGTACGAAGAGATGTTGAGAATAAGCAATTCCAGCACATCAATGAGAAGCCGACAAGGAGCTTCAATGTAGGGCAACCAGTCTTGGCCCGCGACTACCGAACAGAGAAATGGCAACCAGGAACGATATGCACACGGCAGGGGCCACTAATGTACACAGTGGATGTTGGGGAGAACATTGTGAGACGCCATGTCGACCAGATCCTAGAGTCACAGGAACGAGTCAACCTCATGTCTCGCATACCTGGTGATGAACCCGATATACAGGTAGCATCTACCCCAGAAACAGTAGCATCGGAAGCTGATGAACCAACTGACGACAGGGGGCCAGAATCGCCTCCGCACCAAGAGCAAGACACTCAGGAAAGGCGCTATCCAGAAAGGATCAGGAAGCCGCCCCAAAGACTGAATTTATAAATAGACTATTTTCAGTTAATGTTGCATGTTAAAAGTGTTAATTGTTAAATGAATGTTATGGTACTGTTAATCTAAAAGGGGAGGAATTGTAGTGTATGTACCTTTAAGGGGAGAACTACTTTTTACAGCTCCTGTATACTGTAGTACCGGCAGTGACCACACCTGTATATAAGCCCTGAGTAGGGATCTGTACTGTTAGTTTTAGAGTAACCCTCATCCAGTAAACACCTGTTGATTGTTCCTCTGCAGTCTCTGTCTATTTCTTGAAGGACACCATACATCAAGATTCACGGATTTAACAGTTGTAAGCAGACTTGGTCTCCTATGTGTTCCAAGTTCAATACAAAACCATGTGATGTCATATTTACAAAGTCTTCTGTTTGTATCTTTTACAACATGTAAATTAAAAACACTTCAACTGAGTACATGATTGTCCTCCTAGCCACCTCAGTTGGTTGTATTACAGACTTATGTCTCCTGTCTTTCATTTGATGTCATTTTTATGAAGGCATATATTTCTTTAATGTTCTGTGTTTCTGTTTCCCGAAGTGTTGGTTTATGACACCTTAACATTATACCAGTGTGCTCTTTCATGTACCTGTTTACAAAGTGTTGGTTTAAGAACATAACATAAGAAATAGGAGCAGGAGTAGGCCAATCGGCCCCTCGAGCCTGCTCCACCATTCAATAAGATCATGGCTGATCTGATCCTAACCTCAAATCTTCTATCACTCTGCATCCACCCGAACCCATGTGATCTCCCGGGAGAGGCGAAAAACCAGATAAAGACCCAATGGCCAATTTGGGAGAAAAAAATCTGGGAAATTCCTCTCCGACCCATCTGGGCGATCGAAATTCTTCCAGGAGATCACTCTGTCCCTATATTTTCTGCAGTACTTACCTTCTGTAAAGGCGATCTCCACCCCAGCCAGGAACAGGAATAAAACCATCTCCTGAAATCTAACAGAATTAGAACACAGTAGGAGCAGAACAAGGCTACACGGCCCCTGGGCCCGCTCCACTACCCACAGGGCCATGACCATTCCGAACCCAGACTCATGTCCAATTTCCTGCCCGCTCCCCGTAACCCTTTATTCCCTTTACTTCTAGGAAACTATCTATTTCTGTTTTAAATTTATTTAATGATGTAGCTTCCACAGCTTTCTGGGGCAGCAACAATTTAACTGGGCATATTTTGTTGTGTTCTTTCCAAAGCTCAGACTTTCTGGAAGCTCCAACCCTTTGCTTCAATAGGGCCATTGTTTTAGTGTCAACAACCGATTCCCATCTCAAAAGCCTGTATTCTGTTTACAGCTTTGTGTCGTTGAGGCTTTTAGATTTTTAAACCCAGTTTGTCATGTTTTAATAAAGTCAGAATTATGTTCATAGGATGGTGTATTTTTCTGAATAGGTATGGCTCATTCCTTTACAAAGCGGGTGGACACGCCTTACCATTGGCTGTCAAAGTCACCAGTGCCCTCAACTTCTTCGCCTCAGGCTCCATCCAGGGATCTGCAGCAGACATTTGCGGCATCTCGCAGTCGGCCGCCTACAGATGCATCACACAGGTCACCGGTGGCTTCTTTGACAAGTCAGCCAATTATATCAACTTTACCACTGATGAAGCCAGTGTTACTGAGTGGGCGCTCGGCTTTGTCAATCTGGCTGGCTTCCCACGGGTGCAGGGTGTCAATGATTGCACACATGTGGCCATCAGGGCATCCCATTATAAACCAGGAGTGTTTGTCAACTGCAAGGGCTTCCACTCCCTCAATGTGCAGCTGGTCTGTAACCATAGGAAGACCATCATGCATGTGTGCCAAATTCCCTGGCAGTTACCATGACTCTTTCGTCCTGCACCAGTCCACCCTCACTCAGCTCTTCGCTCCGCCAAACAGGCTTTCCGGTTGGCTGCTTGGAGACAAGGGCTATCCACTGGAGACGTGGCTCATGACACCCTTGAGGAGGCCAAGTACTGAGGCCGAGGAGAGATATAATGAAAGCTACATTTCCATCAGATGTGTCATAGAGCAGACAATCGGCATGCTGAAAATGGGTATCAGATGCCTTGACAGATCTGGAGGAGCCCTTCAGTACATACCTGCCAGGGTCTCCAGAATCGTCGTGGGCTGCTGCGCCCTGCACAACACAGCACAGCAGCAAGGATTAGAACAGCATGAGGAGCAAGGCACTGAGCACACAGCTTCAGAGGAGGAGGAGTTGGAGGCACCTACAGCCCAGATCCCACCAGCACCCGAGCACGTTGCTGCCCGGAAGGCCAGGGATGGTCTCATCATGGCCAGATTTATTTAACTTTATGCAGTGCACCCATATGGCTGCCATATGCTGCGCCAGGTTGGCACCACCCCACAGCCACACCATAAAGGATCCCTACAATGACCAAGCCATTCCTTTCAAACTAAACACCACTGCTGGAGGTACCGTTATGTTTCACTTTTCATTGCAACTCACTAAGCCACGTCCAAAGGTGCACACAAATTTGTCCATGACCGGAAAGTGGTGAAAATAAAGATTTTTATGGTTGACATCACATTAACGGAAACTTGACATTAACATTGAATAAAACACCCAAGTGGTTGCCCTTGTGAATCTACTTGTATGTCATCTTTCTCTTATGCATGCTTCTACAAGGTGCTACCCCTGTGGCTTCGGCAGAGGTAGAGGCAGCCTGCTCACTTCCCTGCTGCGACTGCTTAGACACTCTTGGTGGATGTCCTCTGGGTTTTGGAGCCTGTGATGGCCCAGCCAAAGTCTGCTCCTCCTGCGACTGTGCAGGGGAAGACTCGGCCATCACTGTCTGAGGAGGCATCTGGGGCTCTGACTGAGGGGGAGGAAATGGGGGAGAAGTGTGAGTGCTTTGAGAGGAGCCCACACTTCCATGTCCTCTCTCACCATCATCCCTCTCATGGGCCACCTGCACTTCCCTGCTAGCAAGGAGCTGGAGAGAACCTTTCTGCGCATCAGTGGGGCCATGAGGAGGAGGTTTATGAGCGTCTGCCATCTATTCTCCATAGAGACCATGTGATCCTATGAGTGGCACATTAGCTGCTCCATGCAGGTGGCCATCCTATCCATGGAAGAGCCTAGTCGCCATCACCAGCAACACAGTGTTGGAGATGGTCTCCTACATTCTCTGAACATTTGCAGACATTGCAGTTGCAAAACCTCACAGTGCCCCCTGCACTTGTTCCTGCACCTCTAGGATCACCGTCTTTCTGGATGGCCCTGAGGCTCAGTGTCTGCATGCAGCGGAGAGCGTCCTGCACCCTCCGGTGAGGAGTCTCCACTGCTGTCCCTGTCTCCACCATCTGCTCTTGCTCACTTGTGAGTTGTGAGACACCAGGTGACAACACTACTCTATCTCGCGTGGGACCCACCAAGGTGTGCGTCTCTGCGCTGTTGCTGGATGCGCTTCTGTCTGGTGACATTCGCCCTCAGAGGCTGGAGGCTGCTCTGAGGAGTCGTCTTCCTCTTCTTCCTGGACAGTGGGGGGATGGGGGCTCTTGATGGGAGAGTAAAGAGATGAGTTAGATATGTCATATGAATAATGGGTACAGATATCATTATGCATATGATGCCCATTCAGTGGCTGATGACATCAGTCCTCATATGAGTGACTGATGTATGCCATGTAGCTGTATGATATATAATTCTGTCACCAGGTTGCAGAGATGTCCCCCTCTCTCCGTCTCCCACCTCCAGCTGCTCGGTCACTCCCGATACTTCTAACGCAACCTCCTCTGCTGTTTTGAGAGTGGTAAATGATGGAGGCCCAACTCTAGTCCTCTCCCTCTCCCTCTTATTGTGGGCCCTCTTTTCCCACAAGGAGGGAAAGAAGAGAAGGTTGAGCGAGAGTGATGGAATGAGTGTAAAGAATGGATGGGTTACATCTTTAGTGGGAGACTATGATGGAGTGGGGTGGCAATTCCAAATGGCCTCCTTGTGTGTTGGTTGGCATGATTGCATTAGGATGAGGGTGAGAGTGAGGGGGGGCTCGTAAGATGGGGATGTGATAATGTAGATAGAGAAGGATGGGTGGACATGCAAGGTATGTTGGTGTAAGGATGTGCAGGAGTAGGGTTGGGAAGGCAGAGTGATGGGGATATAATGAGAGGCACAGCAGGATGAAGTTGAGTGTAGCTTTGTACTCACCTTTCCTGATCTAATGAGATAATTGAAACGCTTCCAGCACTACACCCAGGTCTTCCTGAACACATACCTGCTGTTTACCTCTGCAATTTGGAGCCAGGTCCTTTTTGTCTTCTGGGGAGGTCTCTTCCGCCCATTCAAAGTGAAGAGGACCTCCCTTCGTGCTCTGACTCCCTCCAAAAGCATATGGAGGGCGTCATCAGCGAACCTAGGTGCAGCCCTGTGCCGTCATGTCTCCAAGTGTTTGGAGCAATCAAATCCTCCAGTGCAGTGACTGCACATTCCTAGATGAACCTTCAAATGCAATATGGCTATGGCTGCTTTAACAATCCCAGATGAAAACGTCTCATCGATGAAATCAGCAGACCCGCACCATTTAATAGGGCCAGGTAATGCATAGGGCGGGCTTAATAGGCAACGCTGATTTCTGCAGTGGGATGGAAGCAAGAATGGGGTCGCGACCTGCTATGCCGACCACCTGCACCCGGCCCACCCAGTTAAAGAAAATTCCGGCCATTGAGGACAAAAACAAGGAAGTTATGATGAACCTTTATAAAACACTGGTTCAGCCTCAACTGGAGTATAGTGTCCAATTCTGAGCACCACACTTTAGGAAGGATGTGAAGGACTTGGAGAAGGTGCAGAATAGATTTACAAGAATGGTTCCAGGGATGAGGGACTTCAGTTACGTGGATAGACTGGAGAGGCTGGGTTTGTTTTCCTTCGAGCAGCGAAGTTTGAGAGGAGATTTGATAGAGGTGTTCAAAATCATGAGGGGTCCAGACAGAGTAGATAGAGAGAAATTGTTCCCATTGGCGGAAGGATCGAGAACTGGAGGACACAGATTTAAGGTGGTTGGCAGAAGAACCAAAGGCGACATGAGGAAAAACTTTTTTACATAGTGAGTGGTTTGGATCTGGAATGCTCTGCCTGAAAGGGGGGTGGAGGCAGATTTAATCGTGGCTTTCAAAAGGGAATTGGATAAGTACCTGAAGGAAAAAAAAATGCAGGGCACAAGGAAAGGGTGGAGGAGTGGAACTAGCTGAAGTGCTCTTGCAGAGAGCTGGCATGGGCTTCACAGGCCAAATGACCTCCTTCTGTGCTGTAACCATTCTATGATTCTATAATTCTTCCTATCCACTCTACATATGTCCCATATAATTTTATACACCTCTATTAAGTCTCCCCTCAGCCTCCTCTGTTCCAAAGAAAACAACCCCAGCCTATCCAATCTTTCCTCAGCTAATATTCTGCAGTCCTGGCAACTTCCTTGTAAATCTCCTCTGTACCCTCTCTAGTGCAATCACATCATTCCTGTAATGTGGTGACCAGAACTGCACGCAGTATTCTAGCTGCGGCCTAACTAGTGTTTTATACAGTTCAAGCATAACCTCCCTGCTCTTATATTCTATGCCTCAGCTAATAAAGGAAAGTATCCCGTATGCCTTCTTAACCACCTTTTCTACCTGTCCTGCTACCTTCAGGGATCTGTGGACATGTACTTCAAGGTCCCTCTATTCCTCTACACTTCACAGTATCCTACCATTTATTGTGTATTCCCTTGCCTTGTTAAGCCCTCCCCAAATAAATTACCTCAAACTTCTCTGGATTGAATTCCATTTGCCACTTATCTGCTCACCTGACCAGTCCATTGATATCTTCCTGCAGTCTACAGCTATCTTCCTCACTACAACCACATGGCCAATTTTCGTATCATCTGGAAACTTCTTAATCATGTCCCCTACATGTATCCCATTAAGTGGAAACAGCATGTTGGGGCATCAATTCAGTGTTGAACCCAAGTTAGGTGGTAGCCATTGCTCAGTGGTAGCATGCTCGCCTCTGAATCAGAAGGTTGTGGGTTCAAGTCCCACTACAGAGACCGGAGCACAAAATCTAGGCTGACATTCCAGTATAGTACTGGGGGAGTGAAGCACTGTCAGAGATGCCGTCTTTCGGATAACACGTTAAACCGAGGCCCTGTCTACCCTCTCAGGTGGATATAAAAGATTCCATGGCACTATTTTGAAGAAGATTCTCCTCGGTGTCCTAGCCAATGTTTATCCCTCGACCAATATCAGTAATTTGATTATCTAGTCATTATCACATTTGTTCGTGGGACCTTGCTGTGTGCAAATTGGCTGGCGTGTTTCCTACATTACAACACTTAAAAAAAAAAAAAAATTGGCTGTAAAGCGCTTTGGGACGTCCTGCAGTCGTGAAAGGTGCTATATAAATGCAAGTATTTTTTCATTGAGTAAAAATATTTAAATCATTTAATTGGAAAAGTCTTATTACTCATACATCAATGTTTGTACAGGTTTAAAGGATGTGAATCCTGCAGGATAACTGTAAGTTTAATTCCCTCTGTGTGCTATATTTAGTACACCAGTTAACAGGTTTGTATAATTCCCTGTCTATGCTATTTTAACAGTCATTAACCCATTTAGAGAAACCCCTTAACAAAATGTAATTTACTTTCTTTATGCTAAATACAATATATGTGCAATACTAAGTGTACTTAAAGGATAAGTGCACAATTCTAAGCTTTAACATGTGGGTTTGCCCTTTAATAAAATCTTTGAAAGCCTGTTCAGCAAATCCCTAAATATATTGTGGCATTTTAGTTTGTATTGTATTTTTTCCTTTTGGCTGTTTATAACAAATATAAATCTATTTGTGACACAATTACAGTACTTGCTACGATAAAAATGTGCTATTTCAGTGAACAAGTAATTGGTACCTTGAAGACCAGGAAAACTCATACCTTCACTTGTTACTTGTTCATCAGAAATAAGAGAATGGTGATTAAATATGGTCACCTAGCTCCTCTCCTGTTCCCATATCAACCATCAACGCTTTAGTTACAGCCTTAATATCACAGCAAATCCTTAAATAGATTAATGGATATAACCACAAATCATGCTCCAAGTGAAACTTCACAATTTGCTTCTCCCTACAGAACAAATTGTTTCTGAACAGTAACCACAGCCGGGCCCATTTCTGCCTGGACAACGGTGAATATTTCAAAGTATATACAAGTAATAATTAGAATGGTGTGATGTGGTACATAACGACAGGTGCTATTCAGTTAGGTCGGCTGTAGTTTTCCTGCAGGGTTTAATTACATAGGATGCATGTGTCCTTGCAGGAAGGAGCTGCCAGTCTTTTATCGGGACCCGATCAGAGTCTGTAACCTGGGTGCCTCCAGCAGGAGCTCTCCCCTATCAGATAGCATCCTGCTGGAGCTACTGCTCTGCCATCCACATTTCTGTGTTGTCAGCTTTGGCGACATGTAGCTTGCTGATCAGAGGGCCCTGGCTGCGAAGGTAACCAGAGTCAGGGACATGCTGGGTGTCACCAGAGCTGTTGGCAGCCCAGATGTCCTGGCGCTACGTCCGGCCAAAGCCATCCAGGTGCTGAAAGTAGCATTCAGCCCGGACTCTAATTAAAGTAAGCATAATCCTTCTCAGAAGGAGGTGGTGTAATATTTTAGGTCTTCAAAATCCCAAATGTTGCAGGCTCTGAATTCATCCTATTTGTTCATACTGTTATGGTAAGTTACAATTGCCTCTGAGGGCCAAAGCTAAAGAAATATTAAGGCAATTTTGAACAGAATGGAATAACTGACTCTATTCCTGGCACCCTTAAAATTCATGCATCTTTAACCTTCAGAGGCCAGTCTAACCTCTTGACATCATAAAAAAGGCATAAAAATAACACGACTACTATTTTAGTGAAGTCTGTAACAACTTTATTAAAATGTCCTAACTGTGTCTGTAACAGACTCCTAACAGCTGTAATAACTCATCTGTATGGATGAAGTCCACTGGTGTTAGATTAATATAAACACAATTTTCAGTTTGAATTTCAGAGAACTGGTATTATGGTAACGGTCAAAATAAAACTTCAAGCTTTATCCTTGGCAACACTTTTGTTTGCAGATTCAAAGACGGAGTCTTTGGACATAATGACCTGGACTCTTCGCCTGCCTCAGTCGACTTTGGGCGAATAGAGGCAAAAGGTTACTTGGGAACATGTCCCTGCTTCCTCACCATGGTCAGGGCGCAATAGACCTGGCCCTATGTGTCCAGGTGTCTGTTAACCACATGCTGAGAGAGACACGGCATCTACCGTGTTTCCATCTTTTTGCACTCTTCAAACACTGGCTGCAGGGGACACCAATTAGGCCCCCGACACCCATTCATAGGTGGGCAGAGAGGGCCAAAAAAGAGGAGCCTGAGCAATGCTCTCAGAGCACAGCCATGCACTGGCCCCATCACCAGCTGCTTCTTCCTCCCACTGCAGCAGGTGTTTGTGGCCTACTGCAACAAGTATCTGCCACCGGATCGACCTGACTCCCCATATATAAATGACCCTGGGCTAGAAATACAACTGGGGTCGGGGAGGTGCCAGAACAGTCCTGCCCTGCTCTATCAGAAATGCAGCACATTCAGGAGAGGGCCCGTCGAAGGCCTAGGCTCACGTGTCTAACAACCACTCAATTTTGAATAATAAGACTTCACAACACAAAATGTGAATAAGAAACTGGCAAAGGACACTAAGGCCCTGATTTTCTGAGTCCTTGGATTTTCATTGGGCCGTGGAGGCGGGATTGGAGGCGTGTGGGGGGTTAAAATCCCGAAATCAGGGGGCACGAACCAATTCCGCCCCCATGCCAGTTTCAAAGGAGGCGGGTACCCGCCCCGCACCGAGGCGGGAAGGGGATTAGTGCCAATTAACTGCCTGTTAACAGGTAGTTAACAAGCAGTTTTTAGCCTAATCCCTATTTTTAATGTTGAAGTGTGGGATTCCCGACGGCTCCAAACCACGCCAAGTTAGAGGAGGCGGACCGTCGGGATGAAGGGCTTGGAGGGGTCGAGATGTCCGGTGTTCAGGTGAGTGATGGGTACATGAGTGCAAAGGTAAGTGTGTTTGATGTGTGTAAAGTGTTTAAAGAAGTTTTACATACCTTTACTGCCTTCCTTCCTTCAGGTCTCGGGAGCCCCTCATCTCATCGGCACAGAAAGCAGAATGGCTGCGAGCTGTCAAAAATTGCAGCATTCAGCTTTCTGTTCCTTGGAGATCTCTAAATCATCCTGAGAGGAAGGAATTAACTTAGAATACAGATTGTCAGTGTTTGACAGCTTCAAACAGCTGTGAAATGCTGATATTTCATCTGTCAAAAGGTCTTGACAGATGAAATTTCAATGTGATGTCACCTGTTGCCGGGTGGCCCTTAATTGGCCTGCTGAGCCCGCTGGGCAGGCTCAACAAGGTCAATCAAGTCAAAATCGCATGGGTTGGCTAGAACTCTATGGAGGCGGGACTACAACCCCGAAAGTTGTAGTCCCGCCTCCTACCCGACTCCTCAATGAAAATCCAGCCCCCTTGCCTCTCGGGTGGCGCCTCGCACACCACTGTTGGCCATCGGAAAATCGGGCGCAGGACCTCAAGTGTCTGAGGTTCTCCGTGCCCATTTTCCAATCCATGTTGAGTTCCCAAATTACGTTTGTATCATGCTTGATGGGCCTAAGAGATGTGTGCTAAAATGAGATGCATACTCACCTTTGCCTTGCTCCTGAGAGCAAGGCATGTCTTTTAAGTTTGCAGCCATGTATGAGGGAGCTGGGTGACTGCATGGACTCGGGTACAGACCTCCCTACATGCATTGGCTCATTAATTGGAGGGTGATCTATGGCTCCAAATAGGACTACCCTCATTACATGCACCTTCTGCAGCAGGACCCCCAAACGCATCGAAGGTTAACTGCATGTCTCCAATGTGTCACAGTGAACAATTAGCCAACATTTCTGTCCCCACCACAACCTGCCCTTTCATGGTAAACTGCAGCCTTGTAAAAGAGTTCCTCCTGCACCCTGTAGCCTAATCAAAATAGGAGGTGGAGCTTATAATTAGAAAACTGGGTGCAGCACTATAGCTGCGGGTGCCCGTAAGATTTGGGCCAGCACAAACCCACTTATGTGGAGACTGGAAAATTGGGCCCCAATATTTTCAACTTTCATTTTATTTTACTAAATAAAAAAGGAACCAAGATGGTAGCTCTATAAAAACAAAAAATCATTGCAAAGCAAACAATAATATTAATGAGACAAGATACAATACATCCCACTTAATTCCACAATGCTTAACTGTATGATTGTCTAAACTGGAAGAGACTAAATGATCAGTTTGTCTGCCATTATTTCTTATGTAAACCCAACCTATTTAACTGATTATATATAGTTCTACACTTAAAACATAGGTTTGCAAAAAATGTTATCCTAAAGATCAACCCGCTCCCCCCACCCCAAACAACCACTTACTAATTTGTACAATGTTGTGTCCGTGTGTTGATAGAGACACTGAAGACAGGAGTTGGTTCATAGGTGTTTACTAAGCAAAGTCTGGAGGGGTACTAACAGATATAACACAATATACAGGCTTATATAGCCCGAGTGGCCATTACCGGCATTACAGCACACATGGGGCTCTTAAAGGCACATACACTACATACAATGTATTGCTATTTGGAATCATTTTGGGTTCCACCAATCTATTTCTTTGCTGTATTGTATCTTGTAGTATAATATTCACCATGAGCTGCAACAAACAGAATAACAATGCTCATTTAAAAATAAAAAGGGCCTCTTTATTCCATTAACTAATGGCAGTTTCCTACTTTCTGATCATAAGAATAGCAAAAATATACAGATGATGATGAAAAAGGCAATGGCCATTCATGTCAATAGAGGCTATTCAAAATGTGGTTCTGGGTGCGATTCAGCAGGAGATACTGTACATAAACATTAAGGCCCTGAAATTAAACAATGAGCTAAAAGCATATGAATGTATTATGTGTTTGTTTAAATTCTTCTGCACTATTTTAGCAAACAAAGTAAATACTCTAATGCCTTAGCTAAGATAGTAGAGAGATGTTTATAAGGATGGTCCCAAGATGGTCAATGTATTGCGGTTTCACTTTATTTCCATTATTTATTATTTTACACACTGCCTCTCTCTTCCCAACAATTCTCCTTCACGCACATGTGATTTATCTCCAAATATCTTTATATTATTTGCCCCAAAGAAGTTGGAATCATGCTTGAACATTATAAACAGCAATATATGGAAAATATATTGTATACTTTTGTCTCCGTGCCAGTTTTAGATGTACAACAGCACGGGAAAATGATGAGTTATAAATAATAACTACATAGCCAACCTCTTAACCACTTATTAAATAATACATTTGTTAAAATGCCTTGGCAGAAGTACATAAACAGAGTGTTAAAAGTGACTCATTGCATGTATTGCAGAGTGTGAGTAAAATCTTAGCTTAGTCAATTTGAAAAAAAGTAATTAGACAAAATTTAAAGTAGAGAAACATGAGGTAATACATTTTGGAGCAAAGCATAAGGAGATGACATGTACACTAAAGGATTTGAAAAGCAGACAGACTTGGGGGTTCAAATAGCAAATCTTTAAAAGTGTGAAAACAGGCTGATAAAGCTGTAAAAAATTGATGGGATCCAAGATTATTAAATAAAAACCAAAGCAATAGAGCAACGTTGAACTTAACCTGTGGTTAGGCCACAGTTAAAATATTGGGGGGAATTTTAACCTCCAAGGACGGGTAGGTTGAGGGCGAGTGGGAGAGAAAAAATTTTAAAATCTGAAACCCGCCCACTTTTGGTTTTAACGGGGGCGGGCGACCAATCCGCTTCGGTCAGGAGGCGGGTCGGTCAGTTAAATCTTTTAAGGAGGCTACATTCCTCCTGTGTAACTGGATTTTTATTTTTAACCCATGGAGGCCAGGTTTCCTAGGCAGGTCAGGGAAACCTGGCAGGTAAAAGGAGGCGAGAAAGGCTGGCTCCATGAAGCAAGTGCATTTACAGCACTGCTTGTGGGCCAGGAGGAGCAGGAGTCCTTCCCCCGAGCCCCCCTAAGCTAACTTCTTTACACATCCACAATTGAACGCTACGATGTCCAACTCCCCACCGCACCCCCAACAATCTCCGACTCCCCCCACTCCCCGTGATGTCCGACTCACCCCCCCTGTGATCTCCGACATCCCCCACCCCCTCCACAATCTCAGCCATCGCCCTGCAATATCCGACTTCCCCCACCACCCCCACAATCTCAGACATCCCCCCCTCCACCGTGATCTCCGAGTCTACTCCTGCGATCTCCAACTCCCTCCACCGATCTCCAACATCCCCCAGACCCCCACCCGTGATCTCCGACTCCCCCCCCCCAAATCTCTGAGTCTCCTCAAGCGATCTCCGACTTAGCTGGCAACCGTTCCCTGACTGCTTTCCTGCCCGACAGGCAGCCAGCCTGTCAATCTGATTGGCTGTCTGGCGAGAAACCTATTGAGAAAATTTAAAAGACATGCTGCAGTTAAATTCTGCAGGACATCCAGGAAACCTATACTTCCGGATTTCCCTTCTGAAAATCCTCGCCCCTGCTCTCTTCACATATCGGGGCCATTGCGTCTAGTTTGGGGTGCTTTACTTTAACAAAGATGTCAAGGCCTTAGAGAACTACGGAAAAGACCTACAAAGATGATACCAGGAACAAGAGACTTTGTTGTGGAGAGACTAGAAAAACTGGGATTCATTTCCCTTGAACAGAGAAAGTTAAGAGATCTGATAAATATGTCAAAATGACGAGGGGCTTTGATACGTTAAATAGGGAAAAACCATTTCTACTGGTTGGAGTTGATAACTGGAGTGCATAAGTTTAAGATCATCATCAGAAGAACAAAGGGAGAAGTTATGAGTTTATTTTTTTAAAACACAGAGGGTTGTTTGGAAGGAAAGTGGATAAATCGCTGAAAAAACGAAAGGGTCCGGGGAAAGGGACCTTTTCCAAAGAGTCAGAATAGGCGCCATTGACCTTTTCTGCCTTCTATGATTCTATTATGGGCTGGATTTTCATTCAGAAGTTGGGACTACAACTTTCGGATTGTAGTCCTGCCTCCATCAAGATATGGCCAATCCACGCGATTTTCACTTGATTGACCTTGTTGAGCCCGCCACAGGCCAATTAAGGGCCACTCGGCAACAGGTGACGTCACAGACTGAAATTTCATCTGTCAAGACGTGTTGACAGATGAAATAACAGTGTTTCACAGCTGCTTGAAGCTGTCAAACATTGACAGTCTTACTTCTAACCTGAGTCCTTCTACGCAGACTCAGTTAGAAATCTCGCCGGCACTGAAAGCTGCAGGCTGTCACTTTTGACAGATCGCAGCCATTCTGCTTTCTGTGCCGGCTGAATGATGGACTCCTGAAGCCTAGAGGAAGGAAGGCTGTAAAGGTAAGTACAGGTAATTTAAACTTTAGACACACCAAACACACTTACCTTTGCACTCATGCACCCATCACTCACCCGAACACTGACATCTCGACCCCTCCAAGTCCTTCAACCCGACGGCCCGACTCGTCTAACCTGGCGTGGTTTGGAGTCGTCGGGAATCCCACACAACCTTCAAAATAGGGATTAGGCTAAAAACTGCCTGTTAACTGGCAGTTAATTGGCACTAATCCCTTCGCGCCTCGGGTCGGCGGGTCCCAGTGCAGAGCGGGTACCCGCCTCCTTTGAAACTTACATGGAAGCGGGTTTTGGGCGGGATGGTGTCGGGACCCCCGAATTCGGGATTTTAGCCTCCCGCACGCCTAAAAGCCCACCTCACGGCACACTGAAAATCAACCCCTATGACTCCACTGTAATAATGATCTAGTGTCACAATGTTGTAAAATATTTGCTCTACCCAGTCATATTGTGGATTGGCACAATGGAAAAATAAACTAACGACAGAACAGTAAAGAAATGGCAAATACAGCTTAGTTTGAAAAGGCTGCGCTCAGTGTTAAAATGAGTGGGTAGATATAAGCTTAGAAATTCAATGGCTTCCCACCTAATTCTCAAGTGCAAAACAGGTGCCTAAGCATCCAATATAGCGTACGCACTCATTACACACCAGAAGCGCAACATCCGCCATATTGGTAAAGGCAGGAAAAGAGGTGTCCTGGGCCCACACCTAAAACAGGCATTAGCCCCTTTGCATATGCAAATAGGGGGCCTCATGGCAGTTTGAGCCCCCCTTTGTAAAATTGGGCTACCCTGAATGCAGCTGGTGCTGGATGAGTTCAGGAAAATGTGGTCTACATGTGGCCTCACCAGTGGTGCATAAAGGACCGCTGGAGGCTGCCACCAAAAAGGTACATTAAAAAAAAATGCTCACCCGAATGTGCAAAATTAATGGGACTAAAAGTCGATAAATCCCAAGGACCGGATGACCTACATCCAAGGGTTTTGAAAGAGGTGGCCATTGGAATAGTGGATGCTTTGGTTGTCATCTTCCAAAGTTCCATAGATTCTGGAACAGTTCCTGCAGATTGGAGGATAGCAAATGTAACCCCGCTATTTAAGAAAGGAGGGAGAGAGAAAACGGGGAACTACAGACCTGTTAGCCTCACATCAGTAGTTGGGAAAATGCTGGAATCTATTATAAAGGATGCAATAACTGGGCACTTAGAAACTAATAGTAAGATTGGGCAGAATCAACATGGGTTTGTGAAAGGAAAATCCTGTTTAACAAACCTATTGGAGTTCTTTGAGGATGTAACTAGTGGAGTAGACAAAGGGGAACCAGTAGATGTGGTGTATTTGGATTTTCAGAAGGCCTTCGATAAGGTCCCACACAAGAGGTTGGTGAACAAAATTAGGGCACATGGAATTGGGGGTAATATACTAGCATGGATTGAGAATTGGTTAACAGACAGAAAACAAAGAGTAGGGATAAACGGGTCTTTTTCAGGATGGCAGGCTGTGACTAGCGGGGTACCGCAAGGATCGGTGCTTGGGCCCCAGCTATTCACAATCTATATCAATGATTTGGATGAGGGGACTAAATGTAACATTTCCAAATTTGCTGATGATACAAAGCTAGGTGGCAGTGTCAGTTGTGAAGAGGATGTGAAGAGGCTTCAAGGGGATCTCGACAGGCTCAGTGGGTGGGCGAGAACATGGCAGATGGAATATAATGTGGATAAATGTGAAATTATCCACTTTGGTAGAAAAAACAGAAAGGCAGAGTATTTCCCAAATCGTGAAAGATTGGGGAATGCAGATGCTCAAAGGGACCTGGGTGTCCTTGTACATGAGTCACTGAAATTGAATGTGCAGGTGCAGCAAGCCATTAGGAAGGCAAATGGTATGCTGGCCTTCATTACAAGAGGATTTGAGTACAGGAGTAAAGAAGTATTAC
This sequence comes from Somniosus microcephalus, assembly GCF_052327205.1. Taxonomy (NCBI): domain Eukaryota; kingdom Metazoa; phylum Chordata; class Chondrichthyes; order Squaliformes; family Somniosidae; genus Somniosus; species Somniosus microcephalus. The sequence goes on from NC_141002.1 coordinate 76,191,870, forward strand.
TCCAATTATATAGGGCCTTGGTGAGACCACACCTGGAGTACTGTGTACAATTTTGGTCTCCTTACCTAAGGAAGGATATACTTGCCATAGAGGGAGTGCAACGAAGGTTCACGAGATTGATTCCTGGGATGGCGGGAGAAGAGATTGAGTAAACTAGGCCTGTATTCTCCTGAATTCAGAAGAATGAGAGGGAATCTCATTGAAGCATACAAAATTATTACAGGGCTTGATAGGGTGGATGCTGGGAGAATGTTTCCCTTGGCTGGGGAGTCTAGAACCAGGGACCACAGCCTCAGGATAAAGGGTAGGCCATTCAGGACTGAGGTGAGAAGAAATTTCTTCACACAGAGGGTGGTGTAACTTTGGAATTCTCTACCCCAGAGGGCTGTGGAGGCTCAGTCATTGGATATATTCAAAACAGAAGTCGATAGATTTCATAGAATCATAGAAAGTTACAGCATGGAAGGAGGCCATTTCGGCTCATTGTGTCCGCGCTGGCCAACAAAGGGCTATGCAGCCTAATCCCACTTCCCAGCTCTTGGTCCGTAGTCCTGCAGGTTACAGCATCCCAAGTGCACATCCAAGTACTTTCTAAATGTGGTTAGGGTTAAATTTCTGACTAGTAAGGGCATCAAGGGATATGGCGATAGGGCCGGTGAATGGTGTTGAGGCAGAAGATCAGCCATGATCTCATTGAATGGCGGACCAGGCTCGAAGGGCCAAATGGCCTACTCCTGCTCCTATTTCTTATGTTCTTATGAGCCGAGAGGATCAGGAGTGCCATAGACCAGTGCTGGCCTCCTCCCAATCACACCTTCCCGGCCAGCGTGAACCAATTTCTAGGCCATAAAGCCTAGGATGTTACTCCAACTCTTAAATGTGTCAGAGCATCATGGTAATGCACTCTCAGCCATCATCTATTCTACATAATTTAAGTTCTCTAACAAAAATGTGCAATGCAAGTAGATTTGAATTAATTTTCCATTAAGAATAATAATGCATTTCTGTTTACATAGAGAGTGAAGGGGCCCATATAATGTGGCTGCTAATGAACTCAAATCTTTATTTTGGATTATGAAAACTTGACTTCAACTTTAAGACATTACTCTTTCAGTTGAGCATGTCTTGCCAAGAAATGCAATATGTAAGAATGACTTTCCCGCTCAAATGCTTTCCATTTGTTCATTAAATTGCCATATGTGCACTGCTAGAAGAAAAAGTTTGATCAACAGTTTAAAAATACCATGTAAAACTAGCAACCTCGGAACTCTTAAAACCATGAATTTAAATTGTACAGGAATGGCTAAACCAAAAGGCATGGAGTCAAAACTTGTATCAACAGTGCGGTAAGTGAATTTGGAGCAGTGCTACTTCTTCACGCCAATTACTGCATAACATCTTGGGGACTTCAGGGGATCAAACAGCTGTACTAGTGCTGACCAAACTAGGTTTCCCTGCAAAAGATAGATGTTTTAGAAATCTTTCAAATAGTCCATTAAAAAAAGGCTTCAATAAAACACATGCCATCTTACATTGAATACATGTGTGTTTCTGCATTTATAGTCTTCTATTTAATGATAAAATCAGATTGTAATTACAGTATTTACCATGTGTAAATAATTTATTGTAACTAATACAGGTAATTCACTGCAATTAAGGTACTGTAATTTCACGATGTTATTCTATTTATACCCCATCACTGTAAAGTATATCTCTCAATAGGATTATATACTGTCTTCTGTCTAATAGCTGTATTTTAAATGCCAGTTTTTTTTGATTGAGCAATAAACAAATGTAACTATCAAATATAAAGCACATCTGTTAGACATACGTTTTAATGAATGCAAAGTTATATAGATCGATTTAAAGATACAAAGCATTTTCTGAAAATCTCTGGAATTACATTATGGGCATGACATCTTTGGCAAAATGAAGTACCCCATAAAGACCCCCAGCGAGAGAGAGAGAGATTTACCTGTTCCTTGAGGTAGCAAAGCCGGTCCAAAAGTATCAAACCCTCTATACAAGGGGCTAAGGCTACCTTCAGCTGAAAGAAAGATGCATAAAACAGTTCTAATTGTCTGCTTAAGTAGTTTATAAGTGTCAGGCCCTCAGATACCTCAGCTGAATGATGTATTCAATAGTTTTAATTTTTAATCTATTTAAACAGCTGCCCCTAATTGTACTTAATAGAAAGTATTTTTCACCGAGGTTCATGACTTTCACTCAGATGGTATAGATTCTTATGTCAATATAATATTCTGAAATTCCATGGTATTTTAGCATCAACCAGGCCTTAGTAAAAGTTAATTAAGTATACTATACATAAATATGCCAACACATTATATGAGAAAATGACCTCTTCCTTTTCCTTGCTCTAATTAACACAATTCTGGAATATACAGGACACAATATGTTTTACCAAGAGACACAGTGTGCTCTTTGTTGGACTCCTTAGACTTGCTGCCAACAAAATTGCTGAGAGGCACTACAGCATAGCTGTTAAAGTGTTCCCTTCACGCTATTAATGGAGTTCTAAGAATGCCTGAGCACCAATATTTGTTATTAGGACTGTTTTCAGATGGACACCCAGAAATGTATTATTGTTTGTTACTCTGTCCATCAGGCTGTGCCGGCACACAACTTCAAGGACAGGAACTGGGCATCAGAAGTTCTGACAGAACCCATGGTTTGTTCACCAATGCTGCAAGCCTCAGCATGGGGTAGAGGTTAACTTCTTATATAGCAGCAAACAATTAACAAAACCAAATATTACAGACATTTTCATCCCTAAAATGTGTAATAACCAAACTTTTTTTTATTAAAACGGGTGTAAATCTTACACCTTCTACTTAACTATGAATTTGGTTAAAAAAAACTCCTAAAGTCAGAGAACCGAATGATGTCATTAAGCCAGACTATACTGTAAAAGATCTAAAGCAAGTCAAACTGAAATTTTATTATCTCTCTAATTACAAGTGCATCCAGCGATATTACAGGGTTTAAGACATCCATTTGTATGTGTAATGAGTAGGTTTCTCAGAAGCATCTCGATCAAAGTGTCTGTACAGCGATAATTGTCACAGCAGTTGCAAATTTAGCTCAATTATCTGTTTCTGTACCCATTTACATTCTTAGTGAATTTAAAAATAAACTTTTTGTTGAATTTTTTTTTTTGTTTTGGTTAAGGTGAGGGGTGTCAGTGCTGGAGGATGAAACACTTTCTTAACTTTCCCACTTTTGGCACCCAATGTCAGCATCAAGCACTCTCACATCTGGCACACCTTGGCACTAGAGCACCAATATGATTTTTCTTCTTTTCCTCAGACACTGCCCTGTCGTCTCTTAGAATGGGATTTCCATTTTAGGCCAAATTACAACTTTGTGCCGTGGACCCATGCTCAATATTGACTAGATTGCGTCGGTCCAAATTCATTTGACTTATGACCCTTACAGCCATCAAAGAGAGCAGGCTTTCATCCCAACAGTCCAAGCTGATTCAAACCCAGAGACCAGTGATGAAAGGATAGCGTCTCCTTTGAATGGGTGGTTGAGATTCCTTGTTGAAGAAAAGCCAACTGCTGCACTCAATTATTCAGCAGATATGAAATACCCTCCTACCCTGTGCTTGATGGTTCTTGAGCAGGACACTTTTCATTTACTGTATTTAGTTTATTGCAGATTTGGTCCTAAGAATCTATACAATGTTACAAAACTATTGCTATTACAACAAACTTTTGTTTTGGCTGCACTGTCAGGCTAACAGTGTTAGCAGCAGTGATTCCGGAGGAATGAGCACATTTCCTTTGTTTCACATGTGCAAAATCTTCTTATGTCTATTCCCCAAAGCTTACCAGGTTAAATGCTTCCAACTCTTTCATTCGGGGCATGTATCTGTCATAATAACCTTGTATTAAACTGTCTGACATCTGAAAAATGGAAAAAAAAAAGGCACACATCTAAGTCCAATTATAACCATGTGATCGACTGGAATTGTTCCAGCTAATGTCATAAACATACCTGTCAAAGTACAATTGTTACAATATGTAGCTGGTGTACCCCATACAGATAATAATACATAGCTTTGGCTAAAAGCTCATTACTTATGCAATTTGATTTGGTAGAGGTCAAGTAAGCCTTTGCAGACATGCCTTCCTTCCTATGGTGCCAGGTCTGCCACATTTAGTCAAGTAAGACACAACAGAATATGGTTAATGTCAACTTATATTTAGAGGGCATTACCTTCGTGAAAAATCTTTAGTTAATGCTTGGGCAGGTAAAAAGCTAGACAATCTCTTGTCGCTTTCCTCAAATTATTGCACTGACATTCACTTCTTTAGTCGAGATTTATTTCATAGCATTCAGTATTTGTAAATAAATCAAAAAACACTTTATGCCAGTATAAATGGTGCTAGTTTTGTAATATTTCTACTTCAGGAATAATTATCCAGAACATCTTATTACCACAAAATGACCCCAGCACATTTAGCAGAAGCTTTTCAGCATAATGCTTGCCAGCAATAACTAGTGACTGAGAGAATATTTGACAGTTTCAAAACAGTTTAAACTTTATAATTTTATAGGTCTTCTGTAGAAGACAAACACAATATAAAATGCATATATAAAGACTCCATGCAAAAAACAGAGGTAGAAAAAGAAGGAAACAGTAAATAACTTAGATGAGTCTCCATAGGTTTGAGTATGGTCGCTGTGCTACCAAATGAAAACCCTTGGTTTATTCTGTAAGGCATCAAAGTTTCATTCTTTTCTCAAGTCATTTATGGAGAGATGTTTCAGTCTGAAGGTGGGTAAGCTGAGGAGAACAGTGTGGACCAGCAGAAAGAAAAGACAGAGGGGGAAAATTGGGGTGCTTTGCGCCTCCCTTTAGCGCCCTAGAAACTAGCGCCCGGGCGCAGCGTCACCCACACCTCCCGTGAAATTAAGCGGGAGGTTAGCGGTGGCGCTAACCGGTAGCGCCCCGCGACGCCTCCAGCGATGACATCATCACCGTGCGTAGAGCCCCGCTCGCGCCCCGGCCGCGATCTTCGGGAGCGCCCCCTGACTTACTGCCGGACGCTATGTCCAACAGGGTCAGGGGGGCATACCTGTAGCCGGGGAGGCGCAATTTAAAAGGTGAGGTGCGTGGCCGCCATTTTTGTTGCTGGCCGCCTGCCAGCACCTGACTGCGCTCCCATCCCCGGCCTCCTGACCCGCCCCCCCCCCCGTGGAGTGCCGGCTGCGCTCCAAGAGCCCGGCACTTCTCTTGAGTACCGGGCTCTTTTGCCGGCACGCCCAATCCCCGGGGGGGGGGGGGCCAGCTGGCTGCGCAAGGCCCCTCCCCTTTAAGGCGGCCTGCAATACCGCGGCGCAATGTGCCGCAGCGACATATTGACTCGCAGTGCCCCAAGAGGGATGCGGGGCACTTCCAGTAGCACCTCGCTTCTCTCTTGGGGCGCAACCACTCAATTTCCGGCGCAGGGGTGCTAATTTTTCCGGGGCGCAACTCAATTTTTAGCCCAGACTCTTTTACAAGTATGATTCTGCCAAACTACAGAATATTGAAATTTTCTTGGTTATCTTTTAGGGTCAGGTTATACCACCAAATTGATTCCAAAACCACTTTGCAAAACTGGCAGTATAACTTGGGTGCAGTTGCCAAACTGGCAGCACTTCACATTCTGACAAGTGGTGTAAGGCTACATCAAGGAGGTAATCTCACACCATTGTGCATCCTGGGGAATGCAGCTATTCTGTAGAGTCCCTGGCTCTGTGCCTCTGCTGCCTGAGGGTGAAGCCCAAGTGGAGGAATTAGGCTGCTCTCTGAAAGAGGGTGTCTGATAGCAGCATGTGCATAGCACGAAAGCTGACTGGTTAAACTTGAGGTCATCCAAAACTCTGCTCCAGTGTCCTAACTCACACCAAGCCCCGTTCACCCATCACCTCTGTGTGCGCTGACCAACATTGGCTCCCGGTTAAGCAAAGCCTCGATTTTAAAATTCTCATCCTTGTTTTCAAATCCCTCCATGGCCTCACCCGCCCCCCCGACCTCTGTAATCTCCTCCAGCCCCACAACCCCCCTCCCCCCCCCCCCGAGATATCTGCGGTCCTGTAATTCTGGCCTCTTGAGCATCCTGATTTTAATCGCTCCACCACTGGTGGATGTGGCTTCAGCTGCCAAGGCCCTAAGCTCTGGAATTCCCTCCCTAAACCTCTCTGCCTCCTTTAAGATGCTCCTTAAAACCTACCTCTCTACCCTAATATCTCCTTATGTGGCTCGGTGTCAAATTTTGTCTTGTAATGCTCTTGTGAAGTGCCATAGAACGTTTAGCTATGTTAAACGCGCTATATAATTGCAAGTTGTTGTTGTTGTTGTTGTTTGGCTAATGTTGTTCAGATGCCCTGTGGCAGTCTGGAAGGATACGAAGCTGCAAACATTGAGATTTGCTGTCATTTTAACTGCCACGGATGGAGCAACTGTGGCAGCTGAAAATCTTCGTGATGAGGTTGGCAGAGATGTCCAATGGCATCCTGGGATAGGTGCAGCCATTGGATGCACAGTTCCTCGGAGAGGTCCTCGTAGGACTGGTGCAGTACCTGGTGGGCTGCTGTCTTCAATCATGGTGCCTGATTCACCTGGCTTGGACATGCTGTGGCTGCTGCAACTCCTCCTCCATTTTGATGGCATTGAGTTGTATGCCCATGGGGAAAGGTATCCCTTGTCCGAAGTTGATTTGAGTGTGGGTTTGGAGGTGGAGATAGTCGGGGATCCCAAAGTTTTTTTTACTGGGAAGAGAGAACAGCACTATGGTAAAATTAAGTACAGGTGTTAGTGATCAGAAAATGTGAAGGAATGGGTTAAAAAAAAGTTCATCAGGAGCTTGCAATCAGTAAGTGAAGTCGATGCCCTCTTCAGCTCACCAACCCCTCAATGACACTTGTCTGAAGTGATAGAGGTAGCTGTTAGACCATCTTTTGGGGGTTGTAAAATTACAGGATGTCGTAAAGCAAGGAAGCTTCTGTGTACTTCAACAGCGCAGCTATTCAAATGTGCACCGAGGGACTTTGACAGACTTACGGTTTGCAGTTAAAAATATCAAGGAAACTTGTGTTTAGCACATTTGCATAAATGCACCCAAATGCGCTAAAATGCAAATTTCCTTGATCTTTTCACTGAATAACGGTGTAACAATGGCGTAATTGTTGAAGATAGTGAAGGAATTCAGGGCCTATCTCTTTGTTTGTGTGCAACTTTTTTTCCCTCTTTGTTTTATATTTCTGTCTAACTCTTAAATCTCTCCTCGACAGGCCACCCATAAATGTTCTTTAGCTGATGGATTCAATATTTATCAATATGTATCTCTTGCGTTTCTTAAGGCTGGGGAGTGCAGCAAGAAGCAATATATAGTGTATTTATAGAAGGATTAAGTAAGAAGAGGCCGTCAGAGAGGTGCTACAGGTGAGTAGGTGGAACTGAGGCTCAGGCCAGGAGGAGCTGAGGTGGAAGTTATGGGCAAGAGGAAGCAGGAGGTTGGAGCACACGGGGACTGGGAATAATCAGTGAGATTTCAGTCTGGGGCATGAGAAGACTTGAGATGTAGGAGTACCCGTAGAATGGGATGTCCTCTAGTAAACAAGGAATACTTAATCTCAGCCCCCAGAGAGTGGATCTCTGGGGCAAAATCTATTGGACAGTTTTCCAACAGTACTTCAGTCATTTTATAACTAAGTTTAACTATTGGTAATGACTTGTTTTTTTTATATTATAACCTTAATTTTTTGATGTATATAGTCGACTGGCTGAGGAAACAGTATGGCCACGCATAGAAGTTTGAAAAAATGTTTTGAGTGATTTGATTGTTTTGCTTTGTGGCAGTTGCTGGTTTCTGATTGGCAGCTTTGAAAATATTTGAGTAACTTGATTAGTTGGTGTTTTTTCATGTGGAGGGTGTTGATTCATGCTGGGTAACATTTCCTACCGGTCTGTATTTCTACAAATCTGTGTGGTTAACTTAACAGATAATGGTTATTTCGGCCAATCAAATGCAAGAGCGACAGGTCTGTTGGATATGTTATAATTTGAAGTGTGAGGAACAATTGCAACAAACTATGCATACACGCTAGACTCAAGACTTTAAATGATGTAGACACATGTACATTTTAAATGTTATTGTCCTTCCACAAATAGCTAGTTATTAGAGGACCTCCAGGTCATATTGTAAAATTTCCCCCATTTCAAGTTATTTTGTGTGAGATGAACAATCCATCCTGTTAATTTGTAGCTTTCTGAAAAACCCAGTATTCAGAATCACAAATTGATTGCATTACTTCCTAAACAAATCCTTGCTGATACATGAAGTAGCACAGTGCAAGAGGTTGAGCTGCAACTACTCTATAAATAATCAGTTGGTTTGTTGGTGCTTGGGAGAGGAGGTATAAAAATAACGAGAACTGCCAACTGTTGGAATACGAGGCCTGGGTCCTTTTGTTCTGTTCGGTCGTAACGTTATCATGCTCAGTTCTTGGCTTAATTATGTTCCACCGAACATGTTAAACAATAAACAGATTTTGAAGGATTCTAAAAAAAAAAAACCCAATAACTTGGAGAACAGGAACAAAAAGAAAATATTACTAAATTTAGAGCAATGGAAGAGATTTTAAAATGTTTCGGCCTTTCCCATTGAGTGAGATCAGATTCAATCTGACAGGGTTTAGATTTAAGTGAGTAAGCTCATTAATATTAAGGAATCTAATATACACAGACACATTAGTCTTCAAGAGGCCATTTAAAGGGTACAGTTGAAGGAAAACAACCTTTGGAATTAGCCAGGATCTCAAACTTAAGATCATCGACCCTGTAACCAGTAATCTTGCGAATTCTTTAAACATCTTGTATAATATGACAGACAAAATCAGAAGGTGTAAACAAGAGGATGTTGTCAACATATCAGAAGATCTTACGTTGTTTGTCTCTAATCTCGACATATCCTGGTGAGCATTAGTAGCTGTTATTTGTGCTTTTACAGCAATCCTTGCAGCTCAATCTTTAGTTTGAGAACAAAGGTCAAAGACAGATCTTGCACATCTCTGGCATTCTAACACCGTACCTGCATCAATGACGGTCTCTCCCAAAGTGTCAATCCAACTTCAAACTTTATTTAGAAAGCCAAACTTCCAGCACCCAAAACAGACAAGTCCACTCCACTTTGCCAAATACGTTTTTACCATTAACTGAAACAACAGATACTGGTGTCATTTATTCTCTGCATGATAAAAGTACCATAAATGTAAACCTCACTTTATCAGTAGGGTATCTGGCCAGAAAAGAATTAGACTGATTAGGGACTAGAGTAACCCAGTCGAAGATGATTTTGGAATCAATATTGAGGAGTAAAGCACCTTGAGGCATTTTACTACGATAAAGGTGCTACATAAATGCAAGTCGTTGTTGTTGAGTGACATGTGGCTAAAACTGAACCTTTTTTAAAAAAAAGAGTAAAAAATAGCTTGATTCAATATATCCGGTAGGTAGCCTTTGCCGCTGGCTTCATTAGAAGTCTGTAACAAGAGAGGTTCAGAGGAAGGTGCCAATTTTTTCTTTAAATAAAATCCAGATGAGCATCATTCTGAGCTAGGAGCTTTGTGTGATGGAAGTATATTAATAGCATTTTCTATTTGTTGAGGAATAATTGGTTTCTCCAGCTCTTCCATTGCCGTTGATGCGGGTTTGGGTAATTTCAGTAGTTTGAAATAAAAAAACTCAATCGGCATCAGAACATCCACTCATTCATTTATAAAATACCACAGAAAAGTTTTTTTTAAATGCTATTAATATGATTTGGATTTGTAGTTAAATTATTAAGGAGTCTGCCAAAATCTATCTATATATATATATAAAAGGATATGTCTCTCTGTCTGTCTCTCTGTCCGGCTATACAATCAAAGTTATAGAGTGTACCTACACATATGTTATATCAAAAGAAAGCTCATCATTAGGGGACTCTTGTAGGCGTATTTACTTTTTGCTCGGACAAAAATTGTGCCGACGGTCGGACAAAAGTTGTGCCGGCGGTATCCAAAAAACGTTCAAATTCTGCTCATTATCCGCTCATTTGCATCGAGTGGGGGCGGGTTCATTGTGTGTGCGGGCGGGCCATCCTACAGTTGAGTGACGTGATGATTGACCAATCCTACAGTTCAGTGACCTGACGGTTGACCAATCGGTGTGTGTGTGGGCGGGCCTTATCATTCTGAACCGAGGTGACTGGCTGCCATCTTGATTCCAAACTGTTCATTTCTTTTTCCCACTTTCTGTATGTTTCTTTTCAAATCTACATTTCCAGCAAAAAAAAGTTGCTTTTAAAACACAAATTGTTTTTAAAAAAAATTAATTAATTTGTAAATCTTTTCTCTAACATCTAAAATTTTCCTACCTTTCACCGTTTTTCCAGGCTTGTAAGCCTGGGCCTCTGTTGCCCAGCCACGCCCGAGCTAGGCACCTCCCGTCGCGCTCAACAAACGGCTTACGATCGCCGCCATCTTTGTGAAGGCTGGAGGGGGCGGCCTGAACCGAGCGTCGCCACCGCCGCCATCTTAGTAAAGGCGGGTGGGGCAGGAGTCAGCGCGCGTGACTTGAGTCTGGCCGGGCCTCACGCGGTAGGTTGTGCGGCGGCGTCTCTCTCTCTGCTCTTGAAGCTGGCTCGGGCGGGGGGGGCGGGGCTCGGAGGATCGGGGTTCGGCAGATCGGGGCTTGGGGGGGCGGGGCTCGGGAGATCAGGCCTCGGGAGATCGGGCCTCGGGAGGGCGGGGCTCGGGAGGGCGGGGCTCGGGAGATCGGGGGGCGGGGCTCGGGCTGACGGGGCGCTCCCCTCTCCCCCTCCTTCCCCCTCCTCCCCATTCACCCCCCTCCCCCTTCCTCCCCCCCTCCTTCCCCCTCCTCCCCATTCACCCCCCTCCCCCTTCCTCCCCCCCTCCTTCCCCCTCCCCTTCTTCCCCCTCCTTCCCCCCCTTCTTCCCCCTCCCCCCTCGCACCTCCCCCTTCTTGCCCCCCCTCCCCGCTCTTCCCCCCGCCCTTCTTTCCCCGCTCCCTTCTTTCCCCGCTCCCCGCTCCCCCTTCTTCCCCCGCTCCCCCTTCTTCCCCCCCTCCCCGCTCCCCCTTCTTCCCCCCTCCCCCTTCTTCCCCCCCTCCCCCTCCTCCCCCTTCTTCCCCCCTCCCCCTTCTTCCCCCCTCCCCCCCCTCCCCCTTCTTCCCCCCCTCCCCCCCTCCCCCTTCTTCCCCCCTCCCCGCTCCCCCTTCTTCCCCCCCTCCCCGCTCCCCCTTCTTCCCCCCCTCCCCGCTCCCCCTTCTTCCCCCGCTCCCCCTTCTTCCCCCCCTCCCCGCTCCCCCTTCTTCCCCCCCTCCCCGCTCCCCCTTCTTCCCCCCCTCCCCCTTCTTCCCCCCCCTCCCCGCTCCCCCTTCTTCCCCCTCCCCGCTCCCCCTTCTTCCCCCCTCCCCCTTCTTCCCCCCTCCCCGCTCCCCCTTCTTCCCCCCTCCCCGCTCCCCCTTCTTCCCCACTCCCCCTTCCCCTCTCCCCCTTCTTCCCCCCCTCTCCCCCTTCTTCCCCCCCCCTTCTTCCCCCCCTCCCCGCTCCCCCTTCTTCCCCCCTCCCCGCTCCCCCTTCTTCCCCCTCCCCCCTTCTCCGCTCCCCCTTCTCCCCCCTCCCCGCTCCCTTCTTCCCCCTCCCCTTCTTCCCCCCCTCCCCTCCTTCCCCCTCCCCCTTCTTCCCCCCTCCCTCCCCCTTCTTCCCCCCTCCCTCCCCCCCTCTTCCTCCCCCCTCCCCTCCCGTTTCCTCCCCCCCTCCCCTCCCCTTTCCTCCCCCTCCCCTCCCCTTTCCTCCCCCCTCCCCTCCCCTTTCCTCCCCCCTCCCCTCCCCTTTCCTCCCCCCTCCCCTTTCCTCCCCCCTCCCCTCCCCCTCCCCTTTCCTCCCCCCTCCCCTTTCCTCCCCCCTCCCCTCCCCTTTCCCCCCTCCCCTCCCCTTCCCCCCCCCTCCCCTTTCCCCCCCTCCCCTCCCCCCTCCCTCCCCATTCCCCCCCCTCCCCTCCCCCCTCCCTCCCCAGTCGCTCTCTCTCATCCCCCCCAGTCGCTCTCTCTCTTCCCCCCAGTCGCTCTCTCTTCCCCCCAGTCGCTCTCTCTTCCCCCCAGTCGCTCTCTCTTCCCCCCAGTCGCTCTCTCTCTTCCCCCCAGTCGCTCTCTCTCTTCCCCCCAGTCGCTCTCTCTCTTCCCCCCAGTCGCTCTCTCTCTTCCCCCCAGTCGCTCTCTCTCTTCCCCCCAGTCGCTCTCTCTCTTCCCCCAGTCGCTCTCTCTCTTCCCCCCAGTCGCTCTCTCTCTTCCCCCCGTCGCTCTCTCTCTTCCCCCCAGTCGCTCTCTCTCTTCCCCCCAGTCGCTCTCTCTCTTCCCCCCAGTCGCTCTCTCTCTTCCCCCCAGTCGCTCTCTCTCTTCCCCCCAGTCGCTCTCTCTCTTCCCCCCAGTCGCTCTCTCTTCCCCCCAGTCGCGCTCTCTCTTCCCCCCCAGTCGCGCTCTCTCTTCCCCCCAGTCGCTCTCTCTTCCCCCCAGTCGCTCTCTCTCTTCCCCCCAGTCGCTCTCTCTCTTCCCCCCAGTCGCTCTCTCTCTTCCCCCCAGTCGCTCTCTCTCTTCCCCCCAGTCGCTCTCTCTCTTCCCCCCAGTCGCTCTCTCTCTTCCCCCCCAGTCGCTCTCTCTCTTCCCCCCAGTCGCTCTCTCTCTTCCCCCCAGTCGCTCTCTCTTCCCCCCAGTCGCTCTCTCTCTTCCCCCCAGTCGCTCTCTCTCTTCCCCCCAGTCGCTCTCTCTCTTCCCCCCCAGTCGCTCTCTCTCTTCCCCCCAGTCGCTCTCTCTCTTCCCCCCAGTCGCTCGCTCTCTTCCCCCCCAGTCGCTCTCTCTCTTCCCCCCAGTCGCTCTCTCTCTTCCCCCCAGTCGCTCTCTCTCTTCCCCCCAGTCGCTCTCTCTCTTCCCCCCAGTCGCTCTCTCTCTTCCCCCCAGTCGCTCTCTCTCTTCCCCCCAGTCGCTCTCTCTCTTCCCCCCAGTCGCTCGCTCTCTTCCCCCCCAGTCGCTCGCTCTCTTCCCCCCCAGTCGCTCGCTCTCTTCCCCCCCAGTCGCTCTCTCTCTTCCCCCCAGTCGCTCTCTCTCTTCCCCCCAGTCGCTCTCTCTCTTCCCCCCAGTCGCTCTCTCTCTTCCCCCCAGTCGCTCTCTCTCTTCCCCCCAGTCGCTCTCTCTCTTCCCCCCAGTCGCTCTCTCTCTTCCCCCCAGTCGCTCTCTCTCTTCCCCCCCAGTCGCTCTCTCTCTTCCCCCCAGTATATGCCCTCAAAGGACCCTCAGCACCGCCGGGCACTTCAGCTAGTTATATTTTAAAAAATAAGTTTCCTAATCAAGTGGTGGGGTCTGACTTTCAAATTAGAAACCACTTACTGCGTTAGAACATAAAATTAATGGAAATCAGTAGATTAAGATTCTACTTTTTTATATATTTATATATTTTCTACTCAATTTTCACTTTTTAACAGCTCCCCTTGATATGCTCCATATCCAATCCAAGAGAGCAGGCTATCTGCTCCCAGGTTCTTAAACTGGACTCTAGGAGGTGCTTGAAAGCAGCCTGAATAGACTTTTGTTCCCTCTCTACGGGGAAGCAACTGGCATGAATTCAGCACATTCCTAGTGTGGTACATCTTAGATTGGGAACTCTTATCATGTGGGGAACTATCAGTGCAAACCTGCATCAAATGCACTGTGGCTACAGTGTGTACCATCCACAGGATGCATTGCAGCAACTCGCCAAGCTTATTTTGACAGTATCTCCCTCCGCTGAAACCTCTACCACCAGGAAGTGCAAGAGCAGCAACATCATAAGAGCACTATTACCTCCACATTCATCTCAAAAATCACACTCCATCATAGCTTGAACATATACTATCATTTGTTCATCAGTGCTTGGTTAAAATACGGTAATTCCCTACTTAACACCATCCTGGGACTACCATCACCACAAGGACAGCACTAGTTCAAGGCTGTGGCTCACCACCAGCTTCTCGTGGCAACTAAGAATGGGCAATAAATGTAGTTCTGCCAGCGTCACCCACATCTGGGAACAATTATACCAAAACAAAATTCAAAAGGAAATGTTTGTCACTGGAGGATGGATATTCTGGGTCCTCACACTTCTAGCGCATATTGAAAAGTCATGGGCAACACACCGACGATTTTCTTGCATGCTGGTGGCAGGCTAGGACTTAAATATCCAAGCTTATTAGCTGTCGTAATAGACAGCATAAAACATGAATTTTTGGAAGATTTTTTTCTTTTAAATTAGCTCTGAATGGACTTTCTCCTGTGTAAAAAAACAAACTTGCTTTCTACAACAAATAACATCGGACAAACCACTGCAATATTCTTACAAATCCCCAATAATATGCATGAAGAGCGCGTCAGATTTTCTTTCAAAACTTTTTGGTTTTCTTCCCCATTGAAAAAAGCTGTAACACAATCCATGTATTAGTTTATATAGAACGCCTAAGAAGCTGACAATTCTGAATGCTTTTCAACATGAATTTGTATCACCACTAATTCATTCGGTTTTAAACTGGGGATATTCAGGAACTCAAATCCCTCAGTGCATAATTTTATTTAAAAAATCTGGGGCAAAGTGCGTCCAACTTAGAAATTCTAGGCATAAAATTTGGTTTGAATGTTTTTTAAACCTCCAAGGAAAAGTCCCATCTAACGATTACCCTACCCCCCACCACCACAGTTCAGTAGCAGCAGTCACTCGCATAAGCAATCGGAACATCTTACTTTTATTGGTGTTGACTCACAC
>NC_141002.1:77407230-77754793 GCF_052327205.1 Somniosus microcephalus
TCCTAGGACCCCAGCTATTCACAATATATATTAATGATCTAGACGAGGGAACTAGATGTAATATCTCCAAGTCTGCAGACGACACAAAGCTGGGTGGGCATGTGTGCTGTGAAGAGCATGCCGAGAAACTCCGGTATGATTTGGGCAGGTTGGGTGATTGGGCAGATGCATGGCAGATGCAGTATAATGTGGATAAATGCGAGGTTATCCACTTTGGTGGCAAAAACAGGAAGGCAGATTATTATCTGAACAGCAATAGATTGGTAAAAGGGGAAGTGCAACGAGACCTGGGTGTCCCTGTGCACCAGTCGCTGAAGATAAGCATGCAGGTGCAGCAGGCGGTTAAGAAGACAAATGGTATGTTGGCCTTCTTAGCGAGAGCATTCGAGTACAGGAGCAAGGATGTCTTGCTGCAGTTGTACAGGGCCTTGGTGAGACCACACCTTGAGTATTGTGTGCAGTTTTGGTTGCTTTACCTGAGGAAGAATGTTCTTGTCATGGAGGGAGTGCAGTGAAGATTCACCAGACTGATACCTGGGATGGCAGGAATGACGTATGAAGAGAGATTGGTTCGATTGGGCTTGTATTCGCTAGTGTTTAGAAGAATGAGAGGGGACCTCATTGAAACTTATAAAATTCTACCAGGACTAGACAGACTAGATGCAGGAAGGATGTTCCCGATGGCGGGGGAGTCCAGAACCAGGGGTCACAGTCTAAGGATAAGGGGTAAGCCATTTAGGACTGAGATGAGGAGGAATTTCTTCACCCAGAGAGTGGTGAACCTGTGGAATTCTCTGCCACAGAAGGCAGTTGAGACCAATTCACTAAATATATTCAAGAAGGAGTTGGATATATTTCTTAAGACTAAAGGGATCAAGGGATATGGGGAAAAGGCAGGGACAGGGTACTGAATTTGGATGATCAGCCATGATCTCATTAAATGGCGGAGCAGGCTCGAGGGGCTGAATGGCCTACTCCTGCTCCTATCTTCTATGTTTCTATGTGCTCAATAAACATTCTGGTGGTCCACTGGCTTTGATTCTACCTGTGCTGCTGAGGCATGGTGTGGTTGCGAAAGGGTATCATGAGTAGGAGGTATCCCTTGTCCCTCAGCAGCCATCCTGCCACGTTCCTGGAAGGGTCAAATATTGGAGGGAAGGTGGACTGTCAAAGGATAAATGCATCATTACAGCTGCCTGGGTACCTTGCACAAACTTGCATGATCCTGTTTCTGTGATCGGACACTACCTGGACATTAATGGAGTGGTATCTTTTTCTATTCATGAATTCTGCTGGCTGCACGGTGGCATAGTGGTTAGCACTGTTGCCTCACAGCGCCAGGGACCCGGGTTCGAATCCGGCCTCGGGCGACTGTCTGTGTGGAGTTTGCACATTCTCCCCGTGTTTGCGTGGGTTTACTCCGGGTGCTCCGGTTTCCTCCCACAGTCCAAAGATGTGCAGGTTAGGTTGATTGGCTATGATAAATTGACCCTTAGTGTTAGGGGGATTAAATACGTGGGGTTACGGGGATAGGGTGGGATATGTGTTGGTGTAGGGGTTACGGGGATCGGGTGGGATATGTGTCGGTGCAGGCTCGATGGGCCGAAATGGCCTCTATCTGCACTGTGGGGTTTCTGTGATTCTGTTTCTGTGGTGTTCTGATGCCCTGATGGCAACATGTATGCAGCCCGCTGCCTGATCTCCTTATCGTAAGCTGAATTTGGCAAGTGGTCCTTCAAAATGTATTAGATGTGCAAGGGGCCTAGCGCTTGTTTTAGGTGGCTGGCCGACAATTTTAGCAGTCGCCCGAATGCCTGCATAGGTTAGGTGCAGGTGGTCCCGCTGATAAATAGATATACATTGCACCTGTTTTACACCCGACACGCGGGTGCAACACATACCAATTTCTACTCCTTTGTCTTCTTCCAATGAGAAGGATATGATTTGCATTATTGTCACGAATAGAGCATCAGTGACCTTCTTGGTGATTTGCTGCCTGACTAATGTGGCAAAGGTCACCAGATGTTACCTGGAAGGATTCAGTTGTGAAGAAATTCAAGGTAGTGGTGATTTGGGGGGCACTTTTCGGTTTGGGCGTAGGTTGGAAAATGGCAGTCGCGGATCGGTTGCCTGTCTGATTTTCCTTTCTATGGACTTTACCCATTTCTGGTCATTGAAAAATATAACCCATAGAGTCAGTACAGGAAACTTTTTTTTATCCGGCACCGACGGGACCGACGTAGTGGCGGTTCATCAAAAATTCTGGATAACCGAAAGCTACAGTAAAAGATACGGAGAGCTGAGAGCTCCGTATTAAACAACAAACCCTGTTGCTTAGCAACAGGTTCAGAACAATGGCCACAAGTTCCAAGCGCTCTGTAACTTAGAAACAGCTGCAGCCACACCCTTGTGATGTGCCATCAATAACTCAAAGACAAGGAAATAAAGGATTCAACTGAAGGCTTTTAATCACTAAGAACATTGCATGTCTTTCCACATCGGATTCGTCTGGCAGAAATGACTCGTACAGCTCTTGAGACCTTTATATGACAAAAGACAGGGATGGAGCCAATACACACAATAGGAAAAAGGGGGCGGTACACAACACAATGCAGGTAAAATACAGGGGCTGATGAAGGCATATATTTCATCACATTCACCCCTTCTACAGATTTAGTCTGTCCGGGGGTGTGATAGTCCTTCCTGAACGTCGCAACAGTACCTTGGGTTCTGACCGGGAGTCCGTGGTGCCCTGCTGGGCATACCCCTGTGCTGGGGGTGTTGCAGGTACTTCTGGGGGTGGTGAGGATACCTCTGGGGATGGTGGAGGTTCTTCTGGGGGTGGTGAGGATGGGTCGTCGTCGCTTCCTGCCGAGGCGAGGTCCTTTATGGACACGGTGTCCTCACGCCGGTCGGCGTGCTTGACGTACGCGTACTGTGGGTTTGCGTGGAGTAGGTGTACTGCCTCCACGAGGGGATCCGTTTTGTGGCCCCTCACATGCTTCCGTAATAGGACTGTCCCTGGGGTGGAGAGCCACGAAGGTAGGGACACTCCTGAGGTTGATTTGCGGGGAAAAACAAACATCTTCTCGTGAGGAGTGGCGTTAGTAGCAGTACACAGTAGCGACCTTATCGAGTGGAGTACGTCTGGGAGGACCTCTTGCCAGCGGGAGGTAGGGAGGCCTTTAGACCTTAGTGCTAAGGTGACCGCCTTCCACACCGTCGCGTTCTCCCTCTCCACTTGCCCATTACCCCGGGGGTTATAACTAGTGGTCCGACTCGTGGCTATCCCCTTCGACAGCAGGTATTGGCGCAGTTCGTCGCTCATGAACGACGCCCCCCTGTCAGTGTGGATGTAGTTAGGCATGCCGAACGTGCAAAACAGGCTGCCGAGGCACTTGATGACCGTGGCACTGGTCATGTCTGGGCAGGGGTAGGCGAATGGGAAGCGGGAGTACTCGTCCACAATGTTGAGAAAGTACACATTGCGGTCTGTAAAGTATGTGTCTATACTTAATGCAATAATGAAGAGACAGCTTGGAAGATTCAACGTAGGTCTTTACTTAATACCAACAGGCGGGAACTGAGGGGAGATCAGTACCCACAGTACTATTTATACCCCTATGGCCAGGAGTGGTACTATGGTATCACCACACCCCACACCAGACTGAGGGCCTCCCTGTCGATTTGCGCATAGTTTCTTTCGGCTGTAGTTAATGACCTTGAGGCAAATGCTATTGGCCTCTCCGTCCCATTGGGAAATTTGTGTGACAACACTGCCCCTATACCATACGGGGAGGCGTCACATGCCAACCTCATTGGCATTTTTGGGTCAAAGTGTGCGAGCACTTCCTTTGATGTAATGAGTTGTTTACCCTTTTTAAAAGCAGCCTCACACGCTTCGTCCCAATTCCAGGAGACTCCCCTTTGCAGCAATGAATTTAGTGGATGTAAAATGGACGATAAGTTCGGGAGGAACTTATGGTAATAGTTTATAAGGCCTAAGAATGATCGTAACTGAGATACATTCTCCGGGGGCGGGGCCTTCACTACTGCCTCGATCTTTTCCGGGGACTTATGCAGGCCTTCCTTGTCTATAATGTGACCACAGTATGAGATACGTTCCTGGAAAAACTCACATTTCTGCTTGTTCGCCCTGAGTCCGTATTGTTGTAACCGCAGAAGTACTCGCTCCAGGTTAGCGAGGTGGTCGTTATCCGTTTGTCCTGTCACCAGGATGTCATCCAGGTAGCATTGCATTCCTGGAATGCCCTGTAAGACCTGTTCCATGGTCCTCTGCCATATTGCCGGGGCGGACGCCACACCAAATACCAGGCGATTGTACTGGTACAATCCCTTGTGTGTGTTAATCGTTAGGAGCTTTTTCGAGTCCTGTTCCACCTCCATCTGTAAATAAGCTTGACAAAGGTCAATCTTCGTAAAGTGTCTACCCCCAGCTAACGATGCGAATATGTCCTCTATCCGCGGCAGCGGATACTGTACCGTGTGCAGGACTGGGTTAATAGTTATCTTAAAATCCCCGCAAATGCGAACCTTCTTTGGTTCCCCCGGTGTGTTATTTGCAGATTTCTTTATAACTGGGACGATGGGCGTGGCCCACTCACTCCATTCAATCTTTGTAAGGACACCTACACTCTCTAAGGCATCCAGTTCTGCTTCCACAGCTGGCCGAATGGCGTAAGGCACCGGTCTGGCCTTACAAAACTTGGGGTTTGCGTCTTGAGCAATAGTTATTTTTGCTCTAATGTCCTTTAAGGTCCCCAGCCCTTGTTGGAAAACCTCTGGCATTTTTGCCAATATTTTCGACAGCCTGCTTGTAATGGTTGTATCATCCTTGGTGGTCTCTACTTTTAACTCGTGTATCGACTTCCAGTCAAAATGGATTTTTCTTATCCATTCCCTACCCAAAAGTGATGGTCCACCGTTTGGTAGGACGTTGTGGCGGTCCTACTGGTTGTCCTTTACATTGAGATACATAATTCCCTTTAACTTAACTTACTTATGTATGTATAACTTATCTAATTGTATGTACTTAACTTACTTATTTGTATAACTTACCAGTTAGGGCTGTTGCCCCTTTAAGAGGCGACCTAACGCGCTGACGTCACGCATCACGTGACGCATGCGCGTCGGCCGCTGGCCCGACTCGGGTTTCCTAGACGGCCGCGGGCACAGCCCGGCCTACCGCGACTTCGGCCGCATTGGCCAGCAGGCGGGAGCGAAGCAATCCTCCACTCCCGCGGCAAGTACCAGCACAGCCCGGCCTTGTAACCTCGGCCTCAAAGGCCAGCCTCCGTACTGGGGAGATGTGCTGATGTAACAGCGCAGGTCACGTGACCGCCTAAGCGTACGCGAACGTGCTGACGTCACGACGCGATCACGTGATGCCCAAAGCGCGGGAATATAGAGCAGAGCGTGATGAGGTCATGACGCTCCCCACGGGACTGGGAACTGAGTCCTTGTGGTGTCCCCGCTGGGACAAGACCTACAACATGGTGCTCCTGCAGTCAGCCATCTTACCTGCTACCTTACCTGCTGTAATTATCCTGTTCTGGTAAATAAACAACTTATTTATAGTTCGTCGAAGTTAAACTCTTTCATTTAGTGGCGATTTACGCGAACCGCTACAACGTATAAATAAAGTCCTGGCACTTTTCTGCCGTTGTATTTAACTGTTACTTGCATTTTTCCCTTCGGGTAAACTTTTTGTCCCGTATATATTTTTAATTTAATTTCCGTATCCTTTAAGGGAATGCGTTTGAACAGCCTGTTATAATCTTGTTCATTAATTACTGATAGGGCTGAACCCGTGTCCAGCTCCATATTAACTTCGACGCCTGCTACCTTCATTTTAACCCACATTGTGCTGTGGTCCTCCGTTTTGTCTACACCATATAACTTGAGACATCCCAGACCTTTAGGCTCTGCTTTTGTGCCTTCCTGTGACTCGTCTGAGCTACTGTCAGACATCTTATGTATTTTTGTCCTTGCCTTGGTACTGCTCGGACTGCCCCCACTATTGGGTTTCGTACCCGACCGACAAACTTTCGCTATATGCCCCTTTTTCCCACACTGCCGGCATATTTTATCACGAAACCAACAATTACTTTGGTCGTGGGTGGTTTTGCCACAACGGTAGCATTTACCTTTGTGAAATGTCACCTCATGGGTGTCATAGCAGGTTGTGTTTTGTCGCATTTGAGCAGCACCCTGTGCTGCTGCTTCGTGGACCGATGCTATTTCAATCGCCTGATCTAGGCTGAGCTGTTTCTTGGCTAGCAACCGTTTTCGTGTACTCTCATTTAACATGCCACAGACAAATCTGTCTCTGATCGCGTCTGGCAAAAAGGCTCCAAACTGGCAATGTTTGGACAACCTTCTGAGCTCAGCCAAATAGGCTGCCTGCGACTCATCATTCCTTTGGTCGCGTCTATAGAAGCGGTACCTTTCCACTATAAATGGTGGCTTAGGGTTTCAATGTACCCTTAACGTATCAACAATTTGGGCATACGTTTTGTCTGCTGGCTTTTCTGGAGTAAGAAGATTCCTCAGCAGACCGTATGTTTTTGCCCCCATAAAATTTAATAAGGTTGCTGCCTTCTCGTCATCTTTCACCTTGTGTACTATGCAATAAAGTTCATGCCTTTCGACATAGGCATCCCACTCTTCTGTGTCCTCAACAAATTCTGACAACCAACCTTCTTTAGACATTTTAAACTGCTGAAGAGCTTTTCCCGCCTTTGTCCACTAGATGGCGTTTTAAAAAAAAAATTATTTTAAACTGCTGGAGAAAAAACTTTTCCCCTTTGTCCACTAGATGACGTTTTTCCCGCCTTTTCTCCTGCTGCTGCTAACAACCTCTCTCCAGCGTCGTTATTTTTGACCCTTGCAGCTCCCGTTATTGCCACCGCCGCTATTAACAACGACCTTCCCCTCTCGTGGCTTGCTAGTCCTCGTGGCTCCGTTTGTTCCCCAGATCGCCTGCCCGTTCTGGCCCTTGCAGCTCCCGTTCCCCGGGAAGGATTTCAGTTTACCTGGCCCTGGGTGGACTTTTGCCCCGTGGCTGGAGCGCCCATTCAGCATCTTCTCTCAGCTCCTGCAGCTTCTGTTGGAACCCTCTCTCTCTCGCTCCGTTGCTGCCGCTCCTCCCGAACCCGGAGTGCTGGGCGGCCTCCTTCGGTCGACGCTGGACTCTGCAGGCTGGCTGGTAAGAAGCCTCTCTCCTTCTCTCTCCGTACTGCTACCGTTCCTTTGTTGCACCGTGTACTGGTGAGTTCGAACCTTACTCGTCGCCAGTGTAAAGTATGTGTCTATACTTAATGCAATAATGAAGAGACAGCTTGGAAGATTCAACGTAGGTCTTTACTTAATACCAACAGGCGGGAACTGAGGGGAGATCAGTACCCACAGTACTATTTATACCCCTATGGCCAGGAGTGGTACTATGGTATCACTACGCCCTACAAAGTAGTGCTGCCCTGACCATAGGTTTAAAGTAACATACATATTACATACACAACACGGTCGGTGGAGGGGAGTGGTCCCTTGAAATCTAAGCTCAAGCGCTCGAATGGCCGTGTAGCTTTGATCAGGTGGGCTCGGTCGGGCCTGAAAAAACGGGGCTTGCATTCCACACAGGTGCGGCAGTCCCTGGTCAAAAACCGGACCTCCTCGATGGAATAGGGCAGGTTACGGGATTTTATAAAGTGGAATAGCCGGGTGACCCCCGGGTGGCAGAGGCCATTGTGGAGGCCCTGTAGCCTGTCCCCCTGGATGCTGGCACACATCCCTCGTGATAGGGCGTCGGGGGATTCGTTGAGGGCCCCCGGCCTATATATTATGTCGTACTCAAATGTGGAGAGTTCGATCCGCCACGTGAGAATTTTGTCGTTCTTGATCTTTCCCCTCTGTTTGTTGTTAAACATGAAGGCTACCGACCGCTGGTCGGTAAGCAGGGTGAAGCGTTTGCCGGCTAGGTAGTGCCTGCAGTGCCGCACTGCCTCCACTATGGCCTGGGCCTCCTTCTCTACCGAGGAGTGCCTGATCTCGGGCCCTTGGAGGGTTCTTGAGAAAAAGGCTACGGGCCGCCCATCCTGGTTGAGGGTGGCTGCTAAAGCAAAGTCGGATGCATCGCTTTCGACCTGGAAAGGGATGTTTTCGTCCACTGCCTGCAGCGCGGCCTTCTCAATGTCGTGTTTAATGCTGTTGAAGGCGGCGTGGGCCTCGGCCGTGAGCGGGAAGGACATTGATTTCAGGAGGGGACGGGCCTTGCCGGAATAATTGGGGACCCATTGGGCGTAATAGGAGAAAAACCCCAGGCACCTTTTCAGGGCCTTGGGAGTGTTTGGTAGGGGTAGCTCCCGTAGGGGGCGCAATCGGTCGGGGTCCGGACCGATTTCCCCGTTTTCCACCACGCAGCCCAGGATACAGAGGCGCGTGGTGCTAAAGACACACTTATCTTCGTTGTAGGTGAGATTGAGTCTGAGGGCGGTTTTCAGAAATCTCGCGAGGTTCGAGTCGTGGTCTTGCTGGTCGTGGCCGCAGATGGTGACGTCGTCTAGGTATGGATAGGTGGCTGTTAACTGGTTCTCATCGACCATGCGGTCCATCTCCCGCTGGAAGACCGAGACCCCATTCGTTACCCCAAAGGGGACTCTGAGGAAGTGGTAGAGGCGTCCGTTCGCCTCGAAGGCGGTGTATGGATGGTCCTCCAGCCTAATGGGGAGCTGGTGGTATGCCGATTTTAGGTCGATGGTGGAAAACACCCGGTATTGTGCGATTTGGTTAACCATATCCGCTATGCGGGGCAGAGGGTAGGCGTCTAGCTGGGTGTATAGATTTACCGTCTGGCTATAATCTATCACCATCCGCTTCTTTTCGCTACCCTTAACTACTACTACCTGGGCGCGCCACGGGCTGGTACTGCATTCAATGATACCCTCCCGCTTGAGTCTTTCTACTTCCGACGCAATGAACCGTCTGTCCTCCCAGCTGTACCGCCTACTCTTGGTCGCTATGGGTCGACAGTTGGGTGCGAGGTTGGCGAACAGAGAGGGCGGCTTGACCTTCAGGGTAGCCAGACCGCACACTGTGAGGGGCGGCTGGGACCCACCGTAGGTGAGCGTGATACTTTGGTGGTGGCACTGGAAGTCCAGACCCAAGATCACGCTCACACAGAGATCTGGCATTATCAATAGTTTAAAATCTCTGTAATCAGTGCCTTTTACCGACAACATAACCGCGCAGAAACCTGTAATTTTTGAGGTATGGGTCTTATCAGCCATGGCGATTTTGCCCTGTGTAGGGACTATCGTTAGTGAAAGTCGTTTTACCAGGCTAGGATGAATAAAGCTTTCGGTGCTCCCGCAGTCAATCAAGCATTTAACCTTGTTCCCGTTTACCTCTATGTCCATCATCGATCTAGACAATGGATGCGGCCTGGATTGATCCACCGTGATCGAGGCCACCAGTGGGTCCTGGAGGTCCATGTAGTCGGGACAAGATGGTGGACTCCATGAGGGTGGACAAGATGGCGTCCAAGATGGCCGCCCCCACGGCGCGCACGCGGCGGTGGCGGTGGCGGAGTTGGAGGCGGGGTTCCCTCTGCAGACTTTGCTGAAATGTCCTTTCTTCCCGCATTTAAAACAGGTGGTGCCCTTCACTGGGCACAGATGCCTGGAGTGTTTGTCCTGGCCGCAGAAGTAGCATTTCGGGCCCCGATGCATCACGGCAGTAGTGGGGCTCCTGGGTGGAGGCTGGGGTTCCGATGGTGCTGGGCTGGCCTGAGACCTGGGAGGTGAAGATGGCTTCCAAGATGGCGGCCCCCACGGCGCGCATGAGGTGGAGTGGGCCGCGTGGCCTGAGGAACAGGATTCAGAGTTCCTCTGGGCCATATCCAGCGATCGCGCTATGCCCATAGCCTGTTTTAAGTCCAGTCCCTCCTTTTCAAACAGTTTCTGCCAAATGTAATTTGAACTGAGGCCTGCAATAAAGGAGTCTCGGATCAGCTCCTCTGTGTACACGATGGCAGACACGGCCTTACAGTTACAGTCTCTGCCCAGTACTTTTAGGCTTAGCATGAAGTCCTCTAGTGACTCACCATGCCGCTGCGTGCGAGTAGTCAGAAGATGCCTGGCGTACACCTCGTTTATTGGCTGCACATAGTGGGCCTTCAGAAAGGTGCAGGCATCCCCGTAGCTGGTGGCATCTCGGATGAGAGGGGAGACCCGATGACTCACCCAGTTTCGCAGGATTCCCAGTTTCACGTCTCCGGTGGCAGTCGCGGCTGCGATGGCGGTGGCTGAGCTTTCGATGAAAAATTCGAAGCATTGGAACCAGTGTCCGAACTGTGTGGCTGCATCTGAGGCATGGGGGTCCAGATCCAAGTGCTCTGGTTTCAGGAGTCGATCCATCTTGGTGTTTTAGTGATTAAAATTGATGTGCCATCAATAACTCAAAGACAAGGAATTAAAGGATTCAACTGAAGGCTTTTAATCACTAAGAACATTGCATGTCTTTCCACATCGGATTCGTCTGGCAGAAATGACTCATACAGCTCTTGAGACCTTTATATGACAAAAGACAGGGGCGGAGCCAATACACACAATAGGAAAAAGGGGGCGGTACACACAATACAATGCAGGTAAAACACAGGGGCTGATGAAGGCATATATTTCATCACACCTTGCACAGCAACAGATTGAGGAAGGCAAGTAGAATATGAAGTAAAACTTACCTGAACCTACTCCTGAATTTTGCCGGTTAACCGAGATTTCCGGTTATTTAGCTGCTGGTAAATCGAAAGTTTCCTGTAGCTGGAACAGAACATTGGTGGCAAAATAAAGGAGGCATGAAGCCGGATTCCAAATTTATCTCAGCATTCATTCCTATTTAGAGCACTCTTTTTTCATTGGGAAGGTTTCGGTTCAAATCCAGCCGCAGCCTGTCTCTGATGGTCTGTTTCTTAAGATTCAAAGTAAATACAGGCATTTTTAATGCAGTTTCCAGTGGATGAGTCCATACCACAAAATTCTTCATAAATCAACACTAATCTGTCACTAGTGCAGTAAAGCAAACTCTGCAGTGGCTGGGTTGAGATATACAGTCTTCTTTCAGCAGTGTTAGAGAAGCTCTTTAAAACAAAATATATGTCAATCTTTTATGAGTGTTTGGTGCTGTCACTTGGATTCTATTCTCCAGTACTGTCACTCTTCAAGATTGCACAAAGGAGAAAAAAGTATATACAGTAAAACATTGTTATTTATTTCAGTTGAGGTCTACATTATATTGTTATGAGTGCATCACTATTAAGGAATGATACCCAGGATTTATAGAGCAGCATATGGTGCGCACAGCTGGGGTTGATTTTGCTATGAAGTCTTAAAAGTGCCCTTTGTTGCGCACAGCGGAATATCAAAGGGGCATCACTGAACTGCAAGCTTATTAAAAAGGTTTTCTTGGCCCAGTCGTACACGTATAAGCCTAGAAATTCTAATTGGGCTGCATAGAAACATAGAAACATAGGAGCAGGAGTAGGCCATTCGGCCCTTCGAGCCTGCTCCGCCATTCAACGAGATCATGGCTAATCATCCAAACCCTAGCACCCGGTCCCTACACCGACAGCCATCCCACCCAAGCCCTATCCCCGTAACCCCGTAACCCCACGTATTTACATATTTAATCCCCCCTAACACTAAGGGTCAATTTTTATCATGGCCAATCAACCTAACCCGCACATCTTTGGACTGTGGGAGGAAACCGGAGCACCCGGAGGAAACCCACGCAAACACGGGGAGAATGTGCAAACTCCACACATTCACCCGAGGCCGGATTTGAACCCGGGTCCCTGGCGCTGTGAGGCAACAGTGCTAACCACTATGCCCTGTGACCTGTGGAGGGGTGGGACTTCCACCTGCCAGTCTGCCCAGACAGTGACCTATCACAAATCCCAGGGATGGTGTCATTTGCATAAAAGGGGTGGCATCCAGACCATTGACAGCACTCCATGGGTGCTTAGCCACTCTGTCGAGGGGCGTGGGCTGCTCTGTTCTGGTCTGGCTGAACACACAACTTTTAAGTCCTGAGCTACTTTCCTATCGGTAATCGATCTTTCTGAGATAGAGTTGCCAAACCTCTAGGATTGATCTGGAGTCTCCAGGAATTGAAGATTAATCTCCAGGACATTGCTGCGAGCAACCAGGGAGGAAAACCATTGGGGCTTTAAAAACAAATTGTGTTTCGTTTTCATTTTCTTTGAACACTTTCGCTTATTAAGTATAAAAATATTGGAGATGGGGGGAGAAATGGCTGTTTGACTGAGAGTCAAGAATCATCCAATCAGGTAACGACGAGTCTGTTTGCTTTCCAATTGGTGTGGGAGGGTGGTGCAGCATGTGGATGGATGTGTTGGCCGACCAATGGCAGGAGCGTGGGGGTGGGGTGGTTGGAGGCAGGAGGTCATGTGATGAAATACTTCCAACCAGAGTTTGCAAACCTATCCTGAGATCAATCAGCATTGGGGAAATAGCATTGTGGGCCTGACCTATGACACCTGTACCTTGGCTGTACACTGGTAGGATTTCCGGCGGAGGCCATCATCCCGCCAGTCCTGCCTCTTACTGTGACATCAGGGAGGAGGAGAGTGGGTGGAAAAAGCTCCCGTACGATTTCTGTCGGAAATTTTCAATGTGAGCCAAACAAGGCAGATACCAATCAGGAAGGGATTACACCCCCAATTCCTCCCTCCATGCCCAGATCGTACAATCTTGCTGTAAAATCATTTGTGTCATAAGGACATTACCACTTTGCGGAAAATGTGACTGCACAATAAAAATGTCACTTTGACATGTTAACAGTGCGTGTGATGCCATTTGTAGTCCATGGTTCTTCAAGTTCTTACCCTGCCTGAAACAGCAGCAATTGTCCTTTAACCAGAGTTTGCCTTTCAGGAAATAAAATACTGACTAGTTGAGCTTTTTTATGTTGGTGTGCCGTGGTGATATTTGAGAGTTAGCAGCCAACAAAATACATGAAGCATTTGTTCTGGCCCTTCAAGTAGACCTATGTAATTTCAGTTCAAAATAATTTCCAAGCCCATACGTAGCCATAGTCAGTCAAATTTTGTGATCTTTAATAACTATCAATATATACCCTGGAAGTCGGTTTCAAAACCACTTTGCCTTGCGACCTCCCTCCCGGCCTTCAACAACCTCCTAAAGTCTCTCCTCTTTGACCATGCTTTCAGTCTAATCCACTAAATTTCCTCGTTAATTCCTGCTCTGTGTACCTTCCACCTTATTAAATACTATGAGACCTGGGAGCTCAGCTCCTGGCATTGATCTCCTCAGCGACCTCTTCCCATTGGCATGGGAGGCATTACATGGAGGGATTTCTGCCCCCTGGTGGAACGGGATCGGCATCCTCCTGTCGACAGCCTGGACCAGGGCCTCCAGAGCTACATCCGAGAACCCAGTTGCCCTCTCTTTACCTCTTCCAGTCATTATAGACATTTCACAGCATTTCCCGGGGCTATGTCCTGCACCCCAAAGACGCTTGAAATATGTCCGACCTTGTATTGGGTTCAGCAGATATTCAGGTGTCCCTGGCAACCGTCTAAAATAGGAGTTAGGCTCCTTGGATATACTAATGAGGACCTAATGCCTGTTTTATGACCCCTTCCGGAAATTGGGCTGTCCTGAGCAAAATAGGTTCCAGACCTAACAAGCGGCCATCAACTAAAGGTAAATTTTAAAAACAAACTTTCATGTAGAACTAGGTGGAGAAGGAGTGCTCCTCCCGGTTCCACAGCACTCCTGAGGGCCGCTGCCAGCCACAATCTAGAATTTACCACCCTGGACTTACCTGAGGGCCGCTTCTGGCAGGATAGATTGAAATGGGTGAGCTGCCTCTGGAGGCGCAAGAGATGCCGGCAGCTTGCCCCAATTATTACAAGGGGGCAAAGGCCCAATTTCAGGCTAGCCTCGAGCCTCCCGGTTCAGGCAAACTGTGTGCTGGTGCGCCTAAGACAGACTAGAGAGGGGAGAAAACCCAGGATATATCACCACAAAGATGGTAATATATAGCTGAGAACTGGGGGGGGCCAGAAAAGTCCCTGCACAGGGGAGGGGGTATGAATTTGAACCTGAAATATTAACCTTTGGCCCTGCACCAATCCAATTCTCCCCTCAATTTAAATTACCCGCGTGGAGACCTGAAAGAATGTATTAGGCCTGATTGGTCATGTGAGGTCAATTGATTGACAGGAAGGGAGAGGGCGGGGCCAGGATAATAGACAAAGGCAAAGGGCAGCATCAGTGAGAAGTGATGGAAAATACGGGTGTGGAGGAAAAAGTAGGGAATGTCAGGACAAAAATTGGGAACGTGAGGAGAAACAGGGAATGTGAGATAAACACAGGGAATGTGAGGGTAAAACAATTTGGAAACAGTGGAAGGTTCTCGCTTGACAGAGAAAAAAAGCTTAGTATTAACCCCAAAACACCTCAGGAAATGGATTACCCAGACTTTGATATATAAATTACATTGTAATTCAACTCACTGAAATCTTTGTAGTCTACAAAACAGAAAGACTGAAATATTTTATTTGACCCTTGATGATACAGAGACACTCAACTAATAGCATTTGCAAACAATGGGCAAATATCATGTGATCAAATGTCACATGATTGAATGCCACATGATCAAGCACCACATGAACAAATATCACATGATCAAACCTCCAGAAATACATCCAACTCAGAATGTTGAAGAAAGTCAGAAAAGAAATAGCAGAGGTTCTGACCACAATCTTTCAAACATCGTTGGATATGGAAATTGTGGCAGAGGATTGGGAAAGTAACAATTCCCATCAAAAAAAGAAAAAAAAGGGATAAACCAGGAAACTACAAACCAGTGGGTAAGCTTCCAGATGCCATGACACAGGATAATATTAATACTCACCAAGAAATACATGGGTTAATTAAGGATAGCTTGGATTTGTAAAAGGTATTTCTGACAAAGTAGTTTGGGTACATAACAGAGTTAATTGAGGAAGGAAATGCAGTGGATATTGTGTATATGGAGGCTTTGCTTATGAGGAGAGACAAGGGAAATGATGGGGGCGATTTTGCCAGCCCTGGGAGGCGGGTATGGAGGCGGGACTGCTGGAAAAATGGCAGAATCTGGGGGCGGGTACCCATCCCACCCCCGTGCCATCTTCCCAGGAGGCGGGTAGTTAACAGGCAGTTTTGGGGATAATTCCTATTTTGAGCTCTAAAGTGGGCCGAGATGTCCAGTGTGCAGGTGAGTAATGGGTGCATGTGTGCAGAGGTAAGTGTGTGAGGTGAGTCTTAAGTGTTTTAAAAGCTTTACTTACCTTTGTTTCTTCCTCCAGGCTTCATCCCTTCAGGTCTCGGGAGTCCCTCATCTCGTCGGCAGAGGAAGCAGAATGGCTGCTGCATTCTCAAATGCACCAGCCTTCTGCTTTCTGCTCAGGACAGATCTCTAATTGAGCCTGTGTCCCAGGAATCAACTTAAAAGACAGATTGTCAGTGTTTGACAGCTTCACAGAGCTGTCAAACGATGACAATTCATCTGTCAAAAGCTCTTGACAGATGAAACGTCACTCGCTGATGTCGCCAGTAACCGGCTTTCCCTTAATTGGCCTGCTAAGCCCGCTGGGTGGGCTTAACAAGGTCAATCAAGGGAAAATAGCGTGGGTTGGCTGGCCGTCGATGGAGGCGGGACTAAAACCCGATAAGCAGCAGTCCCGCCTCCATCACATCCCCATTGGCAAAATCACCCCCGTGGTGTCTCTTCATTTTAACAAAGTAGATTACAAGGGGATCTGATAGTGGTGTTCAAAATTATAAAGGGTTTTGATTAGGTAAACAGTTTAAAAAATAAAAAAAAAATTCTTCCTGGTTGTAGGTACAATAATTAGAAAAAAAGGTTGGAAGATTTTTTTTTAGGACAGAGAATGAAGTTTTAAGTATTGGTTTTGATCTGTTCAAATGTTCAATTTCCTTTGGAGAAACTAAAATGTCATAATGTAAATCCTTTGGCCTATAAATTCGGTGACGCCCCGCCAGCACGTTTGCGCCGGAAATTTAGCGCCCGCCGCCGAGCCAGTTGTGCCTGCCCCAAATTCACTTTCAGCGCCCCAAAGCGGAAGCGGGCACTGGTACAGGGTGTGCCCGCCCCACTTGGGGCGCTGAAAGTGAATTTCAGCGCTGCCGGTCCCGCTGCGCCACCCGATGCGGAGCGGCAGGCTGCTGTACTGCAGGCCTCCCCCTTCTCTTAAGGGGGAGGTGCCTGCAACGGCCGGAGCCCCGTTGAAAGTGCCGGCAAAAGAGCCCGGCACAACGGCGAAGTGCCAGGCTCCACGGAAACCAGCCGGCAATGCCGCGGGGGGGGGGGTGGAGGAGGCCGGGGAAGGAGGTGCGGGCAGGCGGCCGCCGAAAAAGCGGCCGGCCGCACCTCCGCTTTAAATAGCGCCTCTAAGGCTGCAGCACGGCCAGGTTTTCAAAACGTTGTTAGCGGCCGCCAGGGAAGAGGCGGCCGCTACTGAAGATGGGGATCGGCGTGGTTTCGGGCGGTACCGGGGCGCTGCGCACACCGATGACGTCATCGGTGCTGGCGCAGCGCTACCAGCTTACGCCGATTTAAAGGCCCACCTAATTTCAGCGGCGACGCAACTTCCGGCGCAACCCACTCTTGCGCCCCTAAATGGGCGCAAACCCAAGGGAATTTCTAGGCCTTTGTCTTGACTCTATTTTCTCTCCACGGATGTTGCCTGGCCTGCTGAGTTTTTCCAGCATTTTCTGTTGTTATTTCGGATTTCCAGCATCTGCAGTATTTTGCTAAGGTATGTAACTTACCTGATTGTGGAGCCGGGAGGATCAGGAGTGCTCCTACTTAAAGGACCTGATCCCCCCCCCCGCCCCAATCGCGAACCCCTGGCCTCACGTTGTCCCAACCCCCGGACCCACTTACATGATCAAACCTCCAGGAATACATCCAACCAGAGTTGGCAATCCTAATCCTAGAACGTTGAAGAAAATCAGAAAAAACAATAGCAGAGCTTGTGCCTGCAATCTTTCAAACATGGTTGGATATGGAAAGTGTGGCAGAGGATTGGAACGTAACAACTCCCATCAACCCCCGAGGCTAGCAGCAGCCCAATTGTTATTCAGACGTCATCCAGTCTTCGCGGGCGGGCTGTTACGTCACACCAGCTCGATTACAATGAGGTCCAAGGCACAATATCTCAGGAGCCTCAGACCTCACCAATCTGATGCAGGGTATTTAATGGGTGCTCCCGAATTTCTGGGCCCATTAGTTCTGTTTTGAGATTGCTCTTCATCTGCACAAACTATTGATCTTATCATTTCTCAACGGACTGAGGTCTAAATGGGAAATGATGCTGGCAACAGTCGTTAACCTTTATAAACGAGAAGGTGGGATGCTATTGGCAATGTCACCACTTCCTTTTTAATCATGCCCGGCACTGTAAATTTAACATTTTAATCTTGGTTTAAAATGTGATGTTGCCTCAGCTAGAAGGGCACGTTTTCCTCTTCAGGCTCTTAGGTGTAAGGGATCACCTGGGTAGAGCACATTGAGGACAATTGGCAGGGAGGGTCATTAAGCCAGTGGTTCTCGAACTTTTTTGGTTGATGGACCCCTTGTCAAATGGATCAGTAATCATGGACTCTTTTCTCCCCCACCCCCCCACCACCCCTTCTAAATTCGAATAGTATAATACTCATAATATGAAAGTGCTGCTAATGTGTTTTAATAATGCTTTTAAGAAAACAGGTATTTATTTACAGCTATCAGCGAGATGGGTGTGCCTGCTTCTCGCATCAATTCTGTGTACTTCACAGTAACAGATGGCCACTATTATCCACTTAGTGCTGGACAATTTTTAAAGCCGTCAGCAGGCTGGCCAAGGTGAGTGAGGACAGGCTGGCCAAGGCGAGTGAGGGCAGGCTGGCCAAGGTGAGTGAGGAGTGAGGGCAGGCTGGCCAAGGCGAGTGAGGACAGGCTGGGCAAGGTGAGTGAGGGCAGGCTGGCCAAGGTGAGTGAGGGCAGGCTGGCCAAGGTGAGTGAGGGCAGGCTGGCCAAGGTGAGTGAGGGCATGAGCATCCATGCACATGCTGGGATGCTGCTGGAAGCATGACTCACTGCCATACTGTCCCACTGGCATGTTCTCTAACAGCAGCACTGTGGGATTGTACGGGCAGGATTTTCATTGTGCCATGGAGTCGGGATTGGAGGCGGCGGTGGGGGGGGTTTAAAATCCCAAAATCAGAGGTCCCGACCCCTTCCCACACCCAAACCCGCCTCCATGCCAGTTTCAAAGGAGGTGGGTACCCGCCCTGCACTGGGACCCGCCTACCCGAGGCGGGAAGGGATTAGTGCCAATTAACTGCCTGTTAACAGGTAGTTAACAGGCAGTTTTTAGCCTAATCCCTATTTTTAAGGTTGAAGTGTGGGATTCCCGGCGGCTCCAAACTACGCCAAGTTAGAGGAGGCGGGCCTTCGGGTTGAAGGACTTGGAGGGGTCGAGATGTCAGTGTTCAGATGAGTGATGTGTGCATGAGTGCAAAGGTAAGTGTGTTTGGTGTGTCTAAAGTGATTAAATAAGTTTTACATACCTTTTTTTACCTTTTCAGCCTTCCTTCCTTTAGGTTCCGGGAGTCCCTCATCTCACCGGCACAGAAAGCAGAATGGCTGCGAACTGTCAAAAGTGACAGCCTTCAGTTTACTGTGCAGGAGAGATTTCTAACTGAGTCTGTGGAGAAGGACTCAGGTTAGAAGTAAGACTGTCAGTGTTTGACAGCTTCAAACAGCTGTGAAACGCTGATATTTCATCTGTCAAAAGCTCTTGACAGATGAAATTTCAGTCTGTGATGTCACCAGTTGCCGGGTGGCCCTTAATTGGCCTGCTGAGCCCGCTGGGCGGGTTCAACGAGGTCAATCAAGTTAAAATCGCGTGGATTGGCCGCATCTTGATGGAGGCGGGACTACAACCCCGAAAGTTGTGGTCCCGCCTCCAACCCAACTCCTGAGTTAAACTCCTGCCCCACGTGTTTGAAGGGTCCCGCAGGCGCTCTGATCACGTGTCAGGAGGATGGCAGAGGGAGAGGAATGGGCCTAACCGGCAGGGAGCGCTTGTTGCAAAGTGAGTGAGAGCTGTGGGCCTCTGAGGAGGCAGGCCCAGCCATTGAAAATAATTTGCAAGAACTGAATCAGTGTCCATTTTTATAAAGAGAAGCAGCCTTGAAATTGCCTCCGGTTGCGGACTCCCTGTAAAGCACCTACGGACCCCGGTTTGAGAAACACATTTAAGCTACAGAGAACTGGGTGAGCTCTGCTACAGCCAGGCAATCTTCCTTGCCTTATTTTCCTCCACCCAAGCGATCCTTCATACACAAGCACTAGAAGAGCAAAATGTGCTCCAGAGTTCTACAGCAGAAACTTTGGATAACATCATATCAGAGGTGTTTCGGGGTGCCCCCATACAGGTCCTGAGCTAAGTCA
This sequence comes from Somniosus microcephalus, assembly GCF_052327205.1. Classification (NCBI taxonomy): domain Eukaryota; kingdom Metazoa; phylum Chordata; class Chondrichthyes; order Squaliformes; family Somniosidae; genus Somniosus; species Somniosus microcephalus. The sequence goes on from NC_141002.1 coordinate 77,426,794, forward strand.
AAGACTTAAGGGTCTTGATTTTTACAGACCCCTGGGTCCCCAGCAGCCTCCTGCCGCCTGATTTTACCGGCCTGCCAGCTGCTTCCTGCCAGCCTCCCACCACCTTTGGTCAGCAAGTAGCATGCTAATGAGGCCCAGCTGTTAAACTTGGCCTAGTCTGCCTGCTGCCACTCCCAGACAGGCCAGCCACTCACACTGCCATGTTTCCACCCGGGAGTTAAAATTGAGCCCAAGGTTTCTGACTTAAATGGTGCAGTCAAAGTTAATTGGGTTGGATATGTTGGCATGCCTCCATGACTAGTTTGCTAGTCTTAATCATTTTGATTGACTAAAATTGGCTCCCTCCCATTGTGTTTTTACCAAATACAAATTATAATCCAAATATAAGAACATAAGAAATAGGAGCTGGAGTAGGCCATTTGACCCTTCGAGCCTGCTCTGCCATTCATCAAGATCATGGCTGATCTACTACCTCAACTCCACCTTCCCGCGCTATCCCCATATCCCTTAATTCCCTTCGTCCCCAAAAATTTATTGACCTTGAATATACTCAATGACTGAGCATCCATAGCTCTCTGGGGTAGAGAATTCCAAAGATTCACCACCCTCTGAGTGAAGAAATTTCTCCTCATCTCAGTCCTAAATGACCGACCCCTTATTCTATGACTGTGACCCCGTGTTCTAGATTCCGTAGCCAGGGGAAACATTTTCTCAGCATTAACCCTGTCAAGCCCCTTAAGAATTTTATATGTTTCAATTAGATCACCTCTCATTTTTCTAAACTCTAGAGAATATAAGCCTGGTCTACTCAATCTCTCCTCATAGGGCAATCCCCTCATCCCAGGAACCAGTCTAGTGAACCTTTGCTGCACTCCCTCTAAGGCAAGTATGTCTTTCCTTAGCTAAGGAGTCCAGAATTGTACAGAGTATTCCAGGTGTAGCCTCAGCAATGCCCTGTATAATTGTAGTAAGACTTCTTTACTCTTATACTCTAATCCCTTTGCAACAAAAGCTAACATACCTTTTGCTTTCCTAATTGCTTGCTGTACCTGCATGTTAACTTTCTGTGATTCATGTACAAGGACACCCAGGTCCCTCTGAGTGCAAACATTTCCCAGTCTCTCACCATTCAAAAAATATTCTGCTTTTTTGTTTTTCCTACCAAAGTGGATAACTTCACACTTCCCCACATTGTATTCCATTTGCAACGTTCTTGCCCACTCAGTCAACTTGTCTGTATCTCTCTGCAGCCTCTTTGCGTCCTTCTCACAGCTTACTTTCCCACCTAACTTTGTATCATCAGCAAACTTGGATACGTTACACTCAGTCCCTTTCTTCTAAGTCATTAATATAGAACGTAAATAGCTGAGGCCCAAGCACTGATCCTTGCAGTACCCCGTTAGTTACAGCCTGCCAACCTGAAAAGGTCCCATTTATTCCTACTCTGTTTTCTGTCCATTAACCAATCCTCAATCCATGCTAATATATTACCCCCAATAGCGTTTCAGAGCAGGAGCTGCGGCTGGAGTCACTGTGGAGCATCCTCGAAACTGAGATCTTCATGGATAGCACGTTAAACGAGGTGGTCACATCGCAGGTAAAGAGTGCACAGGCAGACAGGAAATGGGTGACTGCCAGACAGAGTAAAAGAACTAGGAAGGTAGTGCAGGAGTCCCCTGGGTCCATCTCCCGCTCCGACAGATTTTCCATTTTGGATACTGATGGGGGAGATGGTTTCTCAGGGGAATGCAGCAAGAGCCAAGTCCGTGGCACTACAAGTGGCTCAGCTGCACAGGAGGGGAGGAAAAGGAGTGGCAGAGCAATAGTGATAGGGGATTCTATCGTAAGGGGAACAGATAGACTTTTCTGTGGCCACAGACGTGACTCCAGGATGGTATGTTGCCTCCCTGGTGCCAGGGTCAAGGATGTCACTGAACGGCTGCAGGGCATTCTGAAGGGGGAGGGTGAACAGTCAGAGGTCGTGGTTCACATGGGTACCAACGACATGGGTAGAAAGAGGGATGAGGTCCTGCAACAAGAATTTAGGGAGCTAGGTAGCAGATTGAAAAGCAGGACCTCAAAGGTTGTAATCTCTGGACTACTCCCGGTGCCACGTGCTAGTGAGCATAGGAATAGGAGGATAGAGCAGATGAATGCGTGGCTAAAGAATTGGTGCAGGAGGGAGGGCTTTAGTTTCCTGAATCACTGGGTCTGCTTCTGGGGAAGGTGGGACCTGTACAAGTTGGACAGGTAGCACCTGAACCGGAACGGGACCAACATCCATGCAGGGAGGTTTGCTAGTACTGTTGGGGGGTTTAAACCAACTTGGCAGGGGGATGGGATACGGAGTGGAGCTATAGTAGGGGGTGATGCACAGCCAAATATAGAGGAAAAATCAAGTCAGCCTGGAAGGCAGAGCAAATATGTAACGGCACAAGGGAGTATGGCAAGGCTGGATGGCATTTATTTTAATGCAAGGAGTCTTGCAAGTAAGGCAGATGAATTGAAGGTGTTGATGAACACATGGGAGAGTATGATATTGTTGCTATCACAGAGACATGGTTGAGGGAGTGGCAGGACTGGCAGCTCAATATTCCGGGGTATAGAATCTTCAGGCGAGACAGAGGGGGGTGTAAAAGAGGAGGGGGTGTCGCAATATTAATCAAGGAGTCAATTACTGCTGTAAGGAGGGATGATATTTAGCAGGTTCCTCTAATGAGGTCATATGGGTAGAACTTAAAAACAAAAAGGGGGCAAGCACTTTGCTGGGAGTGTACAATAGGCCCCCAGTCAATTCAATTCAATTTTATTTGTCATATATGCAGCAGATGTGTGTACTGCACAATGAAATGTTGATTTTTACGAGTCCTCCCAACATTGGAATAAATATGGCATAACAATGATAAAAATACTAATAGAAATACAGTAATAATAAATAAAACAACAGTAATAAATAATAATAAATTATACGTTCATGAGTCTTATGGCCTGGGGGTAGAAGCTGTTTCGAAACCTGCTGGTACAAGACCGTATGCTTCGGTATCTCTTACCGGACGGGAGCAGGGCGAAGAGGTTGTGGCTGGGGTGACTCGCGTCTTTAATGATTCTCAGGGCCTTCCCCCGGCACCTCTTGGGGTAGATATCCTGGACAACAGGTAATTTAATTCCTATAGTATGTTGTGCAGCTTTCACCACCATCTGTAGAGCCTTGCGGTCTGTGGCGGTGCAGTTGCCATACCAGGTAATGATGCAGCCGGACAGGATACTCTCGATGGTGCACCGGTAGAAGTTGGTGAGAATCTGGGGGGCCATTCCAAATTTCTTCAGTCTCCTGAGGAAGAACAGGCGTTGGCATGCCTTCTTCGTTACAACGTCGATGTGATGTGACCACATTAAGTCCTCCGTAATGAATACACCCAGGAATTTGAAGCTGCTGACCCTCTCCACCTCAGCCCCTTCGATGTAGATTGGCGTGTGTCCCTCCCCCTGCCGCTTCCTGTAGTCCACGATCATCTCCTTTGTTTTGCTGATGTTGAGGGAGAGGTTGTTGTACTTGCACCATTCTGCTAGAGCTCTTACCTCCTCCCTGTAGCCTGTCTCGTCGCCATCTGTGATCAGGCCTACAACGGTAGTGTCATCAGCAAACTTGATGATGGAGTTGGAGTTGTGCGTGGCCACGCAATCGTGAGTAAACAGGGAGTACAGAAGGGGGCTGAGCACACAACCCTGGGGAGCTCCCGTGTTCAGGATCAGTGTGGAGGATGTGTTACTGCCTATTTTCACCACCTGGGGTCTGCCCGTCAGGAAGTCCAGTTGCATAGGGAGGTGTTAAGTCCTAGCTCACAGCTTGTTGACAAGCTTGGAGGGGATAATGGTATTGAATGCTGAACTATAATCAATGAACAACATTCTCACATAGGTGTTCCTCTTATCCAGGTGTGATAAGGCAGTGTGCAGTACAGTGGCGATAGCATCATCCCTAGATCTTTTTGGGCGGTAAGCATATTGGAGTCGGTCCAGTGTGTCAGTTAGTAAGGAGTTGATGTGGGTTTTGACCAGCCTCTGAAAGCACTTCATGATGACAGAAGTGAGTGCTATGGGGTGGTAGTCGTTTAAACAGGTTACTTTTGTTTTTTTGGGGACTGGAATAACTGATGTCATCTTGAAGCAGGTGGGGACTACAGACTGGTACAGTGAATGATTGAATATATCTGTAAACGCGGTTGCCAGCTGGTCAGTGCAGGCTCTAAGGACACGCCCAGGGATTCCATCTGGACCAGGTGCTTTGTGGGTGTTCACTCTCTTAAAAGTCTTGCTCACATCAGCCACGGAGATTGAGAAGACCCGGTTGTCCTGAGCCGCGGGCGCCCTTGTAACAGGCCAGTTGTTGTTAGCCTCAAACCTGGCGTAAAAAGTGTTAAGCTCGTCCGGGAGAGAGGCATGGCTGGGCATGACACAGCTGGGTTTCCCGTTGTAGTCCGTAATAGATTGTAGTCCACTCCACATCCTTCGTGAATCTGAGCTATGATAGTGTGACTCCACTTTATTCGTGTATTGTCTTTTTGCATTTTTGATGGTTTTTCTTAGCTCGTACTTTGATTTCTTGTACTCATCTATGTCCCCAGAGTTGAATGCGATGGACCGTGCTTTTAGCATAGCACGGATATCGGCATTTACCCATGGTTTCTGGTTGGGAAATGTTCGTACAACAATCCTCGGAACAACGTCATCTAGTCAGGGGGAGATAGAGGAACAGATATGTAGGCAAATCTCAGAGAAGTGTAGAAATAATAGGGTAATAATAGTAGGGGATTTCAACTTCCCCAATATTAACTGGGATAGTCAGAGTGTGAAAGGCTTAGAGGGTGCAAAATTCTTAAAGTGCATCCAGGAGAGCTTGTAGAAAGTCCTACAAGAGAAAGGGCGGTACTGGACCTAAGTCTAGGGAATGTGGCCGGGCAAGTGGTAGAAGTGTCAGTAGGAGAGCATTTTGGTGACGGTGACCATTATTCGGTGAGATTTAAGGTAGTCATGGAAAAGGACAAAGATGGACCGGAAATAAAGGTTATAAATTGGGGGAAGGCCGATGTTAATATGATAAGGCAGGACCTGGCCGAAGTGGACTGGGATCAGCTACTTGTAGGAAAATCCACATCAGAGCAGTGGGAGTTTTTCAGAAAGGAAATAGAGCGAGTACAACGCCAACATGTTCCCGTAAAGGTCAAGGGTGGGACCAACAAGCCCAGGGAACCCTGGATGTCAAGGGATATACAAGAATGGATTAGGAAAAAAAGGGAGGCTTTTGGCAGATACAAAGGACTATAAACAGTGGAAGCCCTAGAGGAATATAGAAAGTGCAGGGGGGTACTTAAAAATGAAATTAGGAGAGCGAAGAGGGGGCATGAAAAAACACTGGTGGGCAAAATAAAGGAAAATTCCAAGGTGTTTTATAAGTATATTAAGGGCAAGAGGATAACCACGGAAAGAATAGGGCCCATTCGGGACCAAAGCGGCAATCTGTGTGTAAAGCCGGTAGATGTAGGTGAGGTTTTAAATGAATATTTTGCATCTGTGTTCACTATGGAGAAGGATGATGTAGGCATAGAAATCAGACAGGGGGATTGTGATATACTTGAACAAATAATATTGAGAGGGAGGAGGTACTACCGGTTTTTGCGGGCTTAAAAGTGGATAAATCCCCAGGCCCAGACGAGATGTATCCCAGGCTGCTGTGTGAGGCAAGGGAGGAGATTGCAGGGGCTCTGACACAAATTTTCAGAACCTCTCTGGCCACAGGGGAGGTGCCAGAGGACTGGAGGAGAGCTAACGTAGTACCATTATTCAAGAAGGATAGTAGGGATAAACCAGGGAATTACAAGCCAGTGAGCCTAACATTAATAGTAGGGAAATTATTGGAAAAAATTCTGAGGGACAGAATTAGTCTCCACGTGGAGAGGCAGGGATTAATCAGGGATAGTCAGCATGGCTTTGTCAGGGGGAGATCATGTCTAACCAATTTGATTGAATTTTTCGAGGGGGTGACTAGGTGTGTGGCTGAGGGTAGTGCAGTTGATGTAATCTACATGGACTTTAGTAAGGCTTTTGACAAAGTCCTGCATGGGAGACTGGTCAAGAAGGTAAGAGCCCATGGGATCCAGGGCAATTTGGCACATTGGATCCAAAATTGGCTTAGTGGCAGGAGGCAGAGGGTGATGGTCGAAGGTTGTTTTTGTGACTGGAAGCCTGTGTCCAGTGGTGTACATCAGGGATCGGTGCTGGGTCCTTTGCTGTTTGTAGTGTACATTAATGATTTAGATATGAATGTAGGAGGTATGTTCAGTAAGTTCGCAGATGACACGAAAATTGGTGGAGTGGTAAATAGCGAGGAGGGAAGCCTCAGACTACAGGACAATATAGATGGGTTGATTAGATGGGCAGAACAGTGGCAAATGGAATTTTACCCTGAAAAGTGTGAGGTGATGCATTTTGGGAGGACTAACGAGGCAAGGAAATACACAATGAATGGTAGGACCCTAGGAAGGACAGAGGATCAGAGGGACCTTGGTGTGCATGCACATAGATCCCTGAAGGCAACAGGACAGTTAGATAAGGTGGTTAAAAAGGCATATGGGATATTTGCCTTCATTAGCTGAGGCTTAGCATATAAGAGCAGGGAGGTTATGATGGAGCTGTACAATATGTTAGTTAGGCCACAGCTGGAATATTGTGTGCAGTTCTGGTCGCCACACTATAGGAAGGATGTGATTGCATTGGAGAGGGTGCAGAGGAGTTTCACCAAGATGTTACCTGGGCTGGGGCACTTCAGCTATGAAGAGAGATTGGGCAGGCTGGGGTTGTTTTCCTTAGAGCAGAGAAGGCTGAGGGGGGACCTGATTGAGGTGTACAAAATTATGAGGGGCATAGATAGGGTGGATAGAAAGGAACTTTTACCCTTAGTAGAGGGGTCAATAACCAGGGGGCATAGTTTCAAGATAAGGGGCAGGAGGTTTAGAGGGGATTTGAGGAAAAACATTTTCACCCAGAGGGTGGTTGGAATCTGGAACTCACTGCCTCAAAGGGTGGTAGAGGCAGGAACCCTCACAACATTCAAGAAGCATTTAGATGAGCACTTGAAACGCCATAGAATACAAGGCTACGGACCAAGTGCTGTTGGACTATAACCTGGTGTTGTGTGATTTCTTACATTTGTCCACCCCAGTCCAACACCGGCATCTCCACACCATGGAAAATGGGATTAGAATAGACAGGGCTTGATGGCCAGTGCGGACACGATGGGCCGAAGGGCCTCTTTCTGTGTTGTATAACTCAATGACTATGACTCTATGACCATGAGTCCTAATTTTGTGTAATAATCTCTTTTGTGCCACCTTATCGAACACTTTTTTGTAAATCCAAATAAACTACATCCACTGGTTTCCCCCTTATCCATCCTACTAGTTACATCTTCGAAAAACTCTTAGCATATTTGTCAAACACGATTTCCCTTTCATAAAACCATGTTGACTCTGCCTAATCATATTAGAATTTTCTAAGTGCCCTGTTACCACGTCCCTAATAATAGATTCTAGCATATCAGGCTAACTGGCCTATAGTTCCCCATTTTTCTCTTCCTCCTTTCTTAAATGGCGGGGTTATGTTTGCTACCTTCCCATCCTTGGGGACTGTTCTAGAATCTAGGGAATTCTGGAAGATTAATACCAGTGCATCCACCATCTCTGCAGCTCCCTCTTTTAAAACCCTAGGATACAGGTCGTCAGGTCCAGGGGATTTGTTGCCTCTTAGTCCCGTTAATTTCTCCAGTACTATGTCTTTACTTATGCATATTTCTTTAAGTTCCTCATTCTCTCTAGACCCTTGGTTCCCCATTATTTCCAGAATATATTTTGTGTCCTACTCACAGCTCTGTACTAATGCCATTCTGTAACCAGCAACTAAAGGTTCTTTTACTATGGAATGATTAAGGGAAAGCAACTGTACACAGCTGATACCTACATTACAACAGTGACTGCACTTCAAAAGTACTTAATTGGCTGTAAAGCACTTTGGAACGTCCTGAGATCGTGAAAGATGCTATATAAATGCAAGTCCTTTGTTTCTTTTTCTCTCTCTTTTTCTCACTGTTTCTCTGTGACTGGAAATACAAAGACCAGTAATTTTGCATATGTGCACAATGTGACAATGTTTAGCAAAGAGGCACAGATATGATGGGCCGAATGGCCTCCTTCTATGCTGTAACCTTCTTTGGTTCTAAGCCATTGCAGGTCTCCATTTTAATTGGAGCAATTTATTCCAGAAGTTTTGATGCAAGTGAAAGGGAAACCTGCAATTAAGTCATCACATAGTGCATATCCACAGCAATACCCTGCGTGATAGGGTGGTGGATACAGATTCAATAGTAGCCTTCAAAAGGGAATTAATTAGATAAATACTTGAAGAAAAAATTGCAGGGTATGGAGAAAGAGTGGGGGAGAGGGACTAACTGGACTGTTCTTCGAAAGAGCCGGCACAGACTCGATGGGCCAAATGGCCGCCTTCTCTGCTGTACTATTCTATGATTCTATGTTGTTATAGAACCACTTAATAAACAGATTGACACGTCTATTAACATAAGAGAGACTTTAATATGAACATATTAAGCATTCATGAAATAATATTGTCGACACTAATTTCTAGGTGATGAAGCATCTATTGAAAGCTGAAAGGTTTTTTTTGTTACTCAGAGATGAAAACATGTCTCCTAAAGCACTTGGGAGATAAGGGCCTAGATCATTCATTGCACTTATGACAGGAATCAGGCAAAGCTCACATGCAATGCTATAGAAAATTCTTCAGGAGCAGCTCTGCCAGATCCCCACCTGCCCCTGCCACTAATGGCATTTACTGCCATAAGTGATGGGGGAGGAGTTTGTGGTTGTATAATTCATTCCAATATGGGCAGGCATACTCACAAGCTATGCAAATGATGGAAATACAGCAGAAGATGTCCTTTCCACTGTAGCAATTGAGAAGCAAAGGACGGCAGAAGAAGGAATTTATAAATTACAAGGCTCGAAAAACCTTTGCAATCAATCACGGTAAGAGAAGGTCAGGTGAGAGTGACTGCCCTTCACATTAAGGCAGCTTTTGACCAAGTGTGGCATCAAGGAGCCCTAGTAAAATTGAAGTCAATAGGAATCCTGGGGAAAACTCTGTGGTTGTTGGAAGCCAATCAACTCAGCCCCAGGACATCGCTGCAGGATTTCCTCAGGGCAGTGTCCTAGGTCCAACCATCTTCAGCTGCTTCAACATTGAACTTCCCTCCATCATAAGGTCAGAAGTGGGGACGTTCACTGATGATTGCAGTGTTCCGTTCCATTCGCAACGCCCCAGATAATGAAGCAGTCTATGCCCACATGTAACAAGACCTGGACGACATTCAGGCTTGGGCACAAATGGCAGGCAATGACTATCTCCAACAAGCGAGAGTCTAACCACCGCCCTTGATATTCAATGGTATTACCATCACTGAATCCCCCACCATCAATATCCTGGAGGTCACCATTGACCAGAAACTTAACTGGACCAGCCACATAAATACTGTGGCTACAAGAGCAGGTCAGAGGCTGGGTATTCTGCAGTGAGTATCTCATCTCCTGACTCCCCAAAGCCTTTCCACCATCTACCATGCACAAGTCAGCAGTGTGATGGAATACTTTCCCCTTGCCTGGATGAGTGCAGCTCCAACAACACTCAAGAAGCTCGACACCATCCAGGACAAAGCAGCCCGCTTGATTGGCACCCCATCCACCACCTTAAACATTCATTCCCTCCACCACTGGCGCACCATGGCTGCAGTGTGTACCATCTACAAGATGCACTGTAGCAACTCGCCAAGGCTCCTTCTACAACACCTCCCAAACCCGTGACCTCTACCACCTAGAAGGACAAGGGCAGCAGGTGCATGGGAACACCATCACCTCGAAGTTCCCCTCCAAGTCACACACCATCCTGACCTAGAAATATATCGCCGTTCCTTCATCGTCGCTGGGTCAAAATCCCAGAACTCCTTCGCTAACAGCACTGTGGGAGTACCTTCAATGCAGTTCAAGAAGGCAGCTCACCACCACCTTCTCGAGGGCAATTAGGGATGGGCAATAAATGCTGCCCTTGCCAGCGATGCCCACATCCCATGAACGAATAAAAAATAACACGCCTGAGTGGTCTCCAGCTTCTCCTGGTGACAAACTACAGGGGCACTGAATAGGCTCTGCAACTGTCATCTCAACTGCAAACCAGGTGGCGAATGTAAATACTCCTGTACAAATATCCCAGTAAATGCCCAAATACTCCTGTTACAAAGTTAAAGAAAACAATGAGAATGAGAGAGTTTTCCTTTCTCTTTGCGGAAGAGTATATTTACTATTTAAGTTTGAACCAAAAACCTCTGGAAACAAAATACAACCACAAGAATAAAAAGCACAAATGTAGTCCCAAACCTTATCACTGGGTGTTTAATTTCACGTGAAATATAACAAAGGGCTGCAGAGCTCTAGAAGAACTCCAGAAGCTAAACCTTCCTCCTGCAGGAAAAGTAAAGTGGTACCTTTACTATAAGGAAACCGACTTCGCAAGAGTAACAAAATTAACAAAGAATTTCATCAAAGGCCTTATCAGTGCTGGAAAAAAAGCTTTTTTTGCATCAAAATGTTCAAACAAATCCAGACAAATATACATATATACACGTTGCAATATGCAATATAAATATACAGCTTGTTCACTAAATATTCTAAACCACAATAAATATCTAAAATAATTAGGCACCAAATTAACTGTACTGATCAGTTTGATAATAAGAGTCAGTTTTGACTCCTGAAAAATAGGACTTTACCTCTTCAAATTAATAATAGCAAACACTTTACACAAAATATACAGCCAGTTTTAAAATTACAGCTCCCTCTAGCTATCAGTAGCTCATGCCGGCCACTTGTGTCCACACAGCAGAGAAGCACATAATCTCCATTTTACATACAACTGTTAAAGGGTAGGTGCTGTTATCAGTCTGTCGAGGGGAAAATTCCTCTCTTTAGAAAAATAATTGGGAGTCTGCCTGTTTTCCACCAGAATTAACAAACTAGCTAAACGAAATTGGGGTAACGCACGGGGTTGACATGTACATTCTGAGAATATGATTTTGCTAGATTATTAATTATGGAGTAAAACAGGAATTCTTAGGGAAAATTCCATGATTCTGTGCTCCCCAACAGGAAGCTGCAAATGTCCTTGCCCGGCCCAGAAATTCAGCCTCTCCAGATATTGGGTTTCGGGCCTCATTATAACAGCTCGCCGGCGAAGCATAGTGAAGAACTGGGATGCTGCTAGCGCTGGTGATAAGCGGAGTCGAGTCGGGGATTTGGGGGTTGGGCGGCAGGTAATGTGGAGCCGAGGATCAGGGCTTCGAGAATCGGGGCATGGGAACGCGGGGCTGTGGAGCCGAGCCTGGGTCGGGGACAATGTTGGGGATCGTGGTTGTCAGTGCCTGGGATCGCGGGGGTCGGGAGTAGTGGTGATTGTGTGGGGGCCCGGAGGAGTGGGGTGAAGCGAGGGGGATCGGGTCCTTTTTAATGTAGGGTTAGGAGGAGCACTCCTGTTTCTCACAGCTCCACATTCAGGTAAATTTACTTGCCTACTTCGTTGCCCCTAGGACTGGTTCCAAGTGCAGCCCGCGATTGCGCTGGTTGACTTGGCAAACCAATCTTGGAAAGGTGTCCTTTACCAGGCGTTGGGCCCCTTATTTGCATATGCAGAGTGTCTAACGCCTGGTAAAGGACACCCCTTGTTTGTCCTTGCCTAATATGGCGGGCGGTGCACTTCGGGCCAGAAATCTGCGCACGCTTCCTGCCGCTATATTGGGGCTTTAGTAGTCCGAAGTCCGAGTCATGTCCAAAAAATGGTCGCTGTGTGACCTAATTCCTGGGCCTGTGTGTCAGAGCACCATACTGCAGCCTCAACTCCCACCCACGCTCCCTGTGGGCAGGATTGTGGAATTACCCCTTGCAGAGCAAAAAAAAGTGTTCCCTCAACGCCTCAAATATTTTTTTTACAATTCAGAACATGTACTGCGGTTTGATAAGCTAGTAAATAATTTGAGATTACATCAGTTTGTATATTTAATTCAGTGATGAAAATCGTTTTAAATATTAGCATAATTTGCATAAAGGTCAGGAATGATAAACTCACAAATTTACTAATCTTACTGACGTGCTGAGAAAGAATACTTTGTGGCGAGGAAACAAACAGGTTTTCTTTGAGAAAAATAACCATTTTGTTTTCCTCAGAGGGATCACTGCATAAAATCTGTCCGGTGCAGAAAAGTATAATGTTCAGCTTTGCTCACAGCTACTTGTAGGCAACAGTATTTCAGACAGTATCATTAATATGGAAAAATATAGTCTATCTACAGGATATACATGATACATGTGCCACGTTAGTACTTTGCGTGCTTCTGTGTGGCAATTCTGCTCAACATAGCAACATACATATAGACGGGCAAAGCTTGCTCAGAAGCTACAAGTCTGATTCAGGCATGTCGGCCATTAAGTACCCAATGCCATAGCGGCCGTTTGGAGCTGTGTCTGCTTCTGGAGTGGGGGATCCATTTTGCTTTCGGTAGATGCTGTTGCCAGCCACTGGGGAGGGCATCTCACTTGGGGCCTTGCTGTGTAGGAGACTGGCGTCGTCTTCCTCCAGGTTGGAGTTCTCCTTCAGGATCCGTCCTTTTTTGTATGAGACCGAGGCCAGAGAGTTGGAGCCATCGTCGATGAGGTTGAAATAACGGAAGATAAAGACTACTGGGACAGGGAGTAATGCCACTAACATGAGGCAGATACAGACAGCCAAACCCCACGCCGGGTAATTCAGAAACTTCTCACCACCCTAGGAAAATGGATAGAACAATTTTTTTATAACCGAGACACATGAATAATCTGTAATTTGCTTCTATTATGGGTTTGGTAATTCCTGGATTTTTTTTAAATTATGTAGTATTAATTCTCTGATAGAAATTGGTCTATGCCAGTAGCCCAAAATGGGCTCATATAGAATGGGCAACCCATTTTCCTTCTATGGAAAACACAATGGGGTGTGGTGTAAAGCAGGCTGCCGATTCACTGTGAGTCTGTTTCACCCTCCTGGCGAAGGCCAATTTCACCCCCCTAAATGTTACAGGTTTCAATCTTGTTTTACAGTTTTCCATGTTTCTAAAACTGAGATTGACTCCTTCACACAAGCAGCCTCAGTGTGATCTAATGTGGCAATGACAGAAAAACAAATGATGCACCAATTTATTCTTTAATTAAAAGACCTAAAGGCTTCACATGATAAATCCAGGGATCCAAAAACCATTTCAGCCAGAAAACTTGCCAGCTCGCCATCTTAAAGCGTGCAACTAACAAGGATGACGCATCCATTCATTATGGAGAGTAAACTTGCTCCCAAGAGCTTTGAAAGTGGTGCATATCCTGAGCACCATTACTTCCCGAATGTCTTCAGACAACTTCTGCTTTATTTTGGACAGTATTAATTTATAACAATGACAAATATACCTTTCTAAAACTCTATTCAAATAATTGGATGATATTAATTGAACTCTGATTTTAAGTGGCGGCGGGGGGGGAAGTGAATTGTGGGTGTGGGTACTGAAGTGGACGGGGATCTGTTTGCCCCCCACCCCCCCCCCCATTTTAACTACCAGGCCTCATTTGCATGCCCCGACACTGACTTCTGCCTGAAGGTGGCGGGAATGATGTCCACGCCATCGGGCGGGAGTGGAGATTTGTAGGGAGTCCATCTGCCACTGGGGCCCCACGGAAATGGTCCCTGGTAGGTTGGGTCGGGGGGGGGGGGGGGGGGTAAATCGGCAAAGTTAACTATCTGGGATAGGGCAAAGCCCAGGGCAGGGGAAGGCCCAAGGTATCCTTGTGGGGCCAGGAGGAGCACGCCTGCTCCACTTAGCCCACGAGGAACTGTAAATAGCAACAACAAAAAACTTGCCTGGGCCTCCTGTGGTAGGATGCTGCCTGTTGCTGCCTTTCGTTGGCCGGGTCTGAGACTGCATCCCTTGGTCAGCCCACAGTTAAATTGGTGTACGTGGCCTGATGACATCATCAGGATGCGACTTCCCCATTTAAATTAGGCTCCGCTCCTCTGGGACAGGTAGTCTTCCCGTGCCTGATTTCAGGCACATTAAGATGGTGCGGGACAGTGCGGGAACACTTTGCCAAAACAACCGGCATCTTAATACCTGCCCAGAACATTCCCGCCTGAAATACCCCCTCTGAATTCAAACTCTGAACTTAAATAAATTATTTCCTTTCGAGATGTCCAACCAGACTGTCTTCTTCATCTAGAGGGTCAGCAGTTTGAACCGTGGCAATACTATGGCCACTGTCCATGCTGCTCCATGACTGCATGTGTAGAGTCCAGGGCCAACCTGTTGCCTGTTTTTTACCACTTGTAATGATAGGTTCTGAACTGCTGCAGCAGAGAGGGCTAAATGATAGGCAAGGCTGGGGTTCAAATATATTGCCTGTGGAGTGCCGTACCATTAGTAATACAAGTTCATAACCCCAAATAACATCTCTGCATGAATGCGCACTCAGAAATTAACTAAAGCATCACCTGAACTCACAGGCAGAATCACAGTGAAACAGAACATTACTAATGGGTTTAAACAGCACTCACCAATTCACTAATCCAGGCATGGTAGCCTGGTGGACTCAAGCACATCTGTACTAAGCTTGCCACAAGCAGAGCAATCAAAATAAGTGGAGAAATGTATTTCCATGTGTAATAGTAATATCGAAATGGAGTGAATCCAAGCATATCCTTCAGGTCCTCCATGAACCTATGAAAATTAAACACAAAATCAAAAGACCCTTTCGTATTCGTACTTTTAGAAGTCTATAAAATAATAGTTCCAAAAGGTAGCGCCTCTTATACAGTAGTGTCAAGTTGTTGTGGCATATTCATTTGTGACCTGATTCTCCATAGGGTGAGCTGAAATGTTTTGCGGATGGGCTGTTTTGTAAAGTGCTGAGTGGAGATAAAGTTCTTCCCTTCAGAGAAGGTGGAGAAAATCTGAGAGCGAGTCAACCAAAGCAGTTCACACACAGCTCCTAACAGCAGTCTAGTGTAAGATTCTAAAAAAACATAATACAACTGCTGCTACCGAGTGGAGTCATAAAGTCGAGTTATACAGCGCAGAAAGAGGCCCTTTGGCCCATCGTGTCCACGCCGGCCATCAAGCCCTGTCTATTCTAATCCCATTTTCCAGCACTTGGTCCGTAGCCTTGTATACTATGGCGTTTCAAGTGCTCATCTAAATGCTTCTTGAATGTTGTGAGGGTTCCTGCCTCTACCACCCTTTCAGGCAGTGAGTTCCAGATTCCAACCACCCTCTGGGTGAAAATGTTTTTCCTCAAATCCCCTCTAAACCTCCTGCCACTTATCTTGAAACTATGCCCCCTGGTTATTGACCCCTTTACCAAGGGGGAAAGTTCCTTTCTATCTACCCTATCTATTCACCTCATAATTTTGTACACCTCAATCAGGTCCCCCCTCAGCCTTCCCTGCTCTAAGGAAAACAACCTGTCCAGTCTCTCTTCATAGCTGAAGCGCTCCAGCCCAGGTAACATCCTGGTGAATCTCCTCTGCACCCTCTCCAATGCAATCACATCCTTCCTATAGTGTGGCGACCAGAACTGCACACAGTATTCCAGCTGTGGCCTAACTAGCGTTTTGTACAGCTTCATCATAACATCCCTGCTCTTATATTCTATGCCTCGGCTAATGAAGGTGTGGAGATGCCGGTGTTGGACTGGGGTGGACAAATGTAAGAAGTCACACAACACCAGGTTATAGTCCAACAGTTTTATTTGAAATCACAAGCTTTCGGAGCGCTGCTCCTTCATCAGGTGAAGTGGAGAGATGCATAAAGACACAGCTTATATAGTCAGAGAATAATGCCAGATGATTACAGGTAATCTTTCTAACTGCCATTTATCACACCTCGGCAGAAAGATAATCACAGCAATCAAAGGTGTGAATGGTGTCCAAACAGGTCAGTCAGGAAAATATTACATCAAAGAACAATGAGGTGGGGTCACAAGGGGTCAAATGTTGCAGATGCTGGGGTCTGTATGAAAAACAAAAAACAGACAAAAAACATTTTTTTTTTGCTGGAAATCACAGCAGATCCAGCCGCATCTGTGTAGAGAGAACAAGCCAACGATGACTCGAGTCTGGATGACCCTACGTCAGGTGGGGTTACATGTAGCGTGACATGAACCCAAGATCCTGGTTGAGGCTGTCCTCATGAGTGTGGAACTTGGCTATCAGTTTTTGCTCTACGATTTTGCGTTGTCGTGTGTCTCGAAGGCTGCCTTGGAGAATGCTTACCCGAAGATTGGAGGCTGAATGTCCTTGACTGCTGAAGTGTTCCCCGACTGGGAGGGAACACTCCTGCCTGGCGATTGATGCGCGGTGTCCGTTCATCCGTTGTCGCAGTGTCTGCATGGTCTTGCCGACGTACCATGCTCCAGAGCATCCTTTCCTGCAACGTATGAGGTAGACAACGTTGGCCGAGTCACATGAGTATGTACCATGTACCTGGTGGGTGGTGTCCTCACGTGTGATGATGGTATCTGTGTTGATGATCTGGCGGATAAACTACGCCATGTTCTTCGCAGCCTTCAACATGTCATCGATGACGACAAACACCTCGCTATGGCCATCCCGCCTCCACTACTCGCCTTCAAACAGCCGCCTAACCTCAAACAGACCATCGTTCGCAGCAAATTACCCAGCTTTCAGGAGAACAGCGACCACGACACCACACAACCGTGCCACGGCAACCTCTGCAAGACATGCCAGATCATCAACACAGATACCATCATCACACGTGCGGACACCACCCACCATGTACATGGTACATACTCATGCGACTCGGCCAACGTTGTCTACCTCATACGTTGCAGGAAAGGATGCCCCGGAGCATGGTACATCGGTGAGACCATGCAGACACTGCGACAACGGATGAACGGACACCGTGCAACAATCGCCAGGCAGGAGTGTTCCCTCCCAGTCGGGGAACACTTCAGCAGTCAAGGACATTCAGCCTCCGATCTTCAGGTAAGCATTCTCCAAGGCGGCCTTCGAGACACACGACAACGCAAAATCGTAGAGCAGAAACTGATAGCCAAGTTCCGCACTCATGAGGACGGCCTCAACCGGGATCTTGGATTCATGTCACGCTACATGTAACCCCACCTGACATAGGGTCATCCAGACTCGAGTCGTCATTGGCTTGTTCTCTCTACACAGATGCGGCCGGACCTGCTGTGATTTCCAGCAAAAAAAAATGTTTTTTTGTCTGTTTTTTGTTTTTCATACAGACCCCAGCATCTGCAACATTTGACCCCTTGTGACCCCACCTCATTGTTCTTTGATGTAATGTTTTCCTGACTGACCTGTTTGGACACCATTCACACCTTTGACTGCTGTGGTTATCTTTCTGCCGAGGTGTGATAAATGGCAGTTAGAAAGATTACCTGTAATCATCTGGCATTATTCTCTGACTATATAAGCTGTGTCTTTATGCATCTCTCCACTTCACCTGACGAAGGAGCAGCGCTCCGAAAGCTTGTGATTTCAAATAAAACTGTTGGACTATAACCTGGTGTTGTGTGACTTCTTACATTCGGCTAATGAAGGCAAGTATCCCATATGCCTTTTTAAGCACCTTATCTACCTGTCCTGCTACCTTCAGGGATCTATGTACATGCACACCAAGGTCCCTCTGATCCTCTGTCCTTCCTAGGGTCCTACCATTCATTGTGTATTCCCTTGCCTTGTTAGTCCTCCCAAAATGCATCACCTAACACTTTTCAGGGTTAAATTCCATTTGCCACTGTTCTGCCCATCTAACCAACCCATCTATATCATCCTGTAGCCAGAGGCTTCCCTCCTCGCTATTTACCACTCCACCAATTTTCGTGTCATCTGCGAACTTACTGATTATACCTCCTACATTCATATCTAAATACAAACAGCAAAGGATACAGCACCAATCCCTGCGGTACACCACTGGATACAGGCTTCCAGTCACAAAAACAACCTTCAACCGTCACCCTCTGCCTCCTGCCACTAAGCCAATTTTGGATCCAATGTGCCAAATTGCCCTGGATCCCATGGGCTTCTTGACCAGTCTCCCATGCGGGACTTTGTCAAAAGTCTTACTGAAGTCCATGTAGACTACATCAACTGCACTACCCTCAGCCACACACCTAGTCACCCCCTCGAAAAATTCAATCAAATTGGTTAGACATGATCTCCCCCTGACAAAGCCATGCCGACTATCCTTGATTAATCCTTGCCTCTCCACGTGGAGACTAATTCTGTCCCTCAGAATTTTTTCCAATAATTTCCCTACTACTGATGTTAGGCTCACTGGCTTGTAATTCCCTGGTTTATCCCTACTATCCTTCTTGAATAACGGCACTACATTGGCTGTCCTCCAGTCCTCTGGCACCTCCCCTGTGGCCAGAGAGGTTCTGAAAATTTGTGTCAGAGCCCCTGCAATCTCCTCCCTTGCCTCACACAGCAGCCTGGGATACATCTCGTCTGGGCCTGGGGATTCATCCACTTTTAAGCCTGCCAAAACCGCTAGTACCTCCTCCCTCTCAATATTATTTGTTCAAGTATATCACAATCCCCTGCCTCATTTCTATGCCTACATCGTCCTTCTCCATAGTGAACACAGATGCAAAGTATTCATTTAAAACCTCACCTACATCTCCGGCACTACACACAGATTGCCACTTTGATCCCTAATGGGCCCTACTCTTTCCCTGGTTATCCTCTTGCCCTTAATATACTTAAAAAACACCTTGGAATTTTCCTTTATTTTGCCCACCAGTGTTTTTTCATGCCCCCTCTTCGCTCTCCTGATTTCTTTTTTAAGTACCCCCCTGCACTTTCTATACTCCTCTAGGGCTTCCACTGTTTTTAGTCCTTCGTATCTGCCAAAAGCCTCCCTTTTTTTCCTAATCCATTCTTGTATATACAGTACCTTGGCATCCAGGGTTCCCTGGGCTTGTTGGTCCCACCCTTGACCTTTACGGGTACATGTTGGCGTTGTATTCTCTCTATTTCCTTTCTGAAAGACTCCCACTGCTCTGATGTGGATTTTCCTACAAGTAGCTGATCCCAGTCCACTTTGGCTAGATCCTGCCTTATCATATTAAAATCGGCCTTCCCCCAAGTTATTACCTTTATTTCTGGTCCATCTTTGTCCTTTTCCATGACTACCTTAAATCTCACCGCATTATGGTCACTGTCACCAAAATGCTCTCCTACTGACACTTCTACCACTTGCCCTGCTACATTCCCTACAATTAGGTCCAGTACTGCCCCCTCTCTTGTAGGACTTTCTACATACTGGCTCAAAAAGCTCTCCTGGATGCACTTTAAGAATTCCGCACCCTCTAAGCCTTTCACACTCTGACTATCCCAGTTAATATTGGAGATTGAAATTGCGACCGAATTGTGAAATGATAACGGACGGACTCATAATGTAGGAAGTCAGCAGGGGGTCCTTTGACTGTAAGGACTCAAAATGGTCAGCATATGGTCCTTTGTTTGTGAGACCACATGGACAGGAATGAGAAACACTGGATGAAGAGGAAGTCCCACCCCACACACATCACAGGAACATGAACGTGTCATGCAGAAGGAACTCAAATCAGGGAAGGTTGGGAGTGAAACTGACCTATCAGAGGAAGGCAGACGAAGAAATACGAGGGGGGCCGGCAGGAAGGCACTATAAAGGAATGACCCAGAAGTGGGAAATTCAGGGACAAAGAAAGCAGTTTGACTGGCCAGTCTATGTTTGCAACCTACTTTTTCCGGACTGATCACCCAGGGGGAAGTGTATGTATGGAAGTTGGACATAAGGCATAGATATTGCTAATGAGTACTTTTATGTACGGTTGACTTGGGATATGAATCACCAGGGATTAGCATATAAGTTGCTGGGAAGTACTTTTGCATACGGTTGACTTGGGATATGAATCGCCAAGGATTAGCATATAAGTTGCTAGGAAGTACTTTTGTGTATGGTTGACTGTGGGCATATGGAGTGCCAAGGATTAGCATAAATTGTGGCGATGCGTTTATGTACGTTTAGCTAAACTGTGCAGCATATTAATTGCGAGGGAAATACTTTTACGGTAAATTGTGAGCATATTGATTGCGAGGGTGCTTCTCTGTACTGCTTGAATAGTGGTTGGGGTTTTGAATCTGTCTTAGGAACAATAAAAGTTTTAAGACAGAACCGGTGTGTCTGGTGTAATTTCTCATAAGTCTCAAGTCCGTACTCTATAACCTGTTGGGCATGGCGAGGGGTAATTCTGCATGTCTTACTCTAGAAAGTGAAATCATCAGTGGTGTTGATGGGACAAATCTATTTGCATAGAGTGGGAGAATAGAGAGAACGATAGATAAATTATAATGGGTCTGTATTGGCGGATTTGACCAGGTTGCTCCAGTGATGTAGCCTTGAACTTGAATTCAGAGGGGCCAAGCATAAACACTCGTCTTCAGGCAGGTGAACTCAAGTTATCCTCTTAATAGTGAGTGTTACTGGTTCTCAATGAGGTCACTGGATGGAGCAGTATGGAGTTACAAGACCTACTGTGGCCCACAAAGGACAACTGCTGAAAAAAGGTTTATACAATAAAACTGGGATGTAAATTTAGGAAAAAGTATAATAAACAGAACCAGTGTTTTTTTTTTGTTACGCATTTTACAAAATGAAATAAATTTAGATGAATCATAGGGCTACTGGTACGTACTTATCTGTGCCATAAACCCAAGCGACAGCGATGTTCTCCAGGATAACCACAATCAGTAGGGGCAGGGTGGCTGAGTAATCATCAAACATGGTTACAAAGTAGTTTCCAGAGCGCTGCACAAAGAGGAGGCCAACACTGAAAGCTATGAGACAACAGCCAACTAGAGCAAAGGAAAATATATATTACAGACCTGACAGATGGCCAAAGTACATTGCAAATCAGCTACAAATAAGCTGACTGTAATCCTGTAATTGCTATCAGGGTAAGCATGAAAAGGAGGCAGAATTTAAAAATCGTAAGACTTTTCCACACAGTACGATACTACAAGCGATGTTTGTTGAATAAAGGCACCAGTGTTCCTTGTCCAAAGCCTTTCATGGGTCTACATTGAAAATAAAATTTATACATTGTCCACTGTGAGAGTTTCACTATTTATTTCTTTCACGTACAAAGTCAGGGACAGAGAGCTCACTTGTTGGCTGATCTTGAATTTGAAAAATTGCCCTCCAGTCAAAGCTAAACAATGGGATGCTGAAGCTTTAATATAATTCCCATGGAAGTTCGAGCCACTGGGTCAAAATAGGTACACTGAGTAAGCACATTTTCTGTTAGCTCAGTCGTGGCTCTTTACAAATAATAAGATTTTTTTTATAACGGCGGTGTGGGGGGTGGGGGGCGTTTAACCTATTGTTTTTACCATAATTTTCTAAGCTGTTAATGGTAATCAGCAGGCAGCATGTGTAGCTGCGTGAGGGAATGGCGTCTGAGAGGCTCCATCAGAGTACTGATGAGTCCTTGTGGAGCTCAGCTTCTGTGTCTGAAAGCACTGAGACACAGGCCATGGATAAAACAGATGGGGCAGTATTAAGCACATGGTGCTGGCTGCTTTAGATGCTATGGACTTTGGAGTACGGACTTCAATATTTGCTATAAGATGAAAGGTGTTGGCAAGATCCATTCCTGTTATAAGTTCAAATCGGGTGGATACCATGTGGACCAATCTATCCAACCAAAGGAGCTTTAGTCCTAATATACTAATTTTCTATATAAATGTGACTTGGTATTTGACAGCCTCATACACCAAAATATTACAAGAAATACGGCAATTTGAAAACATGTCTTCTGAATACGTGAAGATAAATCCAATGATAATGCCTAGCCTTCCTGAATCCTATTCATGTTCAGTTAAATTCAACCTTATCCAAGCAAGAATTTTCCTGACACATGTAATATACATTTATCAGAGGTTAAAATGACAGCTGATTTTGGAACGATACTGAAAGTGTCACCAAGTGACAGTGCTACTTACTGGTGAGAATTTCTTTGCGCACTTTGAACGTGTCTACGAGAGGTGTGAGTATTCCTTCAATGGTACCAAACATGCTGCCCAAGCCCAGATTTACTAACATCAGGAAGAATAGCACTGACCAGAAGGGGGATGCTGGGAAGTGAGTCATAGCTTCAGTGAAGGCAATAAAAGCTAAACCAGTCCCTTGTACAGCCTACAAAACACAAAGCAAGTAAAGAGTGTGTTAAGAATAAGATGGTGGAACACTAAAACACTGCAGTGGAGTAGTAGGTTCATGTCCATGATTCTTCTAGGGCATCGAAGATACACGGGTAAATTAGATATTTTGCAGCCTGTCTGAGGGATGCCAATTAAGGTTCCTTTGGTGGCTCCAGAGATTGTAGTCAGGCAGGTTGAAAGTGCCCTCAAAAGCTGCACAATTTATATTTAAAAAATTGCTGCTCAAATGTTTAAATTGTGAATAGTTGTACAGGCTCAGGGCATTTCAGTCACTTTCACCTTAATTATCTGCGGCAGCCACAAACGTCTGCTTTATTCAGGCATAGATAATATTGAGCGCACAACAGCTGGAAATGATGAGGATTTTGGATGGATGATATTATCCCGTCGTTATCCCATCATTTCCGTACACCCGCTGGGAGTGGAATGAGCACTTCTTGCACCCACCCCCCTAACCTGTTCCGGTAGAAATTTTCACATGTCAAATGGGGTGGATCAGGATCTTGCCCCAAATTCCAACCCCCTGCCCAGATAGTGTGATCTTTGCCAAGCAATTTCAGGACTCTTTATTAATCTGTTTTATTATAGACTGACCTGGTTAAGTTCATCCTCTAGTTGACATGAATCCAGGCCTAACTTCAGAAATTCTTCTTCCTTCACTTCCTTTATAATGTTGTACATCTGATGGTAATCTGTTGCTGAAACATCTGAGAGATTAACATGGTGAGGGATGAGATCATGACTGACCACACCTACTTTTAGCATTTCCAAGATCTTGTCTGCATTTCTGCAATGTAACACATAGGGCCAAATCAGTGTGAGTAACAACATGCGAACATGGGCAAAACATGGTCTTAGGCATAGAATAGGGAATCGGTACCCACCTAGCAATGCATTTTTCATTTATAATATTTGCTTTAAAGCCCAAGACGGCAAACACCACAAGTGTTGCTAAGACAGATGTGAAGAAATTGATTAAGGACACGAGGACTGCATCAAAATGGCAGTTGTTATCTCGCTTGTTGTAGCTGGAGAAAGCAATCACACCACCGAATCCCAGCCCGAGAGCAAAGAACACTTGGGTTGCAGCCCCTCTCCAGACCTGAGGGTCTAACATGATCTCCAGCTGTGAGGTTTGAAAAGAGTCTGTGATTAGTGCACTGTGCGAGCTCAGTCATTCCCACAAACTCTCCAAAATGTGCTTGAATCAAAACTGATGAAATCGGCCTGAAGATAAAAGGCCTAAATAGAAATAAGTATCACTCTTGCAGTACAGCAATATATTTTTTTAAAGAAGCGCGGTAGACCTCTCCTGATATAGCTGGCTGGAACATCCTTGCTTTTCCACCTTGGCAATGGTCATTGTCACCGGACTCTCTGCACTAATTTCAGAGAGGTAAAGGCCAATGACAATTTAAACACAGCTGCTGATTGTCACAGAGGGTTCCACCTGAACTTGTGCTCATTATCTCCTTTGCTCAACTAATCTCCCCCCTTCCCACTCACACGGTAATAGGAATTATTTCTGTGGTTTCCTTGCAGATTTCTTACTTGTTACGCAAATAGACAAATGTACCATTTGTTGCAGCTCTATTCAAACTGCTTTAGGAAGGGATACTACAGCAAAGTGAAATACGGTGCGCCCTTCAATAGTTGCATTAAGTAACAGGTGCTAGGCATCATTTCTAAAAGTGCACACTTATTCTGAATTTGCAAAATAGACCAATCTTTCACTCTGTTTAATTAGGTTGGGCTTATGACAAATTTGGTAACTGTAAATAATTACAGTACAACATAAACTATAATGCTGGTATAGAATTACATTATATCTAATTTACAGCACAGAAATAGGCCATTCGGTCCAACTGGTCTATACCAGTGCTTATGCTCCACACGAGCCTCCTCCCACTTTAGTTCATCTAACTATCAGCGTATCCTTCTATTCCTTTCTCCCTCGTGTACTTATCTAGTTTCCCCTTAAAGGCATCTATGCTATTCGCCTTAACTACTCCATGTGGTAGCAGGTTCTACATTCTAACCACTCTCTGGGTAAAGAAGCTTCTCCTGAATTCTTCATTGGATTTATTAGTGACTATCTTATATTTATGTACATGAGAGCCCTGCCTCTTGTAACTGCTTTTACCATTCAGGCTCCTCCATCGCAGTATGGAGATCTTTATATCATCTCTTTTGCTGATGTAGCTTTTTAAGCCTCTCCAGAATATAACCGGCATCTGTTGTTGAAGCTGTGATCTACACCAGCCATATATTTATGTTGACAGATACATTAACCACATAGCATACACTTTTCTGAGCACTGCGAGGTTTGTTTGTGATTTTCTGCTATTATTAGAATAAAATTCAGTTTTGAAGAAGATTTTAAATCATTTTATTAATTTTATATAAGATTGAGTGCACCGTTTGATCTGACTAGATTTATTCGAGTAACAGGATAAGCTGGTTGGTGGTCAACATCCTAAAGACACTAGTTCACTGTCCCACTAGGTGGCGTGCAGTATAACACTGAGGAGTGTTCATCTAAAATCCCACCACCAGATGGTACTGACAGCAGTACTGCAGGCTTCTGAGAGCACATCACAGAAGTTATACTAGCTGGGCAGTGCTTAGCAATTTATTCCCATTCTACTTAATATGTACATTAATAGCTGTGCCTCTAAATACAAACATGCTGTCAGTAAGAAGCATTTCCATGTTAACGATAAAACTGAGCGGAACGTACCTTAGGGGTAAACATGTAGCGGATGCCATCCAAGGAACCTTTCAGAAGAAGACCTCGAACCAGAAAGCAGATAAGTACAACATAGGGAAATAGAGAACTAAAGTACATCACCTGGAAAAAAAAATTGTATTGAGAGATAAATTATTGCAGCAAAAAAAATCCACACTTTTTTTTCAGATCTAAAAGATGTGTTAACACTAACAATTTGATAACTGCATTTCAGCCATGTCTGCATGATTGAAACTTTGCTACATGCAGTGATACAAAAATATCAGGATCAGCCCTGCTGGTATCTTCTGTATAGTGTGGGCAATCATCGATTTGAATGCAGCTGGACAGTAGAAAATATCCAGGTAACAACAATGTTGTCTAGATTAACAATGCACTGAAGGTACAGGAAACTTTCTGGTATCCGGCACTGACGGGACCGAGCTGGTGCCGAACCATCAAAACTGCCGTAGAAACCAGCGCTAATGTTAAAACATATGGAGCTTTTGAGCTCCGTGTGAATCAACAAACCCTGTTGCTTAGCAACAGCTTCAAAACAGTCGGCCGCAGCTTAGAAGCGTCTCTGTAGCTAAGCAACAGCTTCAGCTAGACCTTGCAGAGCCTGACTGGAAAAAAAAAAGCAACGAGAAGTAAAAAAACTTATAGGAAACAGCTCCTGAATTTTGCCGGTAGATAGAGCTTTCTGGACATTTAACCTCCGGTTAAACAAAAGTTTCCTGTACAAAGTATTCAGCAGTTAAACTTTTCTTTTTTTCATCCTCAACAATTTTCTCCTTGCCATCAACCTGCTGAAGGCATTGGCTCTCTTATCGGCGTACAGTGCCACAGATACTCGTCACTCTTTGGCATGTCACCTGAGTGGCTATTCTTCACAGTGAGCTTCACCAGTAAAGTTTCCTCGCCGGGCCGGGGGGAGGGTGTCATCATTCTGGTGCCAGATCTTTTTCTCATTCAACTTTCATACAAAAACAACAACTTGCATTTATGTAGCCCTTTTAATATTGGAAAATGTTCCACGGCTGTTTACAGAGGTGTAATTAGACAGAAATTGACACCGAGCCAAAAAGGAAGATGTGACCAAAAGATTCCTTAAAATTCACTCCCTCCACCACTGGCGTACCGTGGCTGCAGTGTGTACCATCTACAAGATGCACTGCAGCAACTCGCCAAGGCTTCTTCGACAGCACCTCCCCATCCCACGATCTCTACCACCTAGGACAAGGGCAGCAGGCACATAGGAACACCACCACCATCCTGACTTGGAAATATATCGCCGTTCCTTCATCGTCGCTGGGTCAAAATCCTGGAACTCCCTCCCTAACAGCACTGTGGGAGCACCTTCACAACGCGGACTGCAGCGATTCAAGAAGACGGCTCACCACCATCTTCTCAAGGGCAATTAGGGATGGGCAATAAATGCTGTCCTGCCAGCAACACTCACATCCCAAGAACGAATGAAAACAAAGTAAGCCAAAGAGATGAGTTTTAAGGAGGGTCTTAAAGGAGGAGAGGGAGATCACCGAGGGAATTCCAGCGATGAGGGCCTAGATGGCTGAAGGCACAGCTCCCAATGGTGAGGCAAAGAGATTTCAAGATGCATAGTAGGCCAGAGTTGAAGGAATGCAGAGTTCTCAGAAGGCGGAAGGAGGTTACAGAGATAGGGAGGGGCCAGGCCATGAAGAAAATATTTCTTTTAACTTGAGGCTTTGGGGGACTGCGAGCCAGTATAGGTCAGCGAGCATAGGCTGATGGGTGAGTTTCATTGCGGGATAGGATATGGGCAACAGCAGCAGAGTTTCGATGAGCTATGGATTAAGAAGGGTGGAGAATGGGAGGCTGGCCAGGAGACCTTTGGAATTGTTGAGTTTGGAGGTGACAAAGGTGTGGATGAGGGTTTTTGCAGCAGATCCCAGAAATCACAGAAATCACAGAAACCCCACAGTGCAGATAGAGGCCATTTCGGCCCATCGAGCCTGCACCGACACATATCCCACCCGATCCCCGAACACTAAGGGTCAATTTATCATAGCCAATCATCCTAACCTGCACATCTTTGGACTGTGGGAGGAAACCGGAGCACCCGGAGGAAACCCACGCAAACACTGGGAGAATGTGCAAACTCCACACAGACAGTCACCCGAGGCCGGATTCGAACCCGGGTCCCTGGCGCTGTGAGGCAACAGTGCTAACCACTATGCCACCGTGCTGCATCTGAGATCATCTGAGGCAGGAACAGAGATAGGTGACGTTACGGAGGTGGAGGTCGATGGAGTGGCTATGGGTTTGGAAGCTCAGTTCTGGGTCAAATAGGACGCCGTGGTTGAGAACAGCTGGTTCAACCTGAGACAGTGGCCAGGAAGGGTAATGGAACAGTGGAGAGAGTATGGAGTTTGTAGGAGGGGGCAAGGTCAGAATGATGGCTTCTGTCTTCCCGTTGTTTAACTGGAAGAAATTGTGGGAATGCGTGTCGGACTAGCAGTGTGACAACACAGGCAATGGAGGACTCAAGACAGGTGGTGCTGGGTGTCGTCAGCATACATGTGGAACCTGACCCCGTGATTTTGGATGCTGTCACCATGAGGCAGCATGTAGTTAAGAGGAGGCTAAAGATAGCTCCTTGGGGGACTCTAGAGGTAATGGCCCAGGGGTGGCATGAAAAGCCATTGCTGGGCATGTTCTGGCACAGTTGGATAAGCACGGGAGTGCACAGAGGAATCAGCCTAGATTATGGGCTCAAGTCGCATGAGGGGAGATAGAAGAGAATATGGGTTCAGGACTAGGGCAGGGGAAATTTTGGCAGAGGTGTGGCTTGGTGGGCAAGAGGAAGACCGTATGCGGCAGAAGCAGCTGAACAGATGGCCTCAATGCGGGTGACAAAGAATTCCAGGAGCTCCTCACACTTATTGGAGATGTGGGTGCAGGGGGGAAGGCAAGACGGGTTTAAGGAGATTGTTGGTAGTAGAGAAAAGGACTGGGGTTATCTTTGCATTCCAGGATGATCCTGGAGTAGTGAGCAGTTTTGGAAGAGCACAGCAAAGCCCGATAGTGGCTGATGTGGTCCAGCAAGATCTGACGATGGATGGTGAAACCAGTTGTGATGGGGGAAAAAAGCAGATAGAAGTGATGGTCTCATTCCAGAGCAACAGCCAAAATGCACACATGAATAAGAACATAAGAACATAAAAAATAGGAGCAGGAGTAGGCCATTTGGCCCTTCGAGCCTGCTCCGTCATTCACTAAGATCATGGCTGATTTTCTACCTCAACTCCACCTTACTGCACTATCCCCATATCCCATGATTCCCTTAATATCCAAAAATCTATCGATCTCTGTCTTGAATATACTCAACAACTGAGCCTCCACAGCCCTCTGGGATAGAGAATTCCAAAGATTCACCACCCTCTGAGTGAAGAAATTGCTCCTCATCTCAGTCCTAGATGGCCGACCCCTTATTCTGAGACTGTGACCCCTGGTTCTAGACTCTCCAGCCAGGGGAAACATCCTCCCTGCATCTCCCTGTCAAGCCCTGTAAGAATTTTGTACGTTTCAATGAGATCACCTCTCATTCTTCTAAACTCTAGAGAATATAGGCCTAGTCTACTCAATCTCCTCTCATAGGACAACCCCCCCATCCCAGGAACCGGTCTGGTGAACCTTTGTTGTACTCCCTCTATGGCAAGTATATCCTTCCTTAGGTAAGGAGACCAAAACTGTACACAATACTCCAGGCGTGGTCTCACCAGGGCCCTATATAATTGCAGTAAGACGTCTTTATTCTTACACTCAAATCCTCTTGTAATAAAGGCCAACATACCATTTGCTTTCCTAATTGTTGCTGTACCTACATGTTAATTTTCAGTGATTCGTGTACAAGGACACCCAGGTCCCTCTGATCAGCAACATTTCCCAATCTCTCACCATTTAAAAAATACTCTGCTTTTCTATTTTTCCTATCAAAGTGGATAACTTCACATTTCTCCACATTATATTCCATTTGCCATGTTCTTGCCCACTCAATTAGCCTGTCTATATCTCCTTGAAGCCTCTTTGCATCCTCCTCACAACTTACATTCCCACCTAGCTTTGTATCATCAGCAAACTTGGATATATTACATTTGGTCCCCTCATCCAAATCATTGATATAGATTGTGAATAGCTGAGGCCCAAGCACTGATCCACTAGTTACAGCCAGCCAACCCGAAAATGACCATTTATTCCTGCTCTCTGTTTTCTGTCCGTTAACCAATCCTCAATCCATGAGCCCTAATTTTGTTTAATAACCTCTTCTGTGGCACCTTATCAAATGCCTTCTGAAAATCTAAATACACCAAATCCACTGGTTCCCCCTTATCTATTCTGTTAGTTACAACCTCAAAAAAACTCTCACAGATTTGTCAAACATGATTTCCCTTTCATAAATCCGTGTTTACACTGCCCAATCCTATTATTTTCTAAGTGCCCTGTTACCATGTCCTTAATAATAAATTCTAGCATTTTCCCTACTACTGATGTCAGGCTAACTGATCTGCAGTTCCCTGTTTTCTCTCTCCCTCCTTTCTTAAATAGTGAGGTTACATTTGCTACCTTCCAATCTGCGGGAACCGTTCTAGAATCTATGGAATTTTGGAAAATGACAAGCAATGCATCTACTATCTTTATAGCCGCCTCTTTTAAAACCCGAGGATGTAGGCCATTAGGTCCAGGGGATTTATCGGTTTTCAAATCCATTAATTTCTCCAGTGATTTTTTTTTTACTAATTCTAATTTGTTTCAGTTCCTCATTCTCGCTAGACCCTTGGTTCTCCACTATTTCCGGGAATAGATACCGAGAAGATTCAGGTTACATCGGCATGGCAAAGATTAGGAGAGATATGTCCTGGTTGTAAATATAGGATAGCGAGGAGAGAGCCCAAAATTAGAGGTCCTGTAGTGGGATGAAGTTAACTTGTAGATAGGGTGGAGTCAGCTTGAAGAATCAATGAACAAATGTCTAGGTTCGGAGACAGTTGTGGGCACTGGCAGACTTTTATCAGAGTTTCCTTGATAGCAATAAGGAGTGGCAAAACTGCCTGCTTTCCCCTCCCCAATCCACACTCCCAGGCTGAGAACAGCCAGCTAAGCACGGACTGGGAGGTCAAACCTGGGACCTTCTTGCTCTGCATGCCCAGTTACTCAATAGATACATTTCTTCCATTGTTTTTCAATGCTAGTGAGTTTGACCTTTGAGCCTCCACTGAGTTGTCTTAAAAAATAAATCTGATCAACACTTTATTTTTTCTAGTGGTTTTTAAATGCCACAGGTTTTTTTAAAACAACATTTATATTGGATCACTGTTGCAGCTTTACATGGACTAAACATAACATAAGAATGGACTAAGGGTATTATATCAGTTATTTATTTTGGGGAATAGCGTGCTCTCTTCCAGCCTTCCCCACCCAGAAGATAGGCTTCACTTGTCTTTGATGACCTAAGCTCAAAAATCGCCTTTGAACTTTTCTGATGAAATGACTGGAATATCCAGAAATATCTCCGCCTCAGGACATTAGAGCCAGTTCAGTGTATATTAAATCAACCTATTTTATTACTTTTGTTGAGTGGGAAGATCTGAATAGTTAGCATAGGTTCGGCCTATTGACCATGAGTGCATGGCGGGCCTACCATGCAGTACGCTAAGACGGAGGAGGCTATAAGCCCATTTCATCCTTTAAATGAGGGTCTGTGGCCTCCCAAGGGGCATTTTTTTAAATGAATGCAATGCTCCTGGAATATCTTGGCTGTTTTTCCTGTGAATATTTTTATTCCATGATTTTCAATCTCAAAATAAGGAAGGATAGCTATATGAGGTACGGGAGCAATCAAACCACTTTCCAGAAATGGTGCTGCACAAATGCTAGTCTGAAGAAGTGTAGGGAGTACTTGTGGTGTCCGGCCCAACAATCCTTTTGATACCACCGAAAATGGATGAACTGCTCATTCAGCGCATTGATATCCATTGGACATTGCTAACAGAGAGTGACTACTGCATGACAAATGTCTCTGCTCTCCAAAAGCCATTACTTGTGATATAAAACATCATATAAGTGCAAACATGTCTTTTGAAAATTATATACAATACGTTTTGTAGCTCCATAAATTAAGTTACAGTTTTTGTTTCCACCATAGAATTGTCTGGTGCCGATAACGATTAAAAAAAAAGTGGAACCATCGTTATCTGCCATAATGAAGGCAGCAATGGAGGAGAGACTCCCCGCCAAGGGGATAATAGGTAGTCGAAAGGTCCCAAAATTTGGTCTTGCTTGATGGTACAGCAAAATCCTTGAGATGGTAATGAAGAAAAATATAAATAATAACATTTGAATTTAATCTCTTTTCGACTGTCGGGTTGGTTTATGCCAAACAGGAGGAGATTGGTACTAGTGGACTGTGGAGTGTGGGGATATCCTGTGCAAGGGGTGGTCCTGCAAAAATTCTGGCAGAAAATAAGGAAGGGGATAATTGGACGCTCCACTGTGCCATCAATTTTAGGATCTGGAAATCAGACCGTTAGCTGAATTTTCTTCTGACCAGTACACCTCTGTGCTTATGGCCGGAATACTGAGGCTGAATAGCACTTATCTGCATCCACATATTAATTTTAATATGTGTGCAAGGTGGGGCGATCTGTTGAAGTAGTGCATCTCCCTCAGGGAGCTGAGTAAGGGTTAACTAACACTGTGTGGGTAAACGCATAGTACACACTGATGCATGACACATGTTGAAGTGACATTGGGGAAAGGAAACACTCGTATATACAGAATGCGGGTGTTAAGGGTAGCTGTGCTGGAGATCACATGGTTTAAAATCACCTGATGCGTGTTTAACACCGCAGTAAATGCACAGCCACCTACTCCTCATGGGTTTCTGCTTGTGTATTGAAATAAACTTTCAGCTAGAGGTTAATGAAAGCAGAACACGAAGGACAAAAGAGGAGCCCATGTGAAAGAAAGTTCCAGAAATTGTAAAGGGCTGTGCACAAAAGGGTGAAGAAGTGCCATGCTGTAGGTTTTTTTTTTCATTTTCCCCCTTAATTTGTGTATGAAATGAGATTGGACAACTGACATGGGGGTAGAAAAAAGCACGATACAAAGAAATTATTTAAAAAAATTATTAAGTCCTTTTCATTACTCAAGTCATAAACTCCTCTGCACAGATGAAGTCCTGCTGTAGGATTAAATGAGCATCGCTGGGCAGATGGCATCATTAAAATTCTGAGTTCTGAGCAGCCAGCAATCTTACAACCGCACTTTGGAGCCAATCTCATTTAAATCTAGCCTGCTTCACTGTGGGTGCTTTCACAGACGGATGGCTGAGGAGCTTCCTTGCTTCTAAGGGCAACCAATGGCTACAATCAGGACCTCTGCTTCCAGGGGGGGAAATAGCTGGCAATATCGGAACCTAACTCCTTAGAATGGAAAATGGGGATCTTCTATGTGAATAAATATTTAGCCTTTGTCTGCAGAGAGAGTCTGGTGTTATCTAAGTTACTTTATAGAAGAGAGCAAGGAACCAAATGTGTTTTTTATAAAAATTCCTCTGTCTACCAAGCAATGCTCTCTCTAAGCTGCACGCGTGCGCAACCACGCAGTAATCTGCACGGTCCCACGCAGGCCGCTCACAAGCTTTTACATTGGAAATACCGCACAAATTTAAAGGGACCGTGCACTGAAAGAAACAGGCCGCGCAAAACATAGTGCAGCCTACAGGGAACATTGCTACCAAGTGACAGCTGTGGCTCAGTGGGTTCAAGTCCCACTCCAGAGACTAGAGCACAAAAATCTAGGCTGACACTCCAGTGCAGTGCTGAGGGAGTGCTGCACTGTCAGAGGTGCCGCCTTTCGGATGAGGCGCTAAACCGTGGGCGTAAAAGATCCCATGGCACTATTTCGAAGAACAGCAGGGGAGTTACCCCCAGTGTTCTGGCCAATATTTATACCTCAATCAACATCTCAAAAACAAATTATGTTTGTGGGAGCTTGCTGTGCGCAAATTGCCGCATTTCCTACATTACAACAGTGACTACACTTCAAAAGTACTTCATTGGCTGTAAAGCACTTTGAGACCTCCTGCGGTCACGCAAGGCGCTGTATAAATAAAGTCTTTCTTTTTTACCAGTTTAGCCTGTTTCAAATAAACAGTTTAATAAATGACAGGCAAAGGACTTCCATACAAACATGTATAGATTTTAATATTACATATTACAAACAACCTTTCTTTTACCAAAAAGATAGCTGCTATAAGGCAGGAAACAGCCCTATCAATCCCACTGTTGAAGATGTAGGCAGTAGCAAGGTACATTTCGACTAATTTTATAAATACAGAACATTGAATTGTCTACCAAGCTCTAAACTTGTTTATTTTTTCTGGTAATACATCCTGGAAATTATACTGGAAAACAAAATGTCTTCACAAGGCCACTGCTTATCCTTGTATGGTTAGATTTACATTTCTTGTGTCTGTCATGTATGTTCAGGCTATCATCTATGTCATGACTGCCATGTCTCTGTCAATTTGCTTTTTCTTGTTGGCTAAGTGTCTATATTCTTATTTTTTGGTATTCATCAATCATACGTACAAAACAATTCTTCCTAATTTCACATTCTCCAGCCAATCACATTTGAGGGGGGAAAAAATTGAAACACCAGACATGACAGTTCCTCTTTCCCCCCACCCCACCATAGAGTCATGGTCATACGGCACAGAAGGAGGCCATTCGGCCCATCGAGTCCGTAACCGGCTCTCTGTGGATCAATCCAGTCAGTCCAACTCCCCCGCTCTATCCCTGTAGCCCTGCAAGTTTATTTCCCTCAAGTGCCTATCTAGTCTCCCCTTGAAAACATTGAGTGTCTCCACTTCCGTCGGCAGCGAATTCCAGGTCCTCACCACTCTCTGCGTAAAAAAGTTTTTCCTCACATCCCCTCTGTATCTCTTGCCCAAAACCTTAAATCTGTGTCCCCTAGTCCTTGTACCATCAACTAGTGGGAACAGCCTTTCCCCATCTAGCCTATCCAAACCCATCATAATCTTGTACACCTCTATCAAATCACCCCTCAACCTCCTTTGCTCTAATGAAAGCAAATCCAGCTTCTCCAACCTGCCCTTGTAGCTAAGATCCCCCATCCCTGGAACCATTCTGGTAAATCTCCTCTGCACCCTCTTAAGGGCCTTCATATCCTTCCTAAAGTGTGGTGACCAGAACTGGACGCAATACTCCAATTGTGGCCTAACCAGCGCTTTATAAATGTTCAGCATAACTTCTCTACTTTTGTACTCAATACCTCTATTTATGAAGCCCAAGATCCCATATGGTTTGCTAACCACTCTCTCAATATGTCCTGCCACCTTCAGGGACCTATGCACATTAACTCCCAGGTCCCTCTGTCCCTGCACACTCTTTAAAACTGTGCCATTAAGTATATATTGCCTCTCCCTGTTCCTTCTGCCAAAATGCATCACCTCACAATTCTCTGTATTAAATTCCATCTGCCACTTGTCTGCCCATTCTGCTAGCCTTTCTATATCCTGTTGCAGTTGATTGGTATCATCCTCATTGTTTGCCACACACCCAAGTTTGGTGTCATCGGCAAATTTTGAAATTTTACTCTGTATTCCAATATCCAGGTCATTTATATATATCAAAAAAAGCAGTGGCCCCAGCACTGACCCTTGGGGAACACCACTGTCTACCATCCTCCAGTCTGACATGACAGTTCCTCTTTCCCCCCACCCCACCATGACCTAAAATTAAAGGTAAACATAAAATATTCACATAAATCATAAACATACCCATTAACTCCGCTCCAATTCCTCTCCCCTTATGATTTCCTGAACTTCGAGTCCAGCCTTCTCACCCATACCTAACCATCTCCACACAATCACCTAACGTTCCATGTTCAGAGACCCCAATGTAAACCAACAAACTGCATGTTCACGGGAAAGACTACAATTCCTAAGAACTATTGCATGGCTGGGGCTCAAACCCATAAAAAAGGATACACTTTTTTCATGTAACACAGACTCCCTGGGACATGCGTGCACAGGGATTCCGTCTCCAGTGAATGAGCTCCTGGCTTTATTTCAGTAATGGGGGTAAATTTTCATCTTCACCGTCTGGGGGGATCACCTGGTGGGACAGAACCTCAGCCTTTTGTAAAACCTGTCTGATTTTCATTCCATGATTGCCATTCAGGTGGTGAAGATGAAAATTTACCCCATGGTGTTGAGGGAAGGGAAAGGGATAGATCCAATTGAGGGTGGATGGGAGAGGAAGAGCGAGCCCTTGAGAGGGAAAGAGAAAGCTAAAGATACAGTGGCTGATTTTGGTGTGGGGGGCAGATGGGGGCAGGGCATCTCCGCTTGCTTAATAACGTTGGCAGGAGGCCCGATTGATTTTGGTTGTTATAGCCACATTTAAATAGAAAAGGCGAGCTATCAGTGAGCTGCTTATAGGGAGCTTGACATTTGGGAAGGTGGGAAACCTGGCAGGACAAATGCCCAACATTGGCATACAGCTGCACCTTAAAGGAAGCAACGGGAGTTAAATAGAGCGGCAGACTTCAGCAGCGGAGACATTTTATGAGCACACATGCCAGCAAGGAGATGGATTTTAAGGCTCCGAACTCTCACGAGATTGAAGGAAACATGTGCCAGACCTGCTTCAGCTTTTCCTGACTGCAGCTAAAAATCTCTTTAAAGCATGCTATAATGGCCTCCTCCCGACCTGTACCGCCCATGGTTTGTGGACAGGTTAAGAGAGTAACACTGCAGTGCTGACTGACAGAAAACAGGCCTTGGGGTCCAGACAATGTCAGCGGACTCCTGCTTGAATATTTTAATTATTCTTCCACCTGATTCCATTTACAGTTGTAAATGGTGGGGTAGTGAGACAAAAATTGGCCCCACTTTCTTGGGGGCCTGATTTGGGGGCTAAAAAGACACTGGTGGTATGTGGAGGGAAGAAAGGTGCATTATTTTGAGTGGGGCAAGAAGAGAGGGGATGCACTGTTGTGGGAGATGGATAGAGAATAACTGCTTGGAGGTGGGAGGAGATGGAGGAAAAGAATAGAGCCGGGTAAGCACACTGGGCAGGCTCGAGGGGCCGAATGGCCTACTCCTGCTCCTATTTCTTATGTTCTTAAAGCCAGAGATGCTTAAGTAGAATTATCTCTTGACCCAAAGAGCCAAAATGGAACCTGAGCTACTCTAAGTAAACAACACACATAACAAACACCAATATTTGTTGGTGACATCTGGAACGGTGAGATAGTGGTCACATTTACATGTAACATTTATCCTCATTCTCAGCGTAATGGAGGTGTGAACTAGCGAGCAGGTGGTGCCAAGAGGCTGCAAAGAAACTAGGGGATGTAACTGGAAGCGTGCAAATGTAATGTTGTTTCAACAGCTACAGCGTTGTAGTCTCTCTACCAATTGTTCGATGGTTGCTGGCGTGTTCTGATCAAGTGAGCCCTCATATGATTCAGTTCACATTCAAATCAAGGACATACCATAAATTCACTGGAGCATGGATTTGTGACATCCACCCTATAGTTTTTGAATACCAAACTTAGTCCAAGCCCAGCATAGGAACGGCAATAGGAGCAGCTCAAGCTTTTTTCATGGCTTGGCTAGATCTAGCAAAGAACACATCAGTTCAAAGTGGAAGTGCTAATTTTGGAATATATTACGTATAGATTAATTACTTGTTAAGAAATATGGAAGCATTCTTATTCCCCCAAATTAAAAAGTCTAACCAGGTTGACAACTCTTCATGTTAAATGAAGAATTTCGGTTTTGTAGGCTTTAGTCCTGAAATTGTGAGTTTCTGTATCCAGAGGACTGGATTCTCTCAATTTCAGGGCTAAACAATATATTAAAATTAATGGCCAGAACATTGGGAGTACTATGAATCAAGCACACTGATCTCCATGCTTAATCCTCCAATGTGTGCTTCCGTTGAGCGAGACTCCACACTGGGAGCAGACCTGGAAATTTTCAGGACTGTAATTTCTACTTCACAATATTCTACATAAAAATATATAAATGTTAACATTCATATTTACAGATGTGAATAGAAAATAAATATTTTGCCTCACTGCAAAATAGGTATATTACAGACAAATTAAAGTTGGAAATCTTAATACAGTGATTAATTCTGGCAGAGTCAAGAAAAACACTAACCTTTCCTGAAGATTGAATGCCTTTGATCATGGCAAGACACACCATAAGCCAAGCTATGAAGAGGCAGATAGTCATCTTCCAGTTCAGACCACCACTCTCTGAGATGGAGTTCGATATATCCAACGCTTCTCTATACCAGAAATAGGTAGTGGCGGAGCTTTTTTCACATTCAGGCACAACAACTGAAACAAACCGAAAGACATCACATTGTTTCCATCACTTAATACACAATGGCATCTCGTATAACAACAGGACATCTGCTGTTGTATACTCACAGGTCTTGGTGCCATTTTTCTCCAAGGGACACTGATCCCAGGGCAGTGGATGCTGAAAGGACTTGGACAAGTAAAAGAAGCTCCAGCCAATAATGACATTGTAGTACAGAGCTACAAAGAAGCACACCTACAATCAAATCACCAAGATGTATTTTACAATCCTTTCATTCTGTTAAATATAAGATACCGCACTGAATTTATGTTATTAATATTTTGAAAATTTTCCTTATCATTTAGAACAATTATAATCTGCAAATTATGCTGTGCAATATTATTATCCAAATATTTAATGTAGACATATCAAATTCCTTTTAACGCAGAGCTGACGCCTGTTAAAGTAGAGATTTGATATGAATGCACAAAATTAAAGCATTCTATAGTTTTCCAGTTTTCTATAGCGAATAAATTTCTTGTGCCTGTTGAGTCATGACCATCAAAGAAACGGGTTTGTTTTCTACAATGTGACTTTCAATGAATTAAAAGAAATCACATTAGTAGTCTATTCCACTTATTTAATTAATTAGTCACTAATGAAAAGGGGGCAGCAATTTTATTTAGATCTGCCATGTATTTAAGTGCAGAAAAACAAAAAATAAATTTAAAATGGAGATAAGACAGTTTCCTAGCAGATAAGGGAATTAGGGGTTACGGGGAGCGGGCAGGGAAGTGGACGTGAGTCTAGATTCGGATCAGCCATGATCCTATTGAATGGCGGAGCAGGCCCGAGGGGCCGTATGGCCTACTCCTGCTCCTACTTCTTATGTTCTTATGTTCTTATGTACAGGGCTTGATAGGGTGGATGCTGGGAGAATGTTTCCCTTGGCTGGGGAGTCTAGAACCAGGGGCCACAGCCTCAGGATAAAGGGTAGGCCATTCAGTACTGAGATGAGAAGACATTTCTTCACACAGAGGGTGGTGAATCTTTGGAATTCTCTACCCCAGAGGGCTGTGGAGGCTCAGTCATTGGATATATTCAAAACAGAAGTCGATAGATTTCTGACTAGTAAGGGCATCAAGGGATATGGCGATAAGGCCAGTGAATGGAATCGAGGCAGAAGATCAGCCATAATCTCACTGAATGGCGGAGCAGGCTCGAAGGGCCGAATGGCCTACTCCGGCTTCTATTTCTTATGTTCTTATGTTCTAATAAGCACTCTGCATTTTTTTGCATAGCTGCCCCTTTTTAATATGCAGTATTTTAATGAAACGTCAGACCTTTGAATAAATCAGTGGGAGTGTGAAAGTAAAGCTGGGTTGTGTCAAAGTGGGAGGAAGTCGGGGCTGTGCATTGTGTATATGAAGGGCAACTGAGAGATTGGAGTAGCAATACAGCTTCACCAAGAACCTGCATTCTGGTATATACAGTTATATGTATCTCTTGTATTTCTAAAAGTTTTGGAACACATTCATCACACTTCCTGTGTCACGCTGTCACACATGCAAATTTCTGTTTCACACTTAAAAAATAAAGCCAATTATTTCTAAAGTACAGATAATCTTCCCCACTAACAATAAAACAAAAAATATTTTCTAATTGATTTCAGGAGTCGCAGTTTAAATAGTATAGAAAAACAAAAGCTAATCTGGCCTGTAATTGGCCTAAAGATGTCTAATAATAATTAGTTTCTAATTGACCAAGAAGGTACCACAATGGCAACTTTTTGCCTTAAAGGGACGCATTAAGGCCCTGATATTTTCTCGGGGCTGGGAGGAGGGCGGGTGCCGGTTGGATTTTTGGAAGTAAAACCTGGAATTATGGGTTTCCCGGACGTATTACAGAAATTAACCGCAGGACGTTGTTAAAATTTTTTTCAACAGGTCAGATTCAGAGGCTGTCTGTTGGGCGGGAAAGCTGCAGGGGAGCGAATGCCAGGTAATCCTGACATTGCTAGGGGGTTGGGCCAGACCAGAAAACACAGGAGGGGTGGGGGGGGGGAAATCGTGAATCATGGGGGGCTCGGACATCGGGAGTCAAATCGGAGATCACATAGGGATCGGCGGCTGATCATGGGTGTCCGATCGCATTGAGGTAAGCTTGTTAGGCCTGGGGGAAACAGTCCGGCTCCTCCTTGCCCAAAAGCAGTGCAATAAAGACACTTTCCTCATGGTTCCAGCTCTTCTCACCTCCTTATAGCTGTCGGGCTTCCCGAGGCCCAGGATTCCTGGCCTCCGTGTTGAAAATTTAAATCCAGGTAAAATAGAGGCACGCAGCCTCC
The DNA here is from genome assembly GCF_052327205.1 of Somniosus microcephalus. Classification (NCBI taxonomy): domain Eukaryota; kingdom Metazoa; phylum Chordata; class Chondrichthyes; order Squaliformes; family Somniosidae; genus Somniosus; species Somniosus microcephalus. The sequence continues at coordinate 77,466,688 of NC_141002.1, forward strand.
TTAAAAGATTTGTGACTGACCCACCCCCCAAACTGCCTCCATTAAAACCAGAAGTGGGTGGGTTGGGGTCGGGTTTGAGAATTTTACATTTTTTTACCTTGCCACCTGCCCTTGGGGGTTAAAATTCCCCCCTAAGTTACACACAGCTGCACTTCAGCGGCAGAATAATACTGTGTGTTGCACAGTATAATGCTCCTATCCTTTTAAAATAATGTAAGCTCCAATACTCTGAACAACGCTATGGGACATGTATTTCCCAAGGTGCTGCTAAACATTCAGAGAATATGCTGATTTACACCAATGAATGTAGAATATATCCAGATCACTGATTTATGGTGATTGATGAATCAGTCAGACTGCATTTTTATTGCACTCTATTATGGGAGATTTGGTGGCATTTTCCAGTTTGAATGGATACATCCATATTTTCTTGGAATTGTAAATCAATGGGTCTTGATCATTCTATGTTCATTTAGCTATGCGTTGAATTTTATGCCTTAATTTTTTTTAAACCCAGGATATATAGGAAGATGATAAAGTATCCCGCTTTATAGATCAGTAAGGGTGATGTTGGGAGAGCGGTTCTGGAGTCTGGGACTCCTGGGAGAGGGGCATGAGAGGATCAAAGGGTTGTTGAGTTTTGGGAGTATTACGGAGAGGGGGTCCTTGGGTGTGGGAGTGGTGGGAGTGAGGGGTCTAGGGTATGGGAGTTGTAAGATGGGAATCTAGAAGTAGAGGAAGGGAGTTGCTAAGGTGTGGCTGTGTTGGGAGGGTGGGATCTAGGAGAATTGTAATTGGGTGTGGAGCCACGGGAAGGGGATCCCGGGGGCTAGAAAAATTGGGAGAGAGATTCCTGGAAGTGGGGATGGGAATATTGACAGGGAGGTTATGGGACATGAGAGCACTGGTGGGTTTCCAGGGTCTGGGAGCAATGGGAGATATATGGTGACTTTGTCAGTAATAAAGTATAGGCATTCTATATTTACTGACATACAGTATATATGCTCTAAGCTCCCAACTCAGTGCCAAGAAAACCTTTTGTGGCAACCTGCCCCTGCTCGCAGAAAGGCCTTATTGCCATGTTCCCAGATATGACCTGGATACCAGCTTGAAGTTCTTTAAAGCACTTAAGATGCTTTTACTAGCTTAATAAAAATGCAGCAAATGCCTTGAAGTTAGTGCTGGCTCCCAGTTCACAGCTGAGAAAGTGGCAATCTGCTCTTCATTGGAATGGGTGTAGATTGGCAGCAGGGAGAGGGGACAACTACTGGCCTTTAGGTGGGGACAGATTGGAGGCAGGGAGATGGCATCAATTCTCAGGGTGGATCGCGAACAGGGAAAGAAAATTGGGTAGCAGCCAAGAGCGGGAAGAGACAGCAAGGTTTCAAATCAACGGCCTGATCTTCAGATGCCTCCGGCAAATGGAGCTATTGAAAACAGTGCAACCTGCAGCTTGAAGATGCAAATTGGCAGCTCGGGGGACTGGGGTTCAAGTGAGTCACACGGGAAGAATAAACCAATGAGGGGTAACTAGAAGAAATACAGCTATAAATAGGAAGTTTAACAAGAAAGCTTGAGAGTTATTTTATTGAGCCTTTTTGATCCTCCATTTCTCATATGTCACCTTTGGTACACTACAGAAAGCCAGTGATAATTCTCATAATGGTGTGGCAAAACTGCTTAATGTTAACAATGTGTGTAAAGAATAAAATCATTGATGAATAACACATTCAGGTTCGTTTTCAATATCATTATGTAACAATCCTGACAAACTGGAGAGTGGGAAGGTGGAGTAATGGCTCCTCCCATCCCTGGGGAAGAAAAGGGAGAAGTTAGATAAATAAGGCAAAGCCTAGCAGGTTCTGGGGAGAGGAATGGTGAAGTGCTGTTGCAGCTACTATTAATTACACTCTGCTCCACATACAACACCGTGTTTGGAGTTTTGACTGAAAGATGTTATGGTGCATGTTCACAATAAGCATTGTTTCATATAACAGAGTTAAAACTGTTGCATTCTGTAGTGTACCAAGGTTTTCCTTTCCCCAAAAACCAAATTAGTAAAACAGAGAGTGATATTTTTAATACTGTACTAACTTTTAGAGAATTGCAGTACTTGAAATAACTAGTGGTCTTTGGCCAAACAGAGATAATGGCCGGAATTTTTACTTGGAGACAGGTAGGGGGGAGCTGCGGGGCTGGGACCTGGCAGAACAGGTTTCCCATTTAACGGCAAGGCCGGATTTATATTCTTTTTCTCTGTTTCCTACCTGCAGCCAGCCAGATTGAGAGGCTAGCTGGCTGTTGGGCAGGTAGGCCCGGGGAGCAGAGAGGAGGAAGGCCAGGGATCATCGGAGGGGGTCGGGGGCCAGGGATCATCTGAGGGGGTCAGGGCCAGGGATCGTCGGAGGGGGGAGATCGGTCCAGGAGTGTGTGGGGGGGATCGGAAGCCGGCGGGGGGGGTGGTGGTGGGATAAGTAGCCTTGCGGGGGTGGGGGGAAGGCTGGGGAGAGAGATTGGCGACGGTGGGCGTAAGGGTCGGGGGTGGAGCCTGTCGGCATGGCAGGAACTCTGAACCCAGCAGGTAAGTGGAAAAGCGCTTACCCCCTGGATCCAGCATGCCTCGCCTTCCTTTAGCTGCCTGGTTCCCTGTGGCCCAGGAATCCCAGCCACCCACATTTAAATTTAAAACGGAGCTTCAAAATGAGGCACGCAGCCTCATTAGAATATTTAAAGTGCTAACCCGCCTCCTGAGAGTGGATTGGCCGCCCGCTCCTCAGTCCCCCCCCATTAAAACTGGAAGGAAGCGGTTTGGGGTCGGGATTCAGATTTTTTTAACACTTTAACCTCCCACCCGACCCCAAACCATCTGTTTTTTGGGGTCATGATTCCCCTAATAAGGCTGATTCACCCATCAAGCACTCTTGATGAGGGATCGAACTTGTAGAGAGTACTGGTTGAGGAGTCATGGGCCCACAGCCCCTGCTTTTCTATTTGTACATTTCCATTGGTGCATTAATTTTTGTTGCTGGTTAGGTTTGATTTCTTGAGGCGCAAGACGTTAAAACTCAGTTTCCTCTGAACAGTCTTACTTCCAGCTGCCACTTCATTGCAGCAACAGAAGTTGTGGCAATTGAACACTGCATTTCCCATTAGGATAGCTGCCGATGGAAGGCCAAAGCTGTACTGAGATTTTATGCTCATTATTCAAATGACCTGACCCCACATAACTGCAAGCAATCACCTCAGTGCACTTTTGACCAACTTTTTGCACAAAGAGCTAGCCACAAAATCAGAGCTCATAATTATATGCACAGTTAGTTTCAATTACAGTTGTGACTGATCTGTAATTTTATAGTAACTGTAAGCAACCCTGAACATTTTTGTTTCTTCTAAAGAACTCAAAGGGGTGAGGCGATAAAAGAAAGATGCAATTCCACATACTGCGGAGTACTCCATTATATGATGGTACGACTTAAAACACCATGGCATGAATCACTTCTTTCATTTGTGAAAGAATGCTCACGTGATTGGATCAAGAAGAAATAACTTTTTCTGTCGTTTTTTACAGAAGAAATGGGGGTAAGATCAAAGTATTTCCTCAGGCATTGTTAACATGCTTTGTGAACTTGCACAGACAAAACAAAAAAAATCATGTAAAGAAAAAAAAAATCAACATACAATGCAGCTTGAAAATCCTATTCCTCCCAGTCTTGGGCTGATGTAATTCCACACACCAATACTGCCTCGTCTGATTCTTTGACCCACTGCAAGCTCCAGGAAAAACAGTGGTATCCCAATAATGAGCAGCAAAATCAAATACGGCACAAGGTAGGCACCTGAAGAAGAGACAACATGGTTTTATAACCTGCCATCACTGTCTCATATCAATTCTTTGTGCAGCTCAGTCTTTGCTGATATTTTACTTACTGTAAAGTCCCAAAGATCTGTACCATATTTTTGTGAAACACATTAATTTTGATTCATCAATTTTGTGACGTAAATTGGCGGAGGTTTATTACATTGAGATCAGTTTTTTATACTTTTCTTTCACATAGATGTGTTTTCCACCAATATTAAGAACCATTGAATTTAACACACAGCTATTCAAACTGACATACATTCATTCATCTGCTTTTCTTTTAACTGTGTGTATAACATTTCCTAAATGTGCAAGCAAGCCTTGTCGTTCAAAGCAGAGAATGGAGTCATTATGAAGTGCTTGTGTCACTATAGGATAAGTGAGCTTCATGATATACTTCTTAGGCTTAGTAGAGATCACAGAAACTCCAGGTCCAATTAAATTATTAGACATGGCTGCACATAAATTTGAGATTGGAATGCAGGTGTTAATCCTAAAACTAATTATGCTTAATTATAAGATAAAGCAACAAGTTTCTAAATTTCAAACACAGTGGTCATAGTAATGACAAGGTTTTGAAAAATGCAAAGAATTATTTTATATAAACTAAATCTCATCTCCGTTGAGGAGAACACTATTTTATTGCCCGATGTGTTTTGCAGCTCTAAGATAAACTATGTTGGTGGTTGTACACTTACCTCCACCATTTTTTTGACATAAGTATGGGAATCGCCATACATTGCCTAAACCAACAGAAAATCCAACCTGTGCCAGAATGTACTGAAGTTTGCTATTCCAGGCAGGCCTTTCATCTTCAGCATCAGATCCTTCTTCAATGTCCACATCTCTGTCAGTCTGGGAATCATCTACATATAATGCACTCTTCTTAAACTGATCGTCATTCATGTCCTCATTGGAAAGAAGATCCTTGACAGACTCTGTGACATCTTCGTCCAGTTCCCTCTTCGCAACTTTGCTGTTTTTAGGCATTGGAAACACTAGATCACAGATTCTGTAACACTCTACAAAAGTCTAGCAGCAATACTTTCAGTCAAATGTAACTCGATGTGAAGCAGGCGAGTGAGGAACCCAACAGACAAACAGAACACAGTTACTGAAGGCCTGAGGTGGATTCTTAGTGAGTCTGAAAGAGTATTCTGTACTTCAAAATCTGCTGGGGGGAAAACAGTTACATTTTGGTCACCGAAAACAACAAATATTAGAAACATTTTAAAGGTTTGTCATTATATACCATAACTTATGTTCTTCATATTATTCTTGAAGATCAGCTGCAAAGTAACAGCTTGCATTTGTATAACACCCTTCAACTAGCATAACGTTTCAGCTGCTTAATGAGGAGAAAAAGGACATCATGCAGGGGGAGGAGAAATTAAGGAGACGGGCCAACAGCGCGGTCAAAGAGTTTTAAGGAGCATTTGAGGGCACGGGGAGAGGGGTGGGGGCAGGGGTTGGTTTGAAGAGAGTTCCAGAGGGAAGGGATATAGTGGCTGAAGGGTCTGTCCCAAATGGCAGACTGGAGCAAAGGAGTCCGAGGAGTGAAAGAGGCATGCTGGGCCATATAGTCGGAAGACATTGCTCAGCTTGAGAGGTGTCAGTTCATGGGGGGATTTAAAGATGAGGTCAAGGTCCTTGAAATTAATATGTTGGGGGTTGGTGAGCCAGTTGAGTTTGATGGGGATGGATGTAAATATCAGTAGAAGGACGTGGGCCACAGATACATGGATTAATTGGAGTTTGTGAATCGCCAAGAAGGAGAGGCCCGCCAGGGGGTATTTGAGAAGTTGATTCTTGATGCAATGAAGGTGGGCAAAATTCTGAAATGGAAAAGTGTAGTCTTTAAAAATAGTAAATATAAGTCGCATATTTCATTGGTAAACTATTCCTGTTCTGCTCATGCATAATGAGTCTGGTTGCTTAGGGAAAGCAGCTGATGAATGCAACTTTTGAATTAATTGGATTAAAACAGCTTTGTTGGAGCTATTCCCAATCATAGAACATTACATCTGCTTTGCCTGCACAAAAAGATGGCATAACTGTGCGGTGATAGAATATATAATATTGGGCAATAGAACTGCTAAACCCAAAGAATTTTCAAGTCTCAGCAATTCTTGCATTAAGAACTGTGAGGTGACAAACCTCAGAGCGAGTTGTTGTTCGTAGTCACTGAAGGTACCTCTTACAATTGGTAAGAAATGAAGGGCATAAAATAGCTGTATTATCCAACATTGCAGGAGTAAAACAATTCTGAGCCAATTTGATCAAAGGTTCAAACATAAAAGTCTTGCAGAATTCATAAATTACCTTATTAGAGCAGTTCTCTGCAGGGAACTTGCGGTTTCAAGTTCTGTGTAAGAAATGCATAACACAAGTAAGCAACACATGACATTTGAAGAATGAGATTATAATAATAATAATTCCATTAAGTCGGAGAAACTTTCAAGGGGTAGAGTAATGGAGGTTTCTCTTGCCAAGACACTGCTGTCCTTTATTGTAAAATTAACTAGACTGAGCAATCTCTGCAGCTTGTAAGAGACATCCAGCACAGACTGGATGGGCCAAATGACCTCCTTCTGTACCATTCTGACTCTATTACATACTCCCCAAAGTAATGCAAATGGTTTAGAAACCGATGTAAATTTTCCTACATAGCAAAAATCTTTACTGTGGCAGCAAAAGGATTCATTTTGCTGATGGAAAAGTTTTACGCTTCATTGTCAGTTGGTTAATGTTTCGCCTTGTGCTCCTGATAAATGGAAAACAGTTTTTCATTTTTGAGCTGTACCTGCCCAATATTGTGTAAGAAACTGACATTTTTTAACTATCTAGCCAGCTTGCTAGGAGAAATGGAAAATGTAGGGTTTTTTTTAGTACAGGGGCGGGAAGGTTTGCATTCCATCGAACGCTCCCTCCTAATCTGTGTAACGACTATGGTGAACTCAGTTCTACTGCAGCATAATTTGTGTACTTAAAATTATAAGCAGGTACTTGGGATTGAGTTCAGATGGATGTCATATTCTCACTTGAATTCATGTCTGATTTCTTAATTTATTTTCTGTTGGGACTAATGTTAGACAGTCAACATTAAATGTGCATATTGAAGAACTGTGATCATTAAGAATGCGGCAGGGTTTTTCTGTAAAAACTGCACTGTTAAATAAACTAAAATAAATTGTTTGTAGAATACACTGCCCTAGAAGGCCATTGCTAAAGGGGAAATAGATTCTTGGGAAGTAAGGGTATTAAAGTATATGGAGAAAGATTAGGGAATTGCAATTTAAAAGAGAAAGAGCTCCCAAGCTAATGAAATGGTGGATCAGGCTCAATACGCTGAATGCCCCAATCCTGTTCCTTTGTATCTACATTACTGTAGTATTCAAAGCATTAGCTTTAGAAGCACTAGTGGTATTTTGGTGTCCAATCTGAACAACATTTTTGTTTATTCAGCAGTGTGTGCAGAAAGTGGTTATGTGAAGAGATTATAAACCTAGATAAATATTTGCAACCAATAACAACAATACTTAAATTTTTTTAACCCAGCCACCAATGCACCTGAAACTCAAGTTCAAACGAGTAACTCCTGCAGCATATGCATGAGCTTTATCACTTGCTGTACTCCCAGTTTTGGAACTTATAAAACTAATATGGGGGGAATTTTCCCAGCCCTGGGGAGTCAGGAATGGAGGCGGGACTGCCGGGAAACCCATCCCACTCCCAACCCGCCTCCGTGCCATCTTCCCAGGAGGCGGGTCTCCGACTTTCGCAGGGACCTGTCTCCTCGAGGCAGGAAGGGGATTAGTGCCAATTAACTGCCTGTTAACAGGTAGTTAACAGGCAGCTTTTTGGCTTGTTCCTATTTTGACCCCTAAAGTGTGGGCTTCCCAATGGCTCCGAACCTCACCAGGGTCAGCCAGGCGAGCAGTGGGTCTGCGGGGGTATGAGGGGCCAAAATGTCCACTGTGGAGGTGAGTGATGGGTGCAAGTGTGGAGAGGTAAGTGTGTGAGGTGAGTGTAAAGTGCTCCAAGAAGTTTACTTACCTTTGCTTCTTCCTCCCGGCTTCAACCCTTAAGGCTGCAGCGCTGCCTCATCTCAACGGCAGAGAATGCAGAATGGCCGCTGCATTCACAGATGCAGCAGCCTTCTGCTTTCTGCTCAGGAGAGATTTCTAAGTGAGCCTGCGTCCAAGGTCTCACCTTAGAAGACAGATTGTCAGTGTTTGACAGCTTCACAGAGCTGTCAAACGCTGACAATTCATATGTCAAAAAATCTCGACAGATGAAATGTAATTCGCTGACATCATCTGTCACCGGCTTTCCATTGATTGGCCGGCTAAACCCTCAGGGCGGGCTTAACAAGGCCAATCAATGGAAAGTAGCGTGGGTTGGCCAGACGTCACTGGAGACGGGACTAAAACCCGGCAAGCAGTAGTCCCGCCTCTAACATGTCTCCATTCATAAAATCCAGCCCATAGTATGAGAATGACCTCAGTATGAGAAGGTTAAGAGGAGATCTGATAGAGGTTCATACTTAAGAGGGATTGTGATAAGGTTAATCGAAAAAAAAACTATTTCTGCTGGTTGGAGAGTCAATAACCAGAGGTTAGATTGTCACCAAATAAAAGGTTAGGAAATGTTTTTAATGCATAGGGTGACTGGGTCATAGAGTGGGATTGATGGTCGGCGCAGACACGATGGGCCGAAGGGCCTCTTTCTGTGCTGTATAACTCTATGACTCTATGACTCTATGCTCTACCAGAATTAGAAGCAGAATCCATAACATTTAAAAGGGAAGTGGGTAAACTAGTTGAAAAAAATAAAAGGGTATGGGGAAAGGGCAGGGCGGGAATGGATAGCTCTTTCAGAGAAATGGTACAGGCATGATAGGCCAAATGGCCTCCTTCTGTGCTCCAAGATGTTCTGACTCTATGCCCCTCACAGCTCTGAGTTTTGGATCAATGCTGCATTTATACTTAATCTGTGCATACTGCAATTCTCCTGCACAGCAGTGAACTCTAGGCCCTCCTCTTCCAGCAGTTAACATTAAAATGAGAGCACAGGCGGGAATGCCCATGTTCCAAATATATCCAGTTGAGTTTAACAAGTATCCAGGAAATTCAACAGACTCCTGAACACTTTTTGGAAACCAGCTTTGACACGGTTCTAGAGTTATACTATAAGTGGTATCAACCCCAAGTGGTGTGAGACTGCCTTCTCCAGGGATTCTCATAGCCCTTGTCTCCAGAGTCAGATCAGACCATAGTTAAAGATTTATACTGTAACTTCAGGGTTGGTGTGGAAATTGCTTTGCAGCAACTCTAACGTGCAATAAAAGTTTCAAAATCGCATCACTCATGGATCTAGTAGGAGAGATCACCTTCCATTGCTTACTTCCCTTCTAGTTCAGCTAAGTTGAGAGTCAACAATGGAAGCTAATACCTTAGACTATTATCCCAACTAGCTTGCTGTATTCTTAAAGGCACAAGTATTTTTCTTCTACTTCTTCACACATTTCCCATAAAGCAAAATTAATTTATTAATTTATTTGGGACTTCCAGTGCTGTTAGCATGTACCTTAATCCACGCTTTAGTTTGCGATAACCAGTCTTCCACTTGGGATTACAAAAGCCAGAAACTCTCAGAAAACTTGGCACAAGTCAATTAATTCTATGTATAAAAGTCATCACACTTGCAAGTATATTGTTCTGGGGCAACTGGAGCTATTTTGCTCACCAACAAAATGAAGGTCTAAGCCACCTCCACACTTTCAAAGACACTTTCAGATACAATGGATGGCCTTCAAAGAAGAACCGCGCCCTACTGATTCTGGTAGGGAAGCTGTCAGGTACTTTTCCATTAACATTAAAAAGAGTCACTTCTTGTGTTGAAGATGATCAGGCTACAGGTGATAGGTGCTGTGTGTTTTGGAATGAAAAGTAGTAATCCAGTACTAACTATGTCCTTTGCATCGGTCTGTCATAGAAAATACCAACCAAAAAGTGTATTTTTTCCATTTTGTTACCTTTTCTCTAAATTGTGGTTAAAAATGGATGTTAACATTTATTAGAGCTTGCTATCAACTTATTGAATATAACTACAGAAAAAATAAATTAGTGTCCTGCTACTGCCACCAAAGCTAGGTGACCTGTGTGCAATTCCTTTTTTATCTGGCTTATCGTAAGCATATTGGGACATTTAAATACCTTTAAAGGTGCGATATAAATGCCTGTTGTTGCTGTTGTTGTAATTGCCCTCTTATATATTATTATTATCCTCATTTCTGATACCTAACTAGCTCCACATGATCTTCATGGCCTTCAGCCAGGAAAGTAGGAGTAAACTATGCAAATACTGCTCCATCTCAACCAACAAGAGGCAGTTGAGGCCAATTCATTAAATATATTCAAGAAGGAGTTAGATATATTTCTTAAGGCTAAAGGGATCAAGGGATATGGGGAGAAAGCAGGGACAGCGTACTGAATTTGGATGATCAGCCATGATCTCATTAAATGGCAGAACAGGCTCGAGGGGCCAAATGGCCTACTCCTACTCCTATCTTCTATGTTTCTATCCTTTGCATGAAGCAACTGAAAGCTGCTGGTCTCTGCCACCCATACAATTTCTGACACCTTCAGATTTTCCTAATTGGATGCAAACCCACTTCCAACCCCGCCTGAAAAAAACTTACATAAAAATGGTACAATATTAAAGGGGGTGCAGGAACAGAGAATCCTGGGGGTTCACATACACAAATCTTTGATGGTGGCAGGACAAGTTAATAAGGCTGTTAAAAAAGCATACGGGATCATTAGCTTTATAAATAGAGATATGGGGGGAATTTTCCCAGCCCTGGGGAGGCGGGTATGGAGGCGGGGCTGCTGGGAAAATGGCAGAAACTGGGTGCGGGCACCGACCCCGCTCCCAACCCGCCTCCATGCCATCTTCTGGGAGGCAGGTCCCCGAGTCGCGCAGAGACCCGTCTCCTCGAGGCGGGAAGGGAATTAGAGCCAATTAACTGCCTGTTAACAGGTAGTTAACAGGCAGTTTTGAGGCTTTTCCCCATTTTACACCTGCAATTGTGGGCTTCCCGACAGCTGCGAACCTCGCCAGGGTCAGCTTCACAGAGCTGTCAAACGATGTCAGTTCACCTGTCAAAGATCTTTGACAGATGAAACATCATACATTGACGTGCTCTGCAACCAGCTTTCCCTTAATTGGCCCGCTAAGCCTGCCCAGCGGGCTTAACAAGGTCAATCAAGGGAAAATAGCGTGGGTTGGCCACAAATCAATGGAGGCGGGACTGAAACCCGACAAGCAGCAGTCCCGCCTCCAACGCGCCTCCATTCACAAAATCGCCCCCATTGTGTCCAATTCCAGGCACCACACTTTAGGAACAATGTCAAGGCCTTAAAGAGGATACAGAAGAGATTTACCAGAATGGTGCCAAGGATGAGGGACTTCAGTTTTGTGGAGAAGTTAGGATTGTTTTCCTTAAAGCAGAGAAGGTTAAGGGGAGATTTGATAGAGTTTTTCAAAATTATGAGTGATAAGAGTAGATGGGTTGGAACTATTTCTGCTGGTAGGAGGGTCGGTAACCAAAGGACACAGATTTAAGATAATTGACAAAAAATCCAGGGGAAAATTTATGAGAATTTTTTTTATGCAACAGGTTGTTAGGATCTGGAATGCATGACCTGAAAAGCTGGTGGAAGCAAATTCATTAGTAAATTTCAATAGGGAATTGAATAAATACTTGAAAATTAGAAATTTGGAGGGCTATGGCAAACCAGCAGGGGAGTGGGACTAATTGGATAGTTCTTTCAAAGAGCCAGCATAGACACGATGGGCCGATCGGCCACCTCCTGTGCTCTATGATTCTATGAAAGGTGATCCATCACTTTTGTACTGTCTAAGTACAAATGGTATCACCCTTCAGTTCACCTGGAAGAAAGGTTCCCTCAGTACTTCATGTAACAATATCATGAATCCATTTATAAAGAGCAGGGATAGGATATGATGTTGGTACAAATGCACAGAAACCCCACCCCCACCCACCAGACATTTCAATAAAATAGAACTGTGTGAGACAGAAACAGCACCAGAATATTGGCATTATTTAACGATGGTTCTTGAACAGTTCCAATGCCAGGCACCAAAATCTCCAGCAACATTAGATCTAAACGACTGACTTTATTTTTAGGTAGAGTTTTATTTCCAAATAATGTAAAATTTATGCAAAGATCTGATTAATTCTGGCACGTTACGATCAGGATGTGCACATTGGAGAGGATTAATTGATCAGTAGCACAATCATTTAGCCATATTTATTCCTCTGTATGGTTTCAAATTCCTAAAATTCACTAAGTTTTACTTACAAATCTGTGTTTGAAGCAAAAGGTTGTGTTAATATGTTTGGCAGGATTCTTAATGGTTGTGTTTATTTATGGCAAGCAAGCAACTAATGTTTTTAATAAATTCACTCATCTTTGTAACTGCACCAGTGTTATTAAGATAAACCGGGGCACATTACGTGTATTAGTAATGTACAACTTTAAAATGGTCGATAACTACCATACGATTATCAAATCTTCTTTCCCAATTAGATAAATGATTTAAATCTCAATGATTTGCGGTAGTCTCACAATGATAAACTGGGATTCCGCTTCTCGCGTCTGCAAACTTGCTGACACACCAAACCAGTCCAACTGAACATCACAACGTTCAATGTTAATATTTGAGAACTAAACAGGACAAAGTAAAAGTAGGATTGAGCCATTCGAGGAGGTAGTTTGCGGCTTTAAAGCAGAAAATTATAGTTTACTGTTTTCAGCCTGTTGCTTATTTAACTAGAAAGCAATGTTCATAATATCAAGAAATGTTATGCCATTATTTCAGATGAAACCTTTTTTTAAAATCTGCTGCATCGCCAGAGAGAGAGATCAAACAGATCACACTCCAATGTCTGTCAAGCTGTCCCCAGGAAATCAATACCCCTGACATCGCAATCCTATTTAAAATCAGGCAGCCCGCTACCGCATTATACGGGTTGACTGGCAAATCATTTCATGGGCAGTAGGCTAGCCTGTAGAATTAAAATGAAAATGTGTTGCAAAAACACACACACACACAAAACAATCATTACAGCACGTGTCAGAGTAAGATGCTCGGTGATTCCCTTGGCATCGTTCTGACACATTCAGGAATTAATCATTTTATTTAATAAGCCGGTTCCAAGAGTGACATTCACTGCTCCCCTGCAGTCTGTTTCACAGCATCGCGGGGTGCTGCAAGGCAAAGGCGCGGCTGGATCAGAAACACTGCGTCCTGCACCCACCCGGGCACCAGGCTGCCTCTGCACAAACCGACCTCGTGTGTATGTGTGTATGTATACACACGCACTAAGATCTGTCTGAGACCTTCGTCCTTGACGGGGGTGTGGGGTTGCCAATCCTTTAAACCCCGCGCCTGTCCACAGACAGATAATCGGCTCTAGGGAACCGCGTCATCGACAGTAATACCCCCCAGTGATCATCGAATATAAAGCAATAGGAAGTCAACATGAAATCATTTTAGAAATAATCTGAAGAGATTACCATTCAAACTTGACAGGTGTGGGTCAAACAAACTGAAGGGAGCGAGGGGGAGGGGGAGAGGAGACACTCTAATGACCTTGGATGGTAATTTGCTGAAGAGAGACTGCCGTAGATCAAATGCACCGCACACTGCAAGGACAAATAACGTGATCATACGATCAAAAATAGAGAAAAATGTCTCTCTGCTGTGTGCGTGTGTGTTGGGTTTGTGTTTGGATGTGTATTTGTATGTATGTGTGTGTTTGTATGTGTGTCTTATTTGTATGCGTCTATATGTCTATGTATTTGTGTCTATGTATTTGTGTGTGTGTCTATGTCTGTGTGTATTAGTATACGTATCCATGTCTCTGTGTCTATGTATTTGTGTGTGTGTGTGCGTGTCCCTGTCTGTCTGTCTATGTATTTGTGTGTGTCTGTCTGTCTGTGTATTAGTATGCGTATCCATGGCTCTGCCTCTGTGTCTATGTCTGTGTGTATTAGTATACGTATCCATGTCTCTGTGTCTATGTATTTGTGTGTGTGTTTGCGTGTCCCTGTCTGTCTGTCTATGTATTTGTGTGTGTCTGTCTGTCTGTGTGTGTATTAGTATGCGTATCCATGGCTCTGTCTCTGTGTCTATGTGTGTGTGTCTATGTCTGTGTGTGACTGTGTGTATTAGTATAGGTATCCATGTCTCTGTGTGTCTATGTATTTGTGTGTGTGTCTATGTCTGTGTGTCTGTGTGTATTAGTATAGGTATCCATGTCTGTCTGTGTGTCTATGTATTTGTGTGTGTGTCTATGTCTGTGTGTCTGTGTGTATTAGTATAGGTATCCATGTCTGTCTGTGTGTCTATGTATTTGTGTGTGTGTTTGCATGTCCATGTCTGTGTGTCTACGTATTTGTGTGTGTCTATGTCTGTGTGTGTGTATTAGTATGCGTATTCATGTCTCTGTCTCTGTGTGTCTATGTCTGTGTGTCTATGTCTGTCTGTCTGTCTGTGTGTGTGTATTAGTATGCGTATCCATGTCTCTGTCTCTGTGTGTCTATGTCTGTATTAGTATGCGTATCCATGTCTCTGTCTGTGTGTCTATTTACTTGTATGTGCAGTACAGGGGAGAGGAGGAGACGCAGTGAGCTGAGCAGACAGAACCGCTTCTTCAAATTTGCATACAAACCCAAACATACACACCCCATCACCTCTACGGTACCGACTATCCGCCGTGTTACGAGCTGATCCACGGGCAAATAAAATAAATGAACAGATCCCGCCGGCCTCTGTTCCGCCCCCGTCAACAATAGCGCGTGTTTGCTTCAATCCACTAACTGGAGACACTGCAGCAAGATGAATGAAAACCGAGCGAGCGCCTCCGCGCACTGACAAAAGATTATTTTCTTCACAATTTTCTGATGCACAAACCTATCCCAATAGATCTTACTCTGCCTTCATGAAACAATGCAATATATCAAAATTATAATTCATTGCAAATTATAATTGCAGGCTTTACAAATTAGAGTAATATTTTGGGCTCCAATTTACAATTGTGCGCATTATCTTACCTTGTTTAACGAATGTGACACCAATGAGTGAATGGTCGGGATGCTACTGGAGGATCTGTGTCGGTGCGCTCAGGGACTGAGGAAGGAGCTTTCATATGATGGGAGGCTCGAGTCTTTCTAACACAGAACCACACCTTCACTGAACTCCAACCCTCCAGAGTGACGACAGCCAACAACACAAACCATTCACTTAAAGGGAAACGCTTTTCTAAATCGACTTCTAGTAACGTTAACCCCCCCTCCCCCTAATGATTTTCGATTTCGTGTAAACAAGAGGTTTTTTTTAAATTTAAGCAATTTACAGTTGCAACAACCATTCTACCTCCCCCAGGTTTATATAGTTCTGTTCGAAGGTTGAGCAACGAAGGGCCTGATATTGGGCACGTGATTAAGATTGCATTGTAGCAGTTTTCAACTTACTGTGGCACCTACTTGGGTAAAATGTCAGAACCGGCTCATCCCCCTGTGATGAGATATTCCATTCATCACTCATCAGTATTTCTCTGCCTGTGACTGTGGTTGGTTTCAGTTTCATTTCCATTGTATTGTACTGTGTGTAGGGCTCCGCCCATACCTGGCTCCTATGTAAGCTGGCCCAGCCTGCAGCACATCCAGTACGGCAGACCTCTGGATGGAAGATACATTCTCCTCTGTGTGTTACCTTCTAAGTCAATAAAAGCCTTGTTTTGTTTCGCTAACATCGAGTCTCGGATTTATTGAGGCACATCAATTTTATTGACTTAATTTTCAACACAATGGATCAACTCTTGAAACCCGAACGTTTGGATTTGGACCAGCATGCTTCGGACGCATCGGCACGCTTCGGACACTGGTTTATGTGTATGGAATTCTTCCTGGACAATTCCGCAGCCGTCAAAGACGCTACGGACGCTGCGAGTATGAAACTCGGAATTCTGCGGAATTGGGTAAGCCACCGGGTTTACCCCCTCATCCAAGACGCCGACACGTACCCGGCCGCCTGCGACATCTTAAAGGCGCATTACCAGCAGCCTACGAATGAGGTGTATGCTAGGCATCTGCTCGCTACTCACGCACAGCGACCTGGGGAATCGGTGGAGGAGTTCCTAGGCACCCTGAAAACGCTTGGCAAAGACTGCAAGTGCCAAGATGTAAAAGCCGCAGTGTACACTGATGAGCTTGTTCGCGATGCCTTTATCACAGGCCTCAGCTCCACTTACATCCGGCAGAGACTGCTGGAAAAAACGGGATTGGACCTGAAACAGGCTGCGGACTCAGCACGATCCCTGGATGTGGCCCAGAGAAACTCGGACGCCTACTCTTCAGCCCGCGCCGTCCATGCCGCCACGTGTGCACCAAGGGCGCCGCCATCTTGGAAGGCATCTTCCCCGCCCGGCAGCCCGACACCGTCGGGGCCCCGCTCTCCCCCCAGAAGCCCTACGACAGCCGCGATGCGTCGGGGACCCAACTGCTACTTCTGCAGGCAGCCGAAGCACACCAGAAACCTGTGCCCGGCGAAAGGCACCACCTGCTTTAAGTGCGGTAAGAAGGGGCACTTCGGGAAGGTGTGCAGAGGGAACCCCGCCGGAAAACCCGCCACCGCCGCGTGTGCGCCGCGGGAGCGGCCATCTTGGACGCCATCTTGCCCGACCTCGTGGGGTCCGCCATCTTGTGAGCAGACAGCGTGGACGCCATCTTGTCTCGATCAGGGCCCTACAGTGGCATCGGTCACAGTGGACCAGACCAGGCCGCACCCGCTATCCAAATCAATGGTGGACATCGAGGTAAACGGGTGCAGGGTTAAATGTTTAATTGACAGTGGAAGCACGGAGAGTTTTATCCACCCTGAACTGGTACAACAACTCTCCCTAAAGGTGGTCCCTACTCGGGGTACCATCTCTATGGCTGATAAAACCCAGACATCGACCATTATGGGTTACTGCACGGTACAATTGTCCGTTAACGGAACTGTATACGATAATTTTAAAGTATTAATCATGAAGAATCTATGTGCGAGCGTGATCTTGGGCCTGGATTTCCAGTGCTACCACCAAAGCATCACGCTCAATTACGGTGGGTCCCAGCCGCCCCTCACAGTGTGCGGTCTGGCTACCCTGAAGGTAAAGCCGCCTTCGCTATTCGCGAACCTTACCCCTAACTGCCGGCCAATAGCGACCAAAAGCAGGAGGTACAGCTGGGAGGACAGGCGGTTTATCGCGACCGAGGTAGACAGGCTCCTGAAAGAGCGCATTATTGAACGCAGCAATAGCCCGTGGCGCGCCCAAGTGGTGGTGGTAAGGGGTAGCGAGAAGAAACGGATGGTGATCGACTATAGCCAAACGATCAACAGGTACACCCAACTAGACGCCTACCCGCTACCCCGCATATCAGAAATGGTGAACCAAATCGCCCAATACCGGGTGTTCTCCACCATCGACCTCAAGTCAGCGTACCACCAGCTCCCTATCAGACCAGAGGACCGCCCGTACACCGCCTTCGAGGCGAACGGACGCCTCTACCAATTCCTCAGAGTCCCCTTTGGGGTGACGAATGGGGTCTCGGTCTTCCAGAGGGAGATGGACCGCATGGTCGATGACCACCACTTGCAGGCAACCTTCCCCTACCTCGACAACGTCACCATCTGCGGTCACAACCAGCAGGATCACGACTCGAACCTCGAGAGGTTCCTGAAAACCGCACAAAAACTCAACCTCACCTACAACGAGGACAAGTGCATTTACAACACCACGCGCCTCTGCATACTAGGCAGCGTGGTGGAGAATGGGGAAATCGGACCAGACCCCGACCGATTGCGCCCCCTACGGGAGCTGCCCCTGCCCAACACTCCCAAAGCCCTGAAAAGGTGCCTGGGGTTATTTTCTTATTATTCCCAATGGGTCCCCAACTACTCCGACAAAGCCCGCCCCCTCTTGAAAGCATCCTCTTTTCCGCTCTCTGCTGAGGCCCATGCCGCCTTCAAAAGCATTAAGCAGGATATTGAGCAGGCCACGCTACAGGCAGTGGACGAGAACACTCCCTTTCAAGTGGAAAGTGATGCATCTGACTTTGCCTTGGCGGCCACCCTCAACCAGGTGGGGTGGCCCGTAGCTTTCTTCTCGAGGACCCTCCAAGGGCCCGAGATCAGACACTCCTCCATAGAAAAGGAGGCCCAAGCCATCGTGGAGGCAGTGTGCCACTGGCGCCACTACCTAGCCGGCAAACGCTTCACTCTACTTACCGACCAGCGGTCGGTAGCGTTTATGTTCAATAATAAACAGAGGGGGAAGATTAAAAATGATAAGATTCTTAGGTGGCGGATCGAGCTCTCCACCTTCGATTATGACATCATTTACCGGCCAGGGGCCCTTAACGAATCCCCCGACGCCCTCTCACGAGGGGTGTGTGCCAGCGCCACCGGGGATCGGCTACAGACCCTCCACAATGACCTCTGCCACCCAGGGGTCACGCGGCTGTTCCACTTCATAAAGTCCCGCAACTTACCCTACTCGATTGAGGAAGTTCGGTCCCTGACCAGGAACTGTCGCACTTGCGCTGAGTGCAAGCCTCGGTTCTACTGCCCAGATAGAGCCCACTTAATCAAAGCTACACGGCCCTTTGAGCGGCTCAGCTTAGATTTCAAGGGCCCCCTCCCGTCCGTCGACCGCAATGTTTACTTCCTGAACATTGTGGACGAATACTCTCGTTTCCCATTCGCCTTCCCCTGCCCAGACATGACCAGTGCCACAGTCATTAAATGCCTCAACAGCCTGTTCTGCCTGTTCGGTATGCCGAGCTACATCCATACGGATAGGGGGGCATCCTTCATGAGTGAAGAGCTACGCCAGTACATGCTGTCCAGGGGGATCGCCACGAGCCGTACCACCAGCTACAACCCCCGGGGTAACGGTCAAGTGGAGCGAGAGAACGGGACAGTATGGAAGCAGTCACTCTAGCTCTAAGGACCAAAGGCCTCCCTATCTCCCGCTGGCAGGAAGTCCTCCCAGATGTGCTCCATTCGATACGGTCGCTATTGTGCACTGCCACTAATGCCACGCCTCACGAGTGAATGTTTGTCTTTCCCCGGAAATCCACCTCAGGCGTATCCATACCGTCATGGCTCTCCACCCCAGGTCTGGTATTCGTGCGAAGGCATGTGAGGGGCCACAAGACGGACCCACTCGTGGAGTCAGTGCACCTACTCCACGCCAACCCCCAATACGCGTATGTCCGGCACGCCGATGGAAGGGAGGACACCGTGTCCATAAAAGACGTCGCCCCAGCCGGTAACGACAACAACCACGACAACAGCAGCAACAACGACCACAGCAACTCTTACCCACCCACTACTCTTTCATCACCCCCGGAAGAACATCGACCAACGGTACCCCCACCAACTACCCCTTCAACAACCCTGGCGGCACCCCCGGCAGAGACCCAGGAGGCCACCGGGGACACCCAGCCGACACCCGCGGCACCACAACAGCCACGTCGGTCGCAGAGGACTATCAAACCCCCGAACAGACTAAATCTATAGAAGGGGTGAATGTGATGAAATATTCCATTCATCACTCATCAGTATTTCTCTGCCTGTGACTGTGGTTGGTTTCAGTTTCATTTCCATTGTATTGTACTGTGTGTAGGGCTCCGCCCATACCTGGCTCCTATGTAAGCTGGCCCAGCCTGCAGCACATCCAGTACGGCAGACCTCTGGATGGAAGATACATTCTCCTCTGTGTGTTACCTTCTAAGTCAATAAAAGCCTTGTTTTGTTTCGCTAACATCGAGTCTCGGATTTATTGAGGCACATCACCCCCAAAGTGGAGATGCCAAGCATCAGGTATCAGCTGCTCCCTCAATCTCAGTGAAACTCTTTATTTTGAATCTGCAGATTATTTACACTTAGACATGCGCAATCATCTCCATAATAAATAACAATTTTTTACAGTTTGGCGGCTGCAATCACTTTGAAGAGATGTTGGCTTAGAAATTGGCCAATGGGAATGCCACTACCTGATATTCATGCAAGAGGAGGAGAAGCTGTAAGGGAGGCTAGATTAATCAGGCAGCATCAGAGGCGAGCCAGACCATCCCAGTACTACCCATCAAGCAGGATCTATAGATCCAGGCGCAATTTCAGAGACCAGCCCTAGGAGCTCTGTCTCAGGAGGCTGTACTTCAGTCATTAAGCTTTGGAGAACTTCAGTTTGCTGCTGCAGCCCGATCTGCAATTAAGGACCATAGCACGTACAGCTTTCACTGTGGCCTGTAAACATTTATGTCACAAGCTCATTCCAGGGAGACACAGGGGACTTTTGCCAGATCAGCCATTTTGCTGTGTATGTTGAGATACCGCGGCAAACGTGGGAGTTGAGACCAGAGCCAGTGAAACAGTACAGCTTTTTATTTCAGCCTCATGGCAAAACAGGAACTAGAAAAGCCCGCGCATCCACTTAAATACTTCCCAGACAGGAAGTGCTCCCGGCAGCCTGTCCCTGCGGGAAACAAGTTGCTGGAGGAAAGGGCCCCCGGCTGGGGGCTTCTGCTTAGACTGTCTGTGCCGCCGTGAGCGGATTATGTCCAGTGGTGGCGTGTCGCCACAGAGCTCCCCCCAGAATCCGCTTAGGAGGAGTGGACGAGTCGTGACGGTGGTCTAATGGTTCTGCCGCAGCGGCTCTGAGTGGTCGCCGGTCTGGTTGGTTGGGTCGGGCGGTTCGCCGCCGGCTGTGCTGGCTTGCCGGGGGGACGGCCTCCAGTTGGAGGCTGGGCCACGGGGACCTGTTCCCCTGGTTCGGTGTGTGCTGGTTTGAGCCGGTCGATGGAGACTGTGTCGACCCTGTCGCCGAGTCGCAGCTTGAAGACCTTGTCCCCGGTTTGTAGTACCTCGTACGGTTCGTCGTACGGGGGTCGCAGGGGCCCGCGGTGCGCGTCGTGCTGCACGAAGACGAAGCGCGCCTGCTGTAAATTTGGCGGGACGTGAGGTGCGAGTTCGCCGTGTCGGTTGACCGGAAGTGGGGCGAACTGCTGAGCGGAAGAGAAAGAGTTGAGCCGCTGCTGTTCGGCCGACCAAGGCTTGGTAGGCTCCGGAAGGAATTCGCCTGGGACGCGCAGCGGTTGTCCGTAGACTAACTCCGCTGCCGAGGACTGGAGGTCTTCCTTGACCGCGGTGCGTAGGCCGAGTAGCACCCACGGCAGGCGGTCAGTCCAGGTACTGTCCTGCAGGCCGGCGCGGAGTGAGGCCTTGAGTGACCTGTGGAAGCGTTCACAAAGTCCGTTGGCCTGCGGGTGGTATGCCGTGGTGCGGTGGAGCGTCACCCCGAGGTTGCGTGCTGTGGCCGTCCAGAGTTCGGAGGTGAACTGGGCGCCTCTGTCGGAGGTTATGTCGGCCGGCACGCCGAACCTCGCAACCCAGGTGTTAACGAACGCCCTGGCGATGTCGGCTGTGGTGGTGGAGGACAGCGGCACTGCCTCAGGCCAGCGTGTGTAGCGGTCGACCATCGTGAGGAGGTAAGTTTGGCCTTGCGATGGCGGCAGGGGACCGACGATGTCGACGTGTACGTGGTCGAAGCAGCGGCTGGGTACCTCGAAGTCTCCCAGGGGTGCTTTGGTGTGCAGCTGTACCTTAGCCCGTTGGCAGGCGAGGCAGGAGGTGGCCCAAGTCCGAACATCTCTGCTGAGGCTGCGCCAGACGAAGCGCTTGGAGAGGAGTTGGACGGATGCACGGGAACCCGGGTGAGAGAGCCCGTGGAGCGCGTCAAAGACACGGCGGCGCCAGGTCTCAGGGACGACCGGCCTGGGGTGGCCGAGTGAGACGTCGCAAGTGACTGCCGTGGCTTCGGGCCCGTGCGCGACCTTGGCTAGGCGTAGCCCTGGCAGGCTGGTAGCCGCCGAGAGGAGGTCTGGGTCCGTGAGCTGGTCCGCTGCTAGTTGTGCGTAGTCGACCGCGAGGTGATTCGCACAGACGGCGGGACGGGAAAGGCAGTCGGCGACCACGTTGTCTCTACCGGAGACGTGCTGAATGTCCGTAGTAAACTCGGACACGGCCGCGAGCTGGCGTTGCTGCCTAGCGGACCAGGGTTCGGTGTGCTTGGCCATCGCGTATGTGAGTGGCTTGTGGTCCACATACGCGGTGAAGGGGCGGCCTTCCAGGAGGAACCTGAAATGGCGGACCGACAGGTGGAGCGCGAGAAGCTCGCGGTCGAAAGTGGAGTATTTGACCTCCGGGGGGCGCAGTTGGCGGCTGTAGAAGGCAAGTGGCTGCCACGCGCCATTGACCCACTGCTCGAACATGGCCCCGACCGCGTGGTCGGAGGCGTCGGTGGTGAGCGCGACCCGGGCATCGGCCCTCGGGTGCGCGAGCAGAGTGGCGTCGGCGAGCGCGTTTTTGGTGGCGCCGAAGGCGGCTGCCGTGTCAGTGGTCCAGGCTACGTCCATCTTGCCGGATTTTCCTCGGAGGGAGTCGTATAGGGGCTTCATGAGGGCTGCAGCTCTGGGAATGAACCTGTTGTAGAAGTTCACCATCCCGAGGAACTCCTGGAGGCCCTTGATGGTTGTGGGGCGGGGAAATTGCTGGACGGCCTGCACCTTGTTGGGCAGGGGGACGGCCCCAGCAGGGGTGATGCGGTGACTGAGAAAATCGATCTCGGTTAGGCCGAATTGGCACTTCGCCGGGCTGAGGATGAGCCCGTGTTGGGCTAGGCGCCCGAACAGGATGCGAAGGTGTTCGAGGTGTTCCTGTTTGGAGGAGCTGGCCACGAGAATGTCGTCTAGATAGACGAATAGGAAGTTCAGGTCCCGGAGGACTGAGTCCATAAGGCGCTGGAAAGCCTGTGCTGCATTCTTGAGGCCGAAGGGCATCCTCAGGAACTCGAACAGGCCGAATGGGGTGATGACGGCCGTTTTGGGGATGTCCGCGGTGTGTACGGGGACTTGGTGGTAACCGCGCACCAGGTCGGCTTTGGAAAAGACGGTTCGTCCGGCCAGTCGGGCCGAGAAGTCCTGGATGTGTGGCACCGGGTATCGATCGGGGGTGGTGGCGTCGTTGAGGCGGCGGTAGTCCCCGCAAGGGCGCCAGCCTCCGCCGGGCTTGGGGGCGATGTGGAGGGGTGAGGCCCAAGGGCTGCTGGAGCGGCGGATGATGCCGAGTTGTTCCATGGTGGTGAACTCGGCCCGCGCGATTTCCAGCTTGGCCGGGTTGAGTCTGCGGGCGTGGGCTGAAACTGGGGGGCCGGTGGTGGGGATATAGTGTTCCACACCGTGCTTGGCGGCTTTGGCCGAAAAGGTCGGGTTAGTGAGGGCGGGAAACTCAGCTAGGAGTGCCGAGTAGTCGTCCGTGGCTCTGGCGAGGCAGTAGGTCGTCAGGCCGGCCGAACGGGCCGGGGTAAAGGCGCCGGGGATGGGGGCCATAGTGTTGATGTCGACGAGGCGGTGCCTCGGAATGTCGACAAGGAGGCCGTGGGCGCGTAGGAAGTCGGCGCCGATGAGTGGGCAGAGGACCTTGGCTGTGAGGAACTCCCAGCGGTAGCGGCGGCCCGCGAGGTCGAGCGTGACCATGCGGGTGCCATATGTGCGGATGTCAGAGCCGTTGGCTGCAGCCAGTGTGATATCCCGTGTGCCGCGTTGGATCTCGAGGGCGGAGGCGGGGGTGATGCTGTGCTGGGCCCCTGTGTCGCACAGAAATCGGCGGTTGGTTCTGTCGTCAGTGACGTACAGTAGGGGCTCCTTCTGCCCCGCGGCCATCGCGGGGGCCGGTGCGGGGGGGGGTTTGAAGGTACACGGTGGCGTGCAGCATTGAGCCCTAGCGCCAAAACGGGTGTGGTAGTAGCAGTGACCCGGAGTGGTAGGGCGGTCGGGCCTAGCGGCCCGGGAAGACCGCGTGGTCGTTGCCGTGAGGTCGGGCGCGACGTCGCGAGCGGCCTGTGCAGAAAGCAGCCGGTCGGCCTTTTCGGCTATATCATTCAGGTCCGTGGAGTCGGACTCCACAATGAGCGGGCGGATGCTGGCGGGGAGCTGCCGAATGAAAAGCGTGCGAAAAAGGGCGCCGGGATTTTTGTCGTCTGAGAGGGACAGCATGTGGGAAAGCAGGTCTGATGGTGAAGCGTCACCAAGGCCGGGGAGGTCCAGGAGTTGGCAGTGGCGCTGGTAAGAGGACGTTTGAAATTTTTTAAGTAGCGCAGCCTTCAGATGTTCGTACTTGCCCTCCGTTGGTGGATTCTGCAGCGCTGCCCAAACCTTGGGGACTGTAGCGTAGGTGAGCGAGGCGACGAGGTAGTTGTACTTCGTGGCGTCGACTGTAATGCCTTTCAGCCGGAATCTGGACTCAGCTTGAACGAACCAGGCTTCGGCGAGGTTCTCCCAAAAGTCTGGTAATTTAACCGTGACTGCGTTTGTATCCGCCATGCTAGCTTAGGATTCGTCCTGAGCGTCGGGGTCACCAGTGTTGAGATACCGCGGCAAACGTGGGAGTCGAGACCAGAGCCAGTGAAACAGTACAGCTTTTTATTTCAGCCTCATGGCAAAACAGGAACTAGAAAAGCCCGCGCATCCACTTAGATACTTCCCAGACAGGAAGTGCTCCCGGCAGCCTGTCCCTGCGGGAAACAAGTTGCTGGAGAAAAGGGCCCCCGGCTGGGGGCTTCTGCTTAGACTGTCTGTGCCGCCGTGAGCGGATTATGTCCAGTGGTGGCGTGTCGCCACATGTACTCCTTTATAACACACAAGTCACCAATGCTCTCTTTGCCAGGGCAGCTCAATTTATAGAATTTGACAGCTATCTAACACAGATGACTACGAGGGTCATCAAATTTCTCCAAATTGCCAAATTTCCCAGGGTTGTGGGGTATTAATTGCAACCATGTAGCACTAATGTAAACCCCGAAAGTTATATGTACTGCAGAGGCTTCCATTCCATAAATGTGCAGCTTGTTTGTGATGACTGGCACAGCCTATTGCACATGAGTTCACTATGCTGGTATTTGTCATGATATTTTTATATTTCATCAATCCAATGTCTCCAATCCATTTCAACATCAGAGGCAATGGCCAGGATAGCTGTTGGGTGACAACGGATACTTGCTACTCCCATGGCTCATGATACCTCTTTGTAGGACCATCAGTGCTGCAGGGGAGCCTTACAATGAAAAACATATCAGGATAAGAAATGAACAAGCCATTGGGATCCTCAAAGGATACCATCAAAAACCACAAATCTATCCCACAAATTGTGGTAGCATGTTGTGTGCTTCACAACTTTGCAATCAGGAAATGACTGATGGTAGATGGCCTGAGAACCTGACAATGACGCTGTATGATGCTGTAGATCCAGTCCATGTATAAGAGGAAGCAGGTGTGGTAGCAATGACTGTTGGACACCTGAGAGACAGACTCATTCACTGTCGCAGAAGAATGGAGTACTATTATTTGGAAGTCTCAGCCACTCAAAGGTCTACCTCCTCATTAGTTTCTCTATGATTTATGTAAAATCCTTGCTCCTCATTGCATCTTAATCCTGAGCCATAGCATCAGAACATTACCTAGTCACCATTGTCATACAAGAGACAAACACCAAGCAGTCTTTACATCAAATATTCCACTGATTTATTGTAACTATTTACAAAAACTTTGATCCTGATTTGTAACCTAATTCACCCAGTGGGACTAAGGTGGGTCCAGGTCAGACATTCATTTTACACCCAGTCTGATTTTATTTTCCATTGAAGTCATTGAATGCCTGCGCATTGCGTTAATTGACTTGCCTGGATCTCTCATGAAGTTTTGCAGATGCTCCAGCAGTTGCCACTTTCTCCAGGCTGCCCTGCAATCAGTTGAACCCCTCTCAGATATTGGTACACAGGACTCCACCACTATCCCAGCCATTTGTCACACATCTTGGCAGAGGCCACTCAGAACCTCCATATGTGTCTGATGTTTTGCTAACATCATTCTCTTTGTGGCAAAACCCTTGAAATCCTCATCTATTTGCTTTACAGTCAGGGGTGACATCTTCTGCTTTTGCTCAATTACATCAGGCCCCTCTTCCACCTCTGAAACCTTTGGCATGATTGTGCTTTGTGTCTCGTCACATCTCAATTCCTTATATACACTATCTGTACCCCCTCAGACCGGAGCTGAGCGGCGGACCTGCGAGAGGCACAGAGTCAGTGAGAGGAGGATAAAAAGAGCGCGGAGAGGAGGCCTGGGACCGGAGCTGAGCGGCGGACCTGCAAGAGGGACAGAGTCAGCGAGAGGAGGATAAAAAGAGCGCAGAGAGGAGGCCTGGGACCGGAGCTCAGCGGCGGACCTGCGAGAGGCACAGAGTCAGCGAGAGGAGGATAAAAAGAGCACGGAGAGGAGGCCTGGGACCGGAGCTGAGCGGCGGACCTGCGAGAGGCACAGAGTCAGCGAGAGGAGAGAGAGAAGTAAAAAGTAATCAAAGTGTGACATCACCAGAAAGCAGGTAAGTGATTGGTAGGTGAATATTTCTCACTTTCTTGCTTTTTTCCAAGCTTAATTTTTGTGGTTTATAGTTTCTAGGGTCACTGTTGTGTAGTGGGGTGTGCTGGCAAACAAGGGCCCTTGAGTATATCATTTAATTGTAGTGTAATTAGTGGTATTGATTTGATTTAAGTTAATTTGAATTAATTAAAGGGTAAGTCATGGCAGCACAGCTCGGCCCCATGGCATGCTCCTCCTGCACTATGTGGGAAATCAGGGACACTTCCTGTGTCCCTGACAACCATGTGTGCGGGAAGTGTATCCAGCTGCAGCTACTGACAGACCGCATTGCGGCGCTGGAGCTGCAAATTGATACATACTGGGGCATTCACGATGCTGTGCACATCATGGCTAACACGTTTAGGGAGCTGGTCACACCACAGGTAAAGGCTGCACAGGCAGGAAGGGAATGGGTGACCACCAGGCAGAGTAGTAGGCACAGGCAGGTAGTGCAGGGGTCCCCTGTGGCCATCCCCCTTTCAAACAGATTTACCACTTTGGATATTGTTGAGGGGGATGGCTTATCGGGGGAAGGCAGCAGCAGCCAACTTCCTGGCACCATGGGTGGTCCTGCTGCACAGGACGGGAGGAAAAAGAGCGGAAGAGCTATAGTGATAGGACTTTCTATTGTAAGGGGAATAGATAGGCATTTCTGCGGCCGCAAACGAGACTCCAGGATGGCATGTTGCCTCCCTGGTGCAAGGGTCAAGGATGTCTCAGAGCGGCTGCAGGGCATTCTGGAGGGGGAGGGTGAACAGCCAGTTGTCGTGGTGCATATAGGTACCAACGATATAGGTAAAAAATGGGATGAGGTCCGAAAAGCTGAATATAGAGAGTTAGGAGGTAAGTTAAAAAATAGGACCTCAAAGGTAGTAATCTCAGGATTGCTACCAGTGCCATGTGCTAGTCAGAGTAGAAATAGAAGGATATTTCAGATGAATATGTGGCTAGAGGAATGGTGCAAGGGGGAGGGATTCAAATTCCTGGGACATTGGAACCGGTTCTGGGGGAGGTGGGACCAATACAAACTGGACGGTTTGCACCTGGGCGGGACTGGAACCGATGTCCTAGGGGGAGTGTTTGCTAGTGCTGTTGGGGAGGGTTTAAACTAAAATGGCAGGTGTTTGGGAACCTGTGCAAGGAGACAGAGGAAAGGGAATTAAGGATAGAAACAAAAGACAGGAAGGAGAAAAGCAAAAGTGGAAGGCAGAGAAATCAAGGGTGTAAATCAAACATGGCCACAGTAAATAATAATTCTAAAAGGACTGAGAGTGTTAAAAAATCAAGCCTGAAGGCTTTGTGTCTTAATGCGAGGAGCATTCGTAATAAGGTGGATGAATTAACTGTGCAAATAGATGTAAACGGATATGATATAATTGGGATTACGGAGACATGGCTCCAGGATGACCAAGCCTGAGAATTCAACATCCAGGGGTATTCAATATTCAGGAAGGACAGGAAAAAAGGAAAAGGAGGTGGGGTAGCATTGCTGGTTAAAGAGGAGATTAACACAACAGTAAGGAAGGATATTAGCTCTGATGATGTGGAATCTGTATGGGTAGAGCTGAGAAATACCAAGGGGCAGAGAATGTTAGTGGGAGTTGTATAAAGACCCCCAAACAGTAATGCTGAGGTTGGGGATGGCAATAAATGGGAAATTAGAGATGTGTGCAATAAAGGCACAGCAGTTATCATGGGTAACTTTAATCTACATATAGATTGGGCTAACCAAATTAGTAATAATACTGTGGAGGAGAAATTCCTAGAGTGTATATGAGATGGTTTCCTGAACCAATATGTCGAGGAACCAACTAGAGATCAGGCCATCTTAGGCTGGGTATTATGTAATGAGAGGATTAATTAGCAATCTTGTTGTGCGAGGCCCCTTGGAGAGGAGCGATCATAATATGATAGAATTCTTCATTAAAATGGAGAGTGAAGTAGTTGACTCAGGGACTAGGGTCCTGAATTTAAATAAAGGAAATTACAATGGTATGAGGCACGAGTTGGCTAGGATGGATTGGGGAACGTTACTTAAAGGGTTGAAGGTGGATGGGCAATGGCAAACATTTAAAGAGCACATGGATGAACTACAGAATTTATTCATCCCTGTCTGGCATAAAAATAAAACAAAAAAGGTGACTCAACCATGGCTAAAAAGAGAAATTAGGGATAGCATAAAATCCAAGGAGAGGACATCTAATTTGGCCAGAAAAAACAGCAAACCTGAGGATTGGGAGCAGTTTAGGATTCAGCAAAGGAGGACAAAGGGATTAATTAAGGGGGAAAATAGATTATGAGAGTAAGCTTGCAGGGAACATAAAAACTGACTGTAAAAGCTTCTATAGATATGTGAAAAGAAAAAGATTGGTGAAGTTAAGCGTAGGTCCCTTGCAGTCAGAATCAGGGGAATTTATAATGGGGAACAAAGAAATGGCAGACCAATTAAATACATACTTTGGTTCTGTCTTCACAAAGGAGGACACAAATAAACTCCCAGAGATGTTGGGGAACATAGGGTCTAATGAGAGGGAGGAATTGAATGATATCAGTATTTGTAGGGAAATGGTGTTAGGGAAATTGATGGGATTGAAGGCCGATAAATCCCCAGGGCCTGATAATCTACATCCTAGGGTACTTAAGGAAGTGGCCCTAGAAATAGTAGATGCATTGCTGGTCATCTTCCAAAATTCTATAGATTCTGGAACAGTTCCCATGGATTGGAGGATAGCTAATGTAAGCCCACTATTTAAAAAAGGTGGCAGAGAGAAATCGGGGAATTATAGACCGGTAAGCCTGACATCGGTAGTGGGGAAAATGCTAGAATCCATTGTAAAAGATGTAATAGTAGAGCACTTGGAAAACAGTGACAGGATCGGACAAAGTCAACATGGATTTACAAAAGGTAAATCATGCTTGACTAATCTACTGGAATTTTTTGAGGATGTAACTGGTAGAATAGATAAGGGAGAACCAGTGGATGTGGTGTATTTGGACTTTCAGAAGGCTTTTGATAAGGTCCCGCATAAGAGATTAGCGTGTAAAGTTAAAGCACATGGGATTGGGGGTAAGGTATTGTCTTGGATAGAGAACTGGTTGGCAGACAGGAAGCAAAGAGTTGGAATAAACAGGTCTTTTTCCAAGTGGCAGGCAGTGACTAGTGGGGTACCACAGGGATCTGTGCTAGGACCCCAGCTATTCACAATATATATAAATGATCTAGACGAGGGAACTAGATGTAATATCTCCAAGTTTGCAGACGACACAAAGCTGGGTGGGTGTGTGTGCTGTGAGGAGGATGCAGAGAAACTCCAGTATGATTTGGACAGGTTGGGTGATTGGGCAGATGCATGGAAAATGCAGTATAATGTGGATAAATGCGAGGTTATCCACTTCGGTGGCAAAAACAGGAAGACAGATTATTATCTGAATGGCAATAGATTGGGAGAAAGGGAAGTGCAACGAGACCTGGGTGTCCTTGTGCACCAGTCGCTGAAGGTAAGCATGCAGGTGCAGCAGGCGGTTAAGAAGGCAAATGGTATGTTGGCCTTCATAGCGAGAGGATTCGAGTACAGGAGCAAGGATGTCTTGCTGCAGTTGTACAGGGCTTTGGTGAGACCACACCTTGAGTATTGGGTGCAGTTTTGGTCGCCTTATCTGAGGAAGGATGTTCTTGCCATGGAGAGAGTGCAGCGAAGATTCACCAGACTGATACCTGGAATGGCAGGAATGACGTGTGGGAAGAGATTGGGTCAATTAGGCTTATATTCGTTAGAGTTTAGAAGAATGAGAGGGGATCTCATTGAAACTTATAAAATTCTAACAGGACTAGACAGACTAGATGCAGGAAGGATGTTCCTGATGGCGGGGGAGTCCAGAACCAGGGGTCACAGTCTAAGGATAAGGGGTAAGCCATTTAGGACTGAGATGAGGAGGAATTTCTTCACCCAGAGAGTGGTGAACCTGTGGAATTCTCTACCACACAAGGCAGTTGAGGCCAATTCATTAAATATATTCAAGAAGGAGTTAGATATATTTCTTAAGGCTAAAGGGATCAAGGGATATGGGGCGAAAGCAGGGACAGGGTACTGAATTTGGATGATCAGCCATGATCTCATTAAATGGCGAAACAGGCTGGAGGGGCCGAATGGCCTACTCCTGCTCCTATCTTCCATATTTCTATGTTTCAAGTGGGTGCCTCGGAGCTGTTGTGTGCAAGGGAGATGGTGAATGACAAGGTGGATGAGTGGTTGCCAGAGGTAGAAGGGACTGCAAGGTCATGTTCTTCAGCAATGTTCTCCACTGTCTTGTGGCTTGCAACCTCTGAAGGAAAAACAGTACTATTAACTTTGATGTGTTTGAGCATAATTTTAACTTTGTCAGCTACTATGTGGATTTCTTACATGGAAAGCAATAGCTGGTGAAGAGATTCAAGAATACATCAAAATATTTTTTAAAGGTGCCACGTGATATCTTAAAGGGTAATCCTTGACTATTGTGATTATGGAATACCATTGTGCTTCTCTGTGATTTAGTTATCTCCCCTGTTATTCATCTGAAAACACTATTACCTTTGCTGATCTATGATGTCATTAAATGTCTTCCACCACTGCAAGGGAGTCCCTGGGGTTATGGGCTCCTCACTCAGCCACATCCATCTCCTTCAATATTCCCTATGCTGTTACAGGTGATGCCTATTTCCTGGTATTCCCACAAGCTCACCTTTTTCCTTCTTTAGCTACAGCCATGTCAGTCCCTCTTCTAAGAATCGGCTCAGACCTTTAACTCCTTAGTTCCCCTCCAAGTCACACACCATCCTGACTTGGAAATATATTGCCGTTCTTTCATCGTCGCTGGGTCAAAATACTGGAACTCCTTCCCTAACAGAACTGTGGAAGTACTTTCACCATGCGGACTGCAGCGGTTCAAGAAGGCAGCTCACCACCACCTTTTCAAGGGCAATTAGGGATGGGCAATAAATGCTGGCCTTGCCAGCGATGCCCACATCCCAGGAACAAATTTTTTAAAAAGCTCTTTAAATACAGAAGTTCTACTCTTATTAGCTGATCCCAGAATTTCTGATGGTTTCTCCAATTTTGACGGCGTAAGTTCCACTCTGCTGCACTTATACTGGTGGAATGGGCCCCCAGGAATTTCCAGGCTAATGATTCTAACCCTTTGAAACAGCCAACATTTATTCCTCAACTAACATCACACTAACATCACATTTATTCCTCAACTAACATCACAGTCTCTTCGCCGGGAGCAAGCGGAAGCCAAGCGCAAGCAGCGCAAGGAGCGCACGTCAACCCAAGCACCCCACCCACCCGCCCCTTCAACCACCGTTTGCCCCACCTGTGACAGAGACTGTAGGTCCCGCATTGGACTAATCAGCCACCTGCGAACTCATTTTTAATGTGGAAGCAAGTCATCCTCAGTTCCAAGGGACTGCCTAAGAAGAAAACAGATTATCTAGTCATTTGTCACACTGTTGTTTGTTTGACCTTGCTGTGAACAAATTGGCTGCTGCATTTCTCTACATTACAAGTGACTAGACTTCAAAAGTACTTCATGATTGTGAAGTGCTTTAAGATGTCATGAAAAGCATTATATAAATACAATTTCTTTCTTGTACCATCCAGTTATTAATTCAATTTTTCTAAGTAACATCTCCTTATTCCAAAATCATTACTGTACTGTTTGGTGACCCTTTTTATGTGTGTCTTGTCTAATTAAACAGTAGTATATTTCTGTTCCTGTTGTCACTTCCTGCTAGATTCCCACTCATCAGCTCCATCCTGCAGTTTGTCATGCTGCCTGTTTCTTGCAAGCAATCCCAGGCTACTCATTCGCATCCTGTTATTTCTCACTGCCGGTTTGATGCGATACACTTTCCTTCTAAAAGTACTACATTCTCCATGCTCATCTTGCAGCTTTTCATGAACAGTGATTCACTGATCAAATGTCTGCTATTTGTTGCTTAGAGTCATACTCCTGTTGTACAATGTTTCCAGTAATGGCAACATGCAGATTGGATTTATCCTGCAGTTTCTTACTGATGGTGTGACTCCAGTCCTTCAGCTTCTCCTTCAACAATGATCCACTAATCAATTTCAATTCCCCGGATTCCTGTTAATATCGGCAATTCATCCTGTTGGCTCCAAGAACCACAGATGAGTGAAATCAATTATTAGCAATGATGAGAAATCACAGGATGAGACGGGCAGTTAGTGAAAAACAGTGAGATGAGTGAAATCAGGAAATTGCAAGTTTCTTGCGGAACTGCAAATAAGTGCTTGACTGGTAGCCAAAAAAACTGTGTGACATTAATAAAATCAACAACAAAATATAGGAGTTTGTCAGATACATAAACATTGTGATCAGGATTAATACATTGCAATGTAGATGTTCTGCATACATATCACACACATCTCAAACTCACAAGCAACACAACCCTTAGCAAGCTGGATTACCCATAACATTTTGTGCTTTTGTGACTTACTACACTCTAGTAGCCCATCTGGTTCCTTAATAATACATCTATAAAATATATTGATATTATTTCATGTATTTATTTCTAATCTGTGTAGGTTAACGCAATTTGTTATTCAACAACACTGCTAAATCAGTATAGCAAATGGCTGCTTTGAAGAGTTCTTTACATTGTTGCACTGAATGCCTTTTTATGGGATGTATTTTATATAATATTTTTTATCATTTGTGTGCAATGTTCTTTCATCTCAATTAATGTTAATTTAATTTGAAAATATAAAGAAATTGTGTAACAAACAGAAATGTTTATTTTACATTATTGTTATATAAACTGGCAGCTTGATCCCAATATAGTTGTCAATGGGCTTTGAGCTCGGAACCCAAATTGGCCGTATTTTGCACTAAATTAGCAATATCACTTAGATGCCATAATAGTAGCTATTGTGAGAAAAAGAGTTTCACATTGGTGCAGCAGTGACTGCTTTTGGAGATTAGCCTTAATCCACATTATTTATGAAAAAAGATTAAAATAAAAGTAAAATTCAAGCTTCAGTATTATGGGTAATTTGGATTTGTACAGATCATCCAACCTGGGTTAAAAAAAAAGGTATTATAGCAATTAATTTAACTTTAAGGGGAGCACAATTTGTGTGCATATTAAACTCTGCCAATTGAGAACTGTAAATTTTCACAGTTTAAGACGGAATCTTACGCATTATTTATTAAACGCAGTCATGTTACACAATGTAGCTTTTACTTTAGCACAGGGTCATTAGGAAATGGGATTCCAGTAACACAAATTAATTTAATGAAATTAATGGATGGAAAATGGTGGGGAGTATGCGTTTGATTTCATATGTGCTCCCGATAGGTGAGGCTCCCTTCAGAAGCATGCATTCAGAAAATAACATAATTTAAAATGAAACTTGATAGGTATTTAAATATAAAAATACACAGACAAGGGGAAAGGAAATGGGATTATAGTAGCTAGCCCAGTTGAAGATTTTACATCAGCACAGGTGTGATGGTCTGTTGGTCTCTCTCTTTATTGTATTGTAATTTCTATGGTTCTATTAAATAACTGATCTTTTGGAAGTGACTGTTCCCTCCAGCATCATAAGTGTAGCCTTAGTCTGATATAAATGTGAAATTATTGACAGTCACCTTTATTAATATGAAAATATACAACAGTATCTCAGAATTTCAATTAACACAAACCAAATTAAGTGTGATTTAATTGGGTTATAGGAGCAGCATCTTCTGTCAATCAATGTTCACTCAATACACTATCGACTGTCCTGTAGCAATGACTGAAAGATGACATTTTTGTCTACATTTTCTCTCCCATTGGACCAGTGGCAGTGGGACCAAACTGGGTTACTAGGCCTGGGTCCCTAATAAATCTACTGATTTGCCTTGCAAAAATGAGTAATTGAGCCTAATTCAATAAATGTATGTGCCAGCGGGCAATCTAGATATGCCCATAATGGCATGAAGTGATCTCCCCTGATCCCAGATACTCGTGGGGGAGGGGTCGGGAGCAGAGGTCACGGGTACTCACTCACTGCACTTTTGCTGGCAGGGTGGGGTTGGGGTTTTCTGTCCCATTCTCCATACTTGTTTAATGCTAAAGTACAGAGTACTGTTTGGCTTGCTTTTTATGGGAATCTATTCCCGTGTTCCAACCTGCAGGTGTTCAAGAAAACATTCATCCTTCACAAACATTAACTGTGATGACAGCAGTTTATGGTTAAGTACTGAAAAACACTATTGTTCATTACATTTTTATTGGTGTTTACTACCCCACTCTCATTGGAAAGCTAATAACAATGTCATCACTGTTACAAGGCCCCTACACATTGAATGCTGATGTTTCTTATTACCTTTCTTGGCATATTATGAAGCATTTACCACAGTGTACAGCTCATTATAGCTTGAAAAATGCTTGGCTTCCAAGAATAATTTTATACTGAAAGCAGAGAATATGTACAGTCAGAATAAAAGCAAGTTGCAATAATGTCCTGAATTAGCTATTTTTAGGATGACCCACAACACAATAACATCATCATCACTTTATTGTAATCAGACGGTCCTCCATTAATTACACATCTTGTGCATTATCTTAAATGATTAGCAAGCAATGATTCATTGACTTTGCTTCTATCTGAAGTGGTAATGGTGTTTAACTATTCATTCGTGTTCAACATAGAAACCTACAAAATATGCCAGCAATTGACTCAGAATCGGGCTCCGGAATGGAACAAGTGGCAAAAAGTGCCCATAGAGGCAGGGGACCTAACAATACAAATATATCACATTTAACAAGATTTGCACAAGAAACTAAGATAGGACTGTGGGACAAAAGAAAGCATTTTTTGTCTGGTCTTAGCCATATTGCAACTCCTTTAACTCAGTCACAAGATCTGAGGTGACATTTTCTGCTTTGATAAAGTCCCAGCAGAGCTGGGGTACAGCACAACTTCCATCTGTCC
The DNA here is from genome assembly GCF_052327205.1 of Somniosus microcephalus. Classification (NCBI taxonomy): domain Eukaryota; kingdom Metazoa; phylum Chordata; class Chondrichthyes; order Squaliformes; family Somniosidae; genus Somniosus; species Somniosus microcephalus. The sequence goes on from NC_141002.1 coordinate 77,502,147, forward strand.
CAATGCCCAGAAGATATCCCAAGCGTTTTCCTGGGGCCAGCATAATCATTTGAGCAGGTGTGTAATGGGAATCCTACCTACCTGCATTGGAGAGAACACCTCGCGGGAAGGAGAGAGAAAAACAAATCATTGTAGCAGGCCTTGGGCACCTGCTGCATTGGTGGGCAAAGCTGCCTCTGAGGCAGATGAAGAGGAGAGATCATAACTTGCAAAATTGAAAATGTTGTGGCTTCCCTGTGTGTAATTGGTCACCACAGCAACACTGGACAACCTCATCGTTCTGGTATCCCTTGCGTCCAGCGTTACTATGGTGCTAATGATAGGATGTGGCATCTTTCCCATCATTACCGCTCAATTTGAATATGTCCACTCACATTGTTGTGGAGTTTGGTCTCCAAAGTTTGAGGGAGGAGCCAAACCTCATTCAAATGAACATATACTGTGTGATTTGCACAGTTATTTGAAACTGGCCAATAGTTATTCAACAGGATAAGCTGATGTCCTGCCCTGTCACAGATCTGGTGAGATCCTGCCAAAGCAGCTGATTGGCTAATGTTAGTGATAGCCCCAGTGCCAAGCTGGTTTGATCCTTTTGCGTAAAGGTTAAGGTTACAAATTTGACGGCCACTGGCTATCAGGTGCTTGGGTGGGAGTGGGCTACAGGTCAGGTTGCAGCATGTGGAATACCTCCGTCACGGTCTCCTTTGTAAAGTGAAGCCTTCAAAGGCATTTGCCCTTGGACAAGGTAAGTGTGCCTCTGTTTGTCGTCATCGTACGTGTCTTCACACTGTTCCCTTTGGGGAACTGTATGAAGTGGTTGAAGGATTTCTGGCCACGTTAACGTTCCTTCTGTGACCGTAACCATCTACATACCAGCCATTAGGGTGGTTGTCCTATGGCGGGAGGGTTTTATGGGCTCCCACAACCCATACGAGGGGGGGGGCCACCCACACCCACGGACGCAAGTATCCCGCTGGATGTCAACCCAGAATTTAGAGCCGGAGCTCCGACTCCACTTGCCGGGACTGTCTGGAGCGGGGTTCGAAACCCTACACCTTCTGGCTCAGCAGCGGGGATGCTACCGCTACGCCAAAGGCCCACTCCGCCTCTGTTTGTATTTTGGTGTGGGTGCTGTGCACCTCCAGTGCAAGCCTGAGCAACTTGGCATCCCACCATTACTCCTCTGTTTCCACTGCGCCTTGTTTGAACTAGTGAGGGGGAACTGGCATCCCACAGCAAATGGCACAAAAGCAGATGGCAAATTACTTGGATAGAGAAAAACCCCAAATTAAATCTAAAAAAAAAAGCCAGAAATTACGTATAAACTTCTGCAATGAATGTAGCTACTGGGCTCTTTAATTGGCCTGACACCACCTCCAGGGCGACCAATAATCCCGAAGTCAGTTTAATTCAGGCGAGAAGAGGAAACACAAAAGAGATGGAAATTATGGAAAATGAGGCAGACATCATTTCTACATCATCTGCATGGAAGTGCCCAAAAATGGGTGGATGCTTCCTGCAGCCATTGGAAATTACAGCAGAAGATGGAGGAAGTGCAAAATAGCACAGTGATTGAGTTGAGGTACAGATCAGCCACGATCTAATTGAATGGCAGAACAGACGCAAGGAGCTGAATGGTCTATTCCTGCTCCTATGCTCCTAGATACAGCCCAACATATTTCCCCATCCCAGTTTCTGATTGGGCAAAAATAATTACAAGATCTCAGCCACTAAATAGCTGTGCATTTTCATATTGAGAGCATTGCTCTATTGGCTGAAAATTGCTCAATTGTGGAACAAACTAGATGATGCTACGGTTCCACAACGTAGAACAAATTGCATATTTTTACTTGTGAAAAAAACACGTTTACCATTGATTTTTAAAATAATTAATTTCTGGCCTTCAGCAATCCCTTTGGGATGTGAAATTCGCCCTCTCCTTTGTAAAACCTTTAAAACAAATGTTGGCGTGTCCTCTCTTTCCGGAACTATCCTTGGACCTCCTCGTCAGCAGGATGATGGGACATGCTAGAATGCAGATTCCTCTGCGTCTGATGCCCCTGCCCAACCCTGGCCAACATGAGGTTCCCTTTCGTGGGACTGACAATATTTTGATCTCCCCTCCTCCTTCATGGATGGTGTCTTCTACTTTGCATTATGCTCCGATGAGCGGTCTTACCAAGCACGAAGGCCGATGAGTTTAAATGTTACTGAACACTGCAATTGGAATTTTCAACTCTGCATAGGGAACATTTCAGAATGATACATGGTAGAGTATACGGTTGACCCGAAATGGTCACATCTTTACTGCAGCTTATTATGAAAAATAGCAGAATAGTACATCACGACTCGCACAAAGATCTATAGTGAGAAATTAAAAGAGGAGGCTCTGAATATGAGCCCACAAAATTAAGAGGAGTCGGTTAGCATTTAAAAAGATACAAGTACCCACAACATCTACAAGGATACATCATTTAAAAGCTAAGAAAATGGACAAGGCTAAACAAAATGAACAGAGGAAAAGAAATAGTGATGAGGTACCAAAGAAAACATAGCTAGTGAATTAACATATGCAGGCACTCCATGAAAAACAACAAATGGGCAATTGCTCTTTCCTCAGCCCAGAATCAATTCACTATTGCTTACCTCAATGATTAATTTTTACATGAGTAGAGTAAGTAAACAACACAGCATGAAATGGGAGAAGTGACATTAAACGTTGAATACCAAAGGGTAGGCTTTCTGATCAGTTGTGCCGATTGCTCAGCACTGAGTGGACGCAAGGGGATCAAAAATTTGAGAAGCAAGGAGGTTAACAAAAATGTAGCACTTTTGTTCATCTAGTTTCCGCTTGGCAACTAAAGCTGGAAATTAACCCACTGAGCACCTTATGCAATCTACAACTGAAAGAGATTGGAAACTCCCTATACCCAGACTTTTGGATTTTAATTTGGACTATGCTCGAGCCAAGGGACTCAACAAAATTTGAAAAATTGCCAAAACAATGATGTAGAAAGCAAACATATATATCTCTAAAATCAAATCGCACAGGTAGCTGCTCACAGATGTTATCAAAGTGTTGGCCAGTACAGCACAATGAAGAAAACGTACTCAAAGAACTTACTACACATGCTCACAGAACCTACACCAGTTGCCCCTAATGCTACCTCAGTACAAAATTCAACTCAAAAGTGATAATTTTATGAGTTACACAGTTTTCCAACATGTGTGCGGCCCATGATGTTCCCGCAGCGTGTGCTCATAAAATTGCCGCTTAAATTCACAACCATAAATGCAACATTAAACAATGTCTGACTGGAATCCTTAATCACAATGCATTTATGATTATGAAACAATAAGCTCCTGTTTTCAGTTTGATTCTGAGTGCTTTTATAGAAAAATAAATAACCAGCAATCATTGGATAATTAATAAAGTGATAATGAGTGTGATGCGGAACCCCAAAATAATAGAAAACCGTTATGCAAAGAGTTTTGCACTTAAAAATATAAAGAAGTTATTTTTTTTTAAATTCAAGGGCCCCAAAATTCCCACAGCACAAAAGGCTGGAAAGCTTCTTTTCCATCCCAGCAGCAGGAATTTGGAATAGAACCCAGTTATGTCAGGCCCCCGCCTGAACTGCACTAGCCCTATATGTTCCAGTAGAGGGAGCTGTAGGCGGATCACCTGCTTGCCCCCCACCCCCCCCATATCAAAGGGCCATGTTTAGGGGAGTACCTGAGCTACCCCAGGAAATCTGCCCTTTATGCCCTCTGTAGGCTTCAGCAGAATATATGCCTGCTGAGAGCTACAGTGAATCCTGCTGAGGGCCTTAAGGGGCCCCAATCTTTGCCAGGGAATCAAACTTGAGGCTCACTTGCTGCATTGGGAGCAGAAGATGGGAAGAAGCAATTTTGCTCAGGCCCTCACCGGGTCTCCTCTCCACCATCAATGAAGTAAGGCACCACTCCAACATTCTAGCTGGCAGCTTAAGGTGGGCATCACTGATTTGGCCTTACAGGCACGATGTGCCCCTCCTGACCATGCAAACGAGCTCATCCCCAGGATACAGCAAATGAAGGTTCTGCTCCAACCCACTCACACTGGCAAATTTTGCTTTGAAAAACTTTCACAACATTCATGTTTTTTGTTTCCAAATTATCCATCAATATCATCTAAAGTTCAAGCACATCGATAACCATCATCTAGACAACAAGCAATTTCAACTATAAAGTTTAAAAAGAATTTATACAGACTACTATCACAATGTGACTACAACGCCAGTCACTGCTCATAGAGGAATTTATACAGACCATCACTCACAATGTGACTACGATGCCAGTCACTACATGAAAGATTTTTCCCTGCAGCTCTGTGATGATGTTATATCATTTTTTTTCCCTTTTAAATTTTCACCCCTCCCCTACTCTCCAAAGATATTAACTTCTTGCTACAAAATGGTTTCACAGATACTGGGCACTTTCAAAGTGGCCATTATTCAAGTATGAACCGAGATAGTGAGCGATGATGGGCTATTGGGTCATGAGCATAACAGTTGTTCTCAACCCCATGTCCACAGAGCTCTGATTCAACAGGGGTCAATGATTAGCAATCAGGGGCAGGAACCATGACTGATTTTCTGTTTCCAAAACTGTTAAAGGCAATTATGGTGCCCCTATCAGTATAGATAAAGGACTGAACCGGGCCGCTTCATAATAACATAAGAACATAAGAATTAGGAGCCAGGAGTAGGCCATACGGCCCATTGAACCTGCTCCACCATTCAGTAAGATCATGGCTGACCAGCGACCTCAACTCCACTTTCCCGCCCAATCCCCATTATTCCTTGATTCCCCTAGAGTCCAAAAATCTATCTATCTTAGCCTTGAATATACTCAAAGACTCAGCATCCACAACCCTTTGGGGTAGAGAATTCCAAAGATTCACAACCCTCTGAGTGAAGAAATTCCCCCTCATCTCAGTCTTAAATGGCCGACCCCTTATCCTGAGACTATGCCCCCCCTGCCAGTTCTAGACACTCCAGCCAGGGGAAACATCCTCCCTGTATTTACCCTGTCAATCCCCCTCAGAATCTTGTATGTTTCAATCAGATCACCTCTCATTCTTCTAAACTCCAGAGAATATTACTCAATCTCTCCTCATAGGACAGCCTGCTCATCCCAGGAATCAATCTAGTGTTCTATATGGCTCAGTGACACTGCAAAACGTGCTCATCCATCAGGAGAGCCAAGTCCCCAATGCATTATGGCATTACTGCATCTTTCATTGCATTCGTCCACAGTAAGGATGTATGACTTCCATTAAAATTAAATTGCACAATACTGCGGATGCTGGAAATCTGAAATAACAACAGAAAATGCTGGAAATACTCAGCAGGCCAGGCAACATCCATGGACCCACGGATGCTGCCTGGCCTGCTGAGTATTTCCAGCATTTTCTGTTGTTATTTTATGACTTCCATTACTTATTCAGTATCTGTAACGCTATAAAGCTACCATTTTCACTTCTTTCTGTTTATAAACAGAAAAACATGCTGGAGACATCACAACTCACTTGCAACATTGTCAGTTGTTTGATAAGCATTGTATCCAAGAGGTCCCTGGTATGTATCCTCCATTTTCTTAATTACTATGTTGGAATTCCTCTAATTCCATTGGCAGTATTAACACAGTTACTGATTTTCACAGTATTGCCACCAGATTGTGAAAATGTTATAAAGAGAATAAAGAAATAAATCTTACTTAAAACTCGATCTGAATAAACTGGAAAAAAGAGTAACAAAAGTACAAAGCTCCTTCAGAAATTATGGGGTTATAGACAGTTCACAACTGTTACTTTCCTATGACCTTGGATCGTACAATACTAAAAATTGAATCTTTGTTGTCAGCCTTTATCAGTGTTTCAGCTTCCATGTGTACAGTCATCCAGATTCATTAGGTATGTGCCATTGACCTAAATTCTGTCTCGATAATACCAACCATTTCTATGGTGTTCATGCAATGACTGGCTATTGACATGAAAATTATGGCTAGCTGATTTGAAAAGCCGTTAGCTCAATGGTGCAGAATCTTGTTGCAGTAATGGTGAACGGGCCCACCTTCACAATTCCTACATAGTGAGTTTTTGATTTCAGTTGGGTCATTCGAGAAAGCAGAGAAAGAAAGAAAATAAAGACTTACATTTATATAGTGCCTTTCATGACCAACAGATGTCTCAAAGCACTTTACAGCCAATTAAGTACTTTTGGAGTGTAGTCACTGTTGTAACGTGGGAAACGCGGCAGCCAATTTGCGCACAGCAAGCTCCCACAAACAGCAATGTGATAATGACAGGTAAACTGTTTTTGTTATGTTGATTGAGGGATAAAAATTGGCCAGGATATCTCCCCTGCTCTTCTTCAAAATAGTGCCATGGGATCTTTTACGTCCACCTGAGAGAGCAGACGGGGCCTCGGTTTAACGTCTCATCTGAAAGACGGCACCTCCAACAGTGCAGCACTCCCTCAGCAGTGCACTGGAGTGTCAGCCTAGCTTTATGTGCTCAAGTCCCTGGAGTGGAACTTGAACCCACAACCTTCTGACCCAGAGGCAAGTGTGCTACCCACTGAGCCACACTGAGCTTAAGGGGTAAAGTTTGACCCAGCCGCCCCCATTGGTTAGAACGGGTCGGGGGGAGGGGGTGGTGGTGGGAGCATTAACTCAAATCGGAAAATCGACTTAGCGCACCGTTCCTATATTGGCACTAGCCTTCATTTTAACTTCTAACTTAATTTAGGTGGCCCATGATGTATTTAGGACCCTGATGCAATTTTAAGTGGGTGGAACAGAAGCCCCATGAGATTGGCTTCATGCACGAACTGACTGGAAGCACTATTTAAAGGAGCACTCATGGGGATCTGTGTGCTGTTGTGCTTAGTGGGTTTTCAAGGGATTTTTGATCTTGGATATAGACTGTTTCTGGATTTTTGGGCCTTATTCACCCTGATTAGGCTTTCACGGCTTATCATGGGTGTCATTTGTGTTTCATTGCTTTGGATGGAGGAACTGTTGAACGAAGAGCCTCAGCAACCAGAGGCAGCAGCAAGTGGGCCTGTTAGAGAGGACTGCTGGTGAGGGGTGCTGCTCATAGAAGGCCTTAGCCAGCTCACAGGGTCCATAGGCTAAGAGTCACTTTCTTGGATATGACTGAGAAGCACTGAAACAGGAGGCTACGCTTCACCAGGCAGGCTGTCCTGAGGAATTGAAGAACATTGAAACCATTCAACCAACTTTTATATGAGTGTCATACTGACAATGCAGACAAGAAGCTGCTATGAAAAGACACTGCAGCCCAAAGTGCCAGATATGATAACTGTGATTAATTTAATGTCAAACACAATAATTGCCTTGAATTCATTTCTCAACCAGGGGTCCACGCATAGTTCCTTTCTTTAAAGGAAGGTTTACTAACTCTACTACTCCTGAGCAGTGCTCCCCCAATAGCTTCAGCAAAAGGCTGTTGTTGCTCATTAAGTGGACCCATGAGATGCTTGTGGCTAGCGACCTCTGGATGCTCAAGCCTGCCCACAGACTGTAACACTTTGGCTAGCGGATGCATTTCGCAGTCGCCCCACCCCCCTACCCGCTCCGTGTTAAAATCAACCCCTGGGTACCTATCCACAGGGAGAGAAGCGAATTCGGAGGTGGAGTTGTATTGTGTTGATCGTAACACTTCCCAGTACTGTAATTGCTTACACATTGGCAGTGGCCTTGGGGCTCGATTCATGCCCTCCACTCTTTTACTAGGCAATCGCATATGGCACAGGGGAACCTAAAAAAAACTAAGATGAGGGATAAATAGAACTATGCTGAGAATGCACACTGTTGAGTTATAATAAGTTGTAGTGAACCACAGTTTGCTTTATTAAAAATTTGCATGTTATGCTAATGAACAGTGGAGGTTAAGTTAAACTATGCTATGACATGTGATTTTAACATTCTATTACCCTTTGACCTGCCCCATGCAAAGCACTTAGCCTACCTTACAGTTCTTTCAAATTTACCATGTATGGTCATATTGCTGCAGGGTATATATTCTCGTTTCAAATTACCACAGAAACCCTTGGCACATTGACATCTTAAAAGGGCTTTACACGACAAATCCTTAGAATCCCTAGCTTGGTTTGTTAAATTGGCTTGTATTCCCTTGAGTTTAGAAAGTTGAAGGGTGATCTAATCAAAGTGTTTAAAATGATAAAGGGATTCTATAGGGTAGATACAGAGAAACTATTTCCTCTGGTGGAGGAATCCAGAACAAGAGGGCATAGTCATAAAATTAGAGCTAGGCTAGTTAGGAGTGGAATCAGAAAGTACTTTTTCACACAAAGGGTAGTGGAAACCTGGAACCCTCTTTCCACCATAAGGCTGTGGATGTTGGATTTTCAAGACTGAGATTAATTGTTTTTGTTCGGCAAGTGTACCATCAGATATGAAAAAAAACTCAAAACAGAAGGGGGAAAGGTGGACATCGAAGTAGAATTTGTCAGGAAATTAAAGAACAAAGCACACTGCAATCAGTAGAGAAACAACAAAATCAAAGCACCTTAAAGTTTGTCTTCAGTAGTCTTTTTAAGCTGACTTCCGCCAGTTGGCTGCTGCCTAGCAACCCTGGATGTACCTTGTAAATTGCCAATCTCGTCGTTTGGTGGAACTGAAGCACAAAATTTGAGAAATCCCACGCTTGATGTCAATCTTGACAAAGGGTTTCGACCTGAAACGTTGACTCTATTTCTCTCTCCACGGATGTTGCCTGGCCTGCTGAGTTTTTCCAGCATTTTCTGTTGTTATTTCAAATTTCCAGCATCTGCAGTATTTTGCTCTCGTACTTGATGTCAATAAGTCATTTGCATTGAATTTTAATATGTCTGCCCATATTTGGGTAGGCACATCCTGTCACCACCATGACCTCCAGACAAAAGTCATTATCAGTCCTTCTATAAGCTGAGATGCAGTGTTATGCAGCCCACCCCATTTTGCACTCCTGCCTGCCCTGAAACCACCTGAAATCAAATGGTACCATGTCAGAAAATGCAGCCCAATATCCTTTTGCATCTTGGGACACAATATAATTATTAGTTTTGCTGTTCAAAAATTTGTGGATGGTAAAAATACAGATGACGATGCTCCTTTCCTTTCTTGTCCAGGAAGATCTTTGTTAGTTGCTGTGTCATTATAACTTGCAGCATGTTAATAATGTGTTTATATTGTGCAAGTACTGCAGGGCACACAGTTTTGGCCTCCTTATTTAAGGAAGGATATACTTGCATTGGAGGCAGTTCAGAGAAGGTTCACGAGGCTGATTCCGGAGATGAAGGGGTTGTCTTATGAAGAAAGGTTGAGCAGGTTGGGCCTATGCTCATTGGAGCTTAGAAGAATGAGAGGGGATCTTATTGAAACATATACGATTTTGAAGGGGCTTGACTGGGTAGATGCAGAGAGGATGTTTCCCTTGTGGAGGAATCTAGAACTGGGGGCATAATTTCAGAATAAGGGGACACCCTTTTAAATTGGAATTGAGGAGGAATTTCTTTTTTCTGAGGGTCGTGAATCTTTGGAATTCTCTTCCCCAGAGTGTTGTGGAGGCTGGGTCATTGAATATATTTAAGGTGGAGATAGACAGATTTTTGAAAGGTAAGGGAGTCGAGGGTTATGGGGAGCGGGCAGGGAAGTGGAGTTGAGGCCAAGATCAGATCAGCCATGATCTTATTGAATGGCGGAGCAGGCTCGAGGGGCCAAATGACCTACTCCTGCTCCTACATCTTATGTTCTCATGCTTCCCCAAGTGTTGGTCTCATGCTAAAAATGATGCTTCCTGGCAGCCGGTCTTAGCAAATCCTGACACCTTTACATTTGGCTTGCAGCTGGCTGGACTTGCTAGGGTCTCACTTAATATAAAAGCACTTAGCTCTACACAACACAGGGACATTATTCAAGCCCTAAGCACTCGACATGTGCAGCTCAGTGGGGCACCCATAGGCCTGATGTGACTTGCAGTTTCTCGGAATTAGTCACAATCTGCCAGCATGCTGTAAACTGGAAACGGTAAGTTGCCAATTTTTCAAAGAAAGGTAGTAAACTTTGAAATGCAATTCAGAAATCAGGAGGCTTCCAGAAATATGTCTGTTATTTATTTACAAGTTGCACAGCTGCACCATCTTTTCCCAGCACAGGATTACATTAATCAGAAACAGGACTGTGTGGAATACTCAAAACTATAATAGCTTTTATTTAATAAACCATCAAAATCTAGAAAGTATATTAAGCAGCAGCGATGATGAATGACTAGTCATACTGTACATGGTGAATGAGGAACATGCTCTTGTTCTTTAACCAATCACTCTCCTTAATTTTACCACAATAAATAACCATCAGGGTAGAAATTGAACAGTACCCGAAGGGTTACGACTCCGGCGTTGTGCAGTGATGGTGCCCAGAACGGACAGGTCAGAGGGCTGTTCCAAATTCATCCTTATCATCTTATTTCCAGCACACTGTGTGTGCCAGCTGGGCTCCCCGACATAAAAGGATATGCTGATAGGTTTAGATGAAGTAAGGTGTGGAGCATAAACACCAGCATAGACCTGTTGGGCCGAATGATCTGTCCCTGTGCTGTAAATACGATGGGAGAGAAATTCGTATACTTACCACCATCTGTTAGCACCAGCGATTCTCAGAAAAATGGCAGCCACCGCTCTTGCGCCAGCTGGAGGTGGTCCCCTCATTGGCCGTCATAATCGCGGGCCCCTTTGCGCTGCCGGGAACCGGTAGAACCCTGTAAAAAAAAAAGGCAGCGAGGTAATGTCAGTCAGCGTGCAACGCCGACTTAACATCACCTACGCGAACTTCGACCCTAGTGCTCAATTCAGAGCTTGGTTCTAAGCACACCAGGTTAACCTGGCGTGCAAGCAGGCTGACAGGGGTGATATCTGCAACTGTTAAAGGGACACACACATCAATCAGGTAAGTTTGAATGGAAGGGTTTGGCCTTGGTTTTTTGGATTTTATTGAAGTGGTGACTTGCTGCAATATATGTGAAAAGGTTTTTTTTAAGTGTTTTGGGAATGCTGCTGGACGCTTGTAAGGGCTCGGATGGTAAGTGAACGCCTTTGAGAAGACAGAACATGCTGCGAATACTCAGCAGGTCATGCTACATCTGTGGAGTTCACATCTCAGGTCGACATGCTGCCTGACCAACTGAGTATTTGCAGCATCTTATGCTGTCATTTCACATTTACAGCATTTGCTTGCAGAGGGAAGAGCAAGACGCAGAAGAGGAGGAAGCCGAAGTGGAGGAATCAGACGGAAGGATGCATCCCAGACAACCCCTTTGTGGCCGGGATATCCGGGATGGAATCATCCACCTGTGGTCCCACTGGCTGGACAGGCTACCTCTTCTTGTTGACCCACTGGCTGGGCAGGCTGCATTTCTTGGGTGCATGAAATGAGGAAGGCACAAGGGCGGAGTTGTGCTGACGGGAGGGCGGGAAAGCAAGAGGTGCATGCCAGAAGGGGGATAACATATGAGGATACCAGCATCTTGTATCCTTTCAGACCCACCGCTGGCCAAGGGCTCAGCCATGCCCCTGCCAAGAATGGCCTGCATGTCTACTCCAAGGGGGTGAGGTGATGCTAGGAATGGGAGATGTGCCTTGTCATTGGTGCAGATTGTTGGTAGGTGAGTGATTGGGGGTCCTACATTGAGCAATGTGTGGGGGCTAGTGGTGCAGTTGGTAGATGACGGCTTTTGAAGATGCATTCATTGACCTTGACCAGTGGCCTGAGGTCATGAAGCTTCTTTGGGCACTGGAGCCAGGTGGTGGGGGTGATACTGCTGGCAGTGACGGCCTTGGTAATGTACTCCCACATTGTTCTTTCTGGAGGGCCTCCTGACTCCTGTGAGTACAGGGTCAGTCTTGCAGTGTTGACCCCTTGCACAAAGCTGGAGTGCGGCATGGGAGATCATGGGTGCCCCTTCCCTAGCTTGCTGAGCCATTTCTGTTAGCGCTGGGGCACTTTTCCCATTTGTTCAGTTTAGGAAGGTAACTCAGTTTTAAGAGCTGAATAATTACATTTGGAACTTCTTTCAAATATCGGATATTTGTAAAAAGACAGAAAGGGTGGAAAAATGTGTGCATTTTATTCTGTCTTGCTTCAATGTGCATGGCCCCTTTAAATTTCAGAGCTCCTCACTGCCCACAATGTATTGCGAGCTTCACAGTCTCTCTCACAGGACAGCATTGCACCTAAGGTTAACGCTGCACCACCTACCTCCATGCCCCCCACACCAGTTTAGGTCGGTTAGCGCTGCGGCCATTTCGGGCGGCTGTTAACGGTAGTTGGCGGTGACACCGACTGCTTTGCTGGCAATCACCAATTTTTCCCCCTAAATAATTTTGGCTGGCAGCGAGGTCCACAGGTAAGTCTGGACGAGGGGCAGGAGGTTATTGGGGAGGGGATGAGCGTGGGCGGAGTGGGAGGGGGCAGCAGCCCGCAATTGTTTTGTGGAGCCAAGAGGAGCACTCCTAATCCATCCAACTCCAATAAAAATTTAATTTCTCAAATTTTTGGGCCTTTTTTTGAGCACTTTAAGAACCACTGGTTAGGCCGTTCAAGACCTGGAAATAGTAATTGGAACTTGTGCAGTGCAAGCACTGACTAGTCTAGCCAAATTTAGGAATCCAGGATGGAAATGGCCGCAGGAAACTTATTTCAATATTGAAATGAGACCTATGCTCAATTCAGGCAGCCAGTTATCAGTGGCCAAAATGCCCATGGGCCCAGGCCTCTTCACTGTTAAATTGGTTATCGTTGTGCCTGTTTTACACCCATAAAGCAGGCACAACAATGTTGAATTTATGCCCCATTGTGCCTAATGAAAAACTGTCAAGGACAGACAATTAATAACATTAATAGTTAATAATGGAGTTGCAGACTGAATAATTACAAAGTATTGAAACTGGCTTATTGTATACAGGTGTGATATGCTCTGTATTTGAACAAATCCCATGCATTCTTTTTCAGAACCACAAAAACAAACTTTCAGGCAACTGTTCTGAGTGAGTCCTCTTGGCTTTACTTTTAGTTGGAAGCCAGCTGCATGAGGCCCATGCTTCAGGAACTGGTCACACTGACACAGGATCTCAGGTAATGTAAAAGTAACTCCCAGGAGATTACATGGCTGCAGAGGAGAAGACGGGAGGTGGGAAGTGTCTAGTCGCGATGCTCCAGCCATCATGGTGTGTGGGGCAGGCTTGATGGGCTAGCTGGCCTTTTCCTGCCTGTCAATTTTGTATGTTCAATTGCATATGTTCGTAAGAACTTATATTGATATATTTTTACCACTGCAACATTTTGGGTTTTACCTGCATTGCCTAACTGGATATTTAAAAAAAAATTATATTACTGTCATGATTATATTCAGCTTATAGTCAACTCCAGGAAATGCAACTTTTTTGACTCAAAATTAACTGGCAGACATCAAACTAGGATGGTGGTTTTGGTAATTGAAAATATTAATTAGCTATCCAAAGAGAGATATACCAATCATAAAACTGTTTGTATAGCTTAGGAGCATTGGGTAAACCCAGAGTTAAAATAGGCTGTCATAGACATATATCCTAGACTATCAAAACTGATGGTTTTTATTCACAGCATTTCATAGGGGGCTTCACTAAACAGATATTTGGGTGTCTGAGGCTTCTACATGAAAGAGGCAGCATTTCAATCAGTGTGCTAACTGATTAATGGCTCAATGGGCTAAACCTTCCCCACATAGGACTGCCTTTGTTTCTCTCTCTCTTTCTCTTTGCTGATTGTAAACCCGTGCAGTTTGTAACAAAAAATTGCAGAACCATGTAGCTTTGGTTTAGCTCGCTTGAAAGTGGGCTTTCACCTAGAGTGTCAGTAGAACTGCATCTTTATTGTCTTTCATTGATCAAGAAGTGTAGGAAAATTATAGATGTCACTGTAGAAACTGTATTCTATTCAATCAGCAGCAGCCAGAAGGCCCCAGGCTGGCAGCCAGGAATGCATCTGCAAGCTTCTCAGGTCTGTAGCTGCAGTCAACTTGTTGCTCCCTTTTGCCAGCACACGTTCCTGCAAGGGGTCGGACCTGTGCCAGAGGTGCACTCAGGACACTAAAATTATAATTCACCATGTCAAACATCCATAAATATAAGCACTCATAAGTATAATTAACAACAATCATTGTAAGCAAAGTGTATGAAGAAAAATTGCTCTGAAATATTTTTGATTATAATTTTATAAAACTATAAAATATCTAAAATAGGGTAAGTTAGACTCTTACACCTTGAACACTATTCCTCTGTTAATGGAAAAAATGCTCACATTTGATCAGTTCATCGATTTATGCCTACAATATAAAATAAAAATTAGACATAGGTAAGCAATAACTGTCCTTTTTCCAAAAGTTGCAATATTATTTTTACTCAATTGCTTTCCATCTGATTTAAATTCACAGTCCCAAATCTCTACAAATTCACTATGGCAAAAGTGGACATTGTGTCCTCCACCCCTTAATAAGTCACTCTATTATAGCAGGCCAACCTCTAGTTACTTGATTGAGTACTTGGTATTGGCTAAGTTTTCTTTGGTCCATCTGGTGACATTATTACCCGTTGCCTAGCAACTGTTTCAACCTGGAAGACTGCATTGATCATTCTTAACAATTTCATCCCATGTTTTATTTTCTCTCCATAGTGCAAGGGTGGAGGACAATGTCAAATAACTTTTCTTTCTTTTCACGATGGCCTCTTCAAATGATTAGTTCACCTCATTATCATTAAAATGGTGGTTGTGGTCCCTGACCAAGGCTCTTTCTCCTGATTCCACAATTTTTCAATTCTCTTTCTGTCACAAAGAAAGTTAGGATATTTAAAATTAGACGCATGTATCATCAACATTTAATTCATGTACATTTTCTTATATTGCATGTGTGGTGATTGGTTTGTAAAAACAATTATGGCATCAGTTCCATCAGGCCAAGTCACTGAATATATTTAAGAAGGAGATAGATAGATTTCTAGACACAAAAGGCATCAAGGGGTATGGGGAGAGAGCGGGAATATGGTATTGAGATAGAGGATCAGCCATGATATTGAATGGTGGAGCAGGCTCAAAGGGCCGAATGGCCTACTCCTGCTCCTATTCACAGAATCACAGAAATCACAGAATCACAGAAACCTTCTATATTATCCAGAGGGGAAATTTATCACTTTACACTGTAGTGAAAGAAAAGAAAGATACATTTATATAGCACCTTTCATGGCCTCAGGACATCCCAAAGCACTTTACAGCCAATGAAGTAATTTTGAAGTGTAATCTAGGGAAACACGGCAGCCAATTTGCACATAGCGAGGTCCCACAAATAGCAATGAAATAATATTTTTAATGATGTTGGTTGAAGTATAAATATTGGCCAGGACACCAGGAAGAACTCCCCAGATGTTCTATGAAGAGTGCTGTGGGATCATTACTGTCACCTTGAGAGAGCAGTTTAACATCTCATCTAAAAATCGGCACCTCCGACTATGTGGCACTCCCTCAGTACTACACTGAATACTGTTGAACCTATACCTTAAACACTAGGCGTAGAGGAAAAATCAGTCCATCTATTTTACTTAAACTGAAAAATTAAAAAGAAACTTGTGGAAAAAAATTCTGCTTCCTTCTTGAAAATTGAGGACAATAAGTATCTTTAAACATACGTCTCAGAATTCCCCCCCTCCCCCCCCCAAAAAAAAATAACTACAAATGGAGAGAAATTTCATCCAAAGTGTAATTGAAACAAATCATTACAATTGTAATAGGAGGAGGCTTCTTTCGGTGTCAAAATGTTTAGTATTTTAATACCTATTAATTGTGTAAAACAGCAGTGAAGAGATATTAGCAGAAACCAAGACACTGTCATAAAAAAAATCTCAAAGGGAAAGCATGTCATGTGAAATGAGCAACAGCAGCTGTAACCTGCAGTTTCAATGTATAATTCATTTGCTCTGCTCCGTCTGTCTTTCCATGAAAACAGGCTGTTTACATGTATAAGGTTTCAGTATCTGGGATATCATGTAACAAAACGTGCTTTGTGCTTTTACAAAAGCTTCTTGCTCAGACTGATACTTTTATCTTTGAAACTGCAGGGTCAGACAGAAAAAACAAAACAATATCCAAATCACACAATGTAGAGGACACAGCATTTAGTGTACAGAGGAAATGTGCTCTTCATGATAGTCACATTAACTTGTGCCCATTTTCATTACAGTGTGTAGGTTGATTACATATTCAAGAGGGTAAGTTTCCTGTGATGATAAACATGTGATGGTGAGCATGTGATGGTAAGCTAATGTTCCGAAGTGAATAGAGATGACAAGACTGACGTCAGAAGCTGCCTCGGATAATAACCAGACGTTTCATTGTCCCTTTATTTCCTATGATATGCTCGTAGGTATAATGAGTTATTTGGGGAAACAATTATAAAGCCATGGTTAGAGCTGAAAGAAAACCTCCTTGAAGTTTTGACTTTTAAAGTGGAATATGCTTTGCACTCAAAGAAACAAAATGGCCCTCCTCAGTTCTCACCAGTAAAGCAGTCTTGCAGAATCAAATTCAGACTGAAAGCATGTTGCTTTAATACAGACTCCAGAGTGTGGGATAGCACGTTACTGATCATTCCAATGTCTTCCTTCCTGAAATTAGAATTTTTCACTAAAATAAGCTCGATGGCCAGCCTCCCCAGAAGTTAATTACAATAATTAAATGATCGGTCTGCACTGTCATTTATAGTAAAATGCAAGAAAAGTATAGTTAGTAAGTTTTCCTTTCATGTCCTTTTCTGTCTATGTTAGTTGAGTCACATTCCTTAAATGCCATCGTCTCCATTCTCAATCTGAGTTCCACACAGTCATTTTTGCACCAGCATTCAGAATGCATACATTAGATGTTATGTATTTCAAATAAAGTATTCACTCTTTAATTGTGAATTTATTGCTGGGTTGCAAAATCTACAGTCATAATACAGTGATGATGCAAGGGTGCGCTATGTTTTAATATGGTCAATATATTGTATGTTTCATATGTGTCATTTAATGAAGTGATAATCAGTTCTTTTGGTTCACATTAGAATGTATGATTACATTAACCTTGAGACAAAGTCATGGATTATAAATAAAAAAAACAATGAACATGAAAGACTACGAAGGTTAGAATAATTTAGTCATAAAACACTCGTAAAATTGTAAGAATAACTGTTTTCATACAAAATCAGTACTTGGTCTTCATTTTAACAACTGTTTAAGTCAGTTGTTGATATAAAGGAAGAACAAATAGAAATAAATGTCTCCATTTCTGCTACAAGTTAGCAAAGCCAGATAATGGACCTTTTTTTTTCTGGTTACTTAACAATGCCATTGCGACAATGTCTCAGTTTTATGTAGTTGATGCAGTTTTATCTTCTGGTGCAGATACCACATCATACCAAAATTGTGCGTTTCACAAACAGATGTTAAGAGAAAACTGTAAACGTAAATAAGTTTATAATTCATTTCATAAACTTTTTGTAAAGCAGGTTTGAAAAGCTGAAAGACAGTAGTTCATGAAAGCAACTGACTGAGAAAGCCACAGTATCAGATTATCATGGTATGTATATTTACCGATATAACAACACGCGCTGCACTTCAAAAAGTAATTTATTGGGGGGATTTTCAAATGGAAAAATGGGCAGACGGGAGTTGAAAATTGCGGCAGGGTGGTGAATATGGGGAGGGGGGGTAGGTGTGGGGAGAGGGGGTGGCGTATGGGGAGGGGTGTGTGTATAGGGAGGGGGGTGTTGGGGGGAGGGGTGGTGTGGAGGGAGGAGGGTGTGTATGGGGAGGGGGGGTGTGGGGGGGAGGGGGTGGTGTGGGATGAGGGGGTGGTGTGGGGGTAGGGAGGTGTATGGGGAGGGGGGTGTATGGGAGGGGGGTATGGGGAGGGGGGTTGTGTATGAGGAGGGGGGTGTGGGGGGAGGGGGTGGTGTGGAGGGAGGGGGGTGTGTATGGGAGGGGGTGTGTGTATGGGGAGGGGGTGTGAGGGGAGGGGTGGTGTGGGGGGAGGGGGTGGTGTGGGGGGAGGGGGGTGTGTATGGGGGGGGTGGGGGGAGGCGGGGTGTGTATGGGGAGGGGGGTGTATGGGGAGGGGGGTTTATGGGGAGGGGGGGTGTGTATGTGGAGGGGGGGTGTGGGGAAGGGGTGTGTGGGGGGGAGGGTGTGTGGATGGGGAGGGGGGTGTATGGGGAGGGGGATGTATGGGGAGGGGGGGGTGTATGTGGAGGGGGGGTGTGGGGAGGGGGTGTGTGGGGGCGGGGGTGTGGGGGGGGCTGGTGTGGAGGGAGGGGTTGGTGTGGGGGGAGGGGGTGGTGTGGGGGGAGGGGGAGTGTGGGGGGAGGGGGGTGTGGGGGGAGGGGGTGGTGTGGGAGGAGGGGGTGGTGTGGAGGGAGGGGAGTCTGTATGGGGAGGGGGGTGTGTATGGGAGGGGTTGGTGTGGGGGGAGGGTTTGGTGTGGGGGGAGGGGGGTGTGTATGGGGAGGGGGGTGTGGGGGGAGGCGGGGTGTGTATGGGGAGGGGGGGTGTGTATGGGGAGGGGTTGGTGTGGGGGGAGGGTTTGGTGTGGGGGGAGGGGGGTGTGTATGGGGAGGGGGGTGTGGGGGGAGGCGGGGGTGTGTATGGGGAGGGGGGGTGTATGGGGAGGGGGGTGTATGGGAGGGGGTGTGTGTATGTGGAGGGGGGTGTGGGGAAGGGGTGTGTGCGGCGTGGGGGTTGTGTATGGGGAGGGGGTGTGGATGGGGAGGGGGATGTATGGGGAGGGGGGTGTATGTGGAGGGGGGTTGTGGGGAGGGGGTGTGTGGGGGCGGGGGTGTGGGGGGCTGGTGTGGAGGGAGGGGTTGGTGTGAGCGGAGGGGGTGTGCGGGGAGGGCGTGGTGTGGGGGGGAGGCGGGGTGTGTATGGGGAGGGGGGTGTATGGGAAGGGGGGTGTATGGGGAGGGGGGGTGTGTATGGGGAGGGGGTTGTATGGGAAGGGGGGGTGTATGGGGAGGGGGGGTGTGTATGTGGAGGGGGGGTTGTGGGGAAGGGGTGTGTGGGGGCGGGGGTGTGTATGGGGAGGGGGTGTGGATGGGGAGGGGGGTGTATGGGGAGGGGGATGTATGGGGAGGGGGGGGTGTATGTGGAGGGGGGTGTGGGGAGGGGGTGTGTGGGGGGCGGGGGTGTGTATGGGGAGGGGGTGTGGATGGGGAGGGGGGTGTATGGGGGAGGGGGATGTATGGGGAGGGGGGGTGTATGTAGAGGGGGGGTGTGGGGAGGGGGTGTGTGGGGGGCGGGGGTGTGGGGGGGCTGGTGTGGAGGGAGGGGTTGGTGTGGGGGGAGGGGGTGTGGGGGGAGGCGGTGGTGTGGGGAGAGAGGAGTGTGGGGGGAGGGGGCTGTGGGGGGGAGGGGGTGGTGTGGGGGGAGGGGGTGGTGTGGAGGGAGGGGGAGTCTGTATGGGGAGGGGGGTGTGTATGGGGAGGGGGTGGTGTGGGGGATGGGGTGGTGTGGGGGGAGGGGGTGGTGTGGGGGGAGGGGGGTATATGGGGAGGGGGGTGTGGGGGGAGGCGGGGTGTGTATGGGGAGGGGGTTGTATGGGGAGGGGGGTGTATGGGGAGGGGGGGTGTGTATGTGGAGGGGGGGTGTGGGGAAGGGGTGTGTGGGGGGCCGGGGGGTGTATATGGGGAGGGGGTGTGGATGGGGAGGGGGGTGTATGGGGAGGGGGGTGTATGGGGAGGGGGATGTATGGGGAGGGGGGTGTGTATGTGGAGGGGGGGTGTGGGGAGGGGGTGTGTGGGGGCGGGGGTGTGGGGGGGCTGGTGTGGAGGGAGGGGTTGGTGTGGGGGGGAGGGGGTGTGGGGGGAGGGGGTGGTGTGGGGGGAGGGGAGTGTGGGGGGAGGAGGTGGTGTATTGGGAGGGGTGTGTGGGGGGAGGGGGTATGGGGGGAGGGGGGTGTGGAGGGAGAGGGTGTGGAGGGAGGTGTAGTGTATGTAACCTGTACCACCTTAAGAGGATATCTTAAGGTGATGGACTACTTTTTGATGGCTCCTGTACATTGTAGTACCGGTGGTGACCACACCGGTATATAAACCCTGTGGAGCAAAGTGTATTCCAGTTCAGCCCTGACCCTCAATTACTAAAGACCTGTTTAATTATTTCTGTAGTCTGTGTCCAGTTATTCAGCATAACTACATTTGGAAACACAGACTCAACAGGAGGGGGTGGTGTATGGGGAGGGGGGGTGTGGGGGAGGGGGAACGTGTGGGAGGAGGGGTGTGGGGGAGGGGGTGTATGGGGAGGGGGGTGGTGTGGGGGGAGGGGGTGGTGTATGGGGAGGGGGGAGGGGGGAGCGTGTGGGGGAGGGGTGTGGGGGGAGGGGTGTGGGGGAGGGGGTGTATGGGGAGGGGGTGGTGTGGGGGGAGGGGGTGTATGGGAGGGGCGTGGTGTGGGGAAGGGGAGGGTGTGGGGGAGGGGAGGGTGTTGGGGAGCGGAGGGTGTGGGGGAGGGGGCGGTGTGGGGGGAGGTGAGGGTGTGGGGGGAGGGGGCGGTGTGGGGGGAGGGGAGGGTGTAGGGGGAGGGGAGGGTGTGGGGGGAAGGGAGGGTGTGGGGGGAGGGGGCGGTGTGGGGGGAGGGGAGGGTGTAGGGGGAGGGGAGGGTGTCGGGGGAGGGGGCTGATGTGGGGGTTGGGACTTATTGCCTACCCCGTTGAAGCAAGTTCACTGTCGGCCTGTAAATGATTGAGCAGCACGCGCGCCTGTTTTTGTCAGAAAGCTGCTTAAATATGCAAATTGGGGTCCTACCTCTTTTTTCAGAGGGAGGCGAGCAGATTTGAGATGAGAGCCTTTAAGAACTTATTCTTCTCTGTTTACCATTTCAAATCCACCGAAAAATAGAGAAGAATCCAGGCCACTCTTTCAACTTCCTTCACAAAGCTGAAGCATTTGCAACCAACTTCAACCAGAAGTGCCGAGTGGATGATTCATATCGGCCTCCTCCTGAGGTCCCCACCACCACAGAAGCCAATCTTCAGCCAACTCGATTCACTCCACGTGATATCAAGAAACGGCTGAGCGCACTGGATACAGCAAAGGCCCGACAACATCCCGGCTATCGTACTGAAGGCTTGTGCTCCAGAACTAGCTGCGCCTCTATCCAAGCTGTTCCAGTACAGCTACAACACTGGCATCGACCCGACAATGTGGAAAACTGCCCAGGTATGTCCTGTCCACAAAAAGCAGGACAAATCTAATCCTACCAATTACTACCAATTGAGTCTACTCTCAATTATCAGCAAAGTGATGAAGGTGTCGTCGACTGCGCTATCAAGCAGCACTTACTCACCTATAACCTGCTCACCGATGCCCAGTTTGGGTTCTGCCAGGACCACTCGGCTCCCGGCCTCATTGCCGCCTTGGGTCCAAATATGGAAAAAGAGCTGAATTCCAGAGGTGAGGTGAGAGTGACTGCCCTTGACATCAAGGCAGCATTTGACCAAGTCTGGCATCAAGGAGCCCTAGTAAAACTGAAGTCAATGTGAATCGGGGGGGGAAACTCCCCACTGGCTGGAGTCATACCTAGCACAAAGGAATATGATTGTGGTGGTTAGAGGTCAATCATCACAGCCCCAGGACATCACTGCAGGAGTTCCTTAGGGCGGTGTCCAAGGCCCAACCATCTTCAGCTGCTTCATCAATGACCTTCCGTCCATCATAAGGTCAGAAGTGGGGATGTTCGCTGATGACTGCAGTGTTCAGTGCCATTCGCAACTCCTCAGATAATGAAGCAGTCCATGCCCAAATGCAGCAAGACATGGACGATATTCAGGCTTGGGCTGATAAGTGGCAGGTAACATTCGTGCCACACAAGTGCCAGGTAATGACTATCTCCAACAAACAAGTATCTAACCACTGCCCCTTGACATTCAACGGCATTACCATCGCCGAATCCCCCACCATCAATATCCTGGGGGTCACCGTTGACCAGAAATTTAACTGGACCAGCCACATAAATACTGTGGCAACAAGAGCGGGTCAGAGGCTGGGTATTCTCTGGCGAGTGTCTCACTTCCTGACTCCACAAAGCCTTTCCACCATCTACAAGTCAGGAGTGTGATGGAATACGCTCCACTTACCTGGATAAGTGCAGCTCCAACAACACTCAAGAAGCTCGACGCCATCCAAGACAAAGCACAATCCACCACCTGAAACATTCACTTCCTCCACCGCCGTACCATGGCTGCAGTGTGTACCATCTACAAGATGCACTGCAGCAAATTGCCAAGGCTTCTTCGGCGCATGGGAACACCACCACCTTCAAGTTCCCCTCCAAGTCACACACCATCCTGACTTGGAAGTATATCGCCGTTCCTTCATCGTCACTCGGTCAAAATCCTGGAACTCCCTCCCTAACAGCACTGTGGGAGTACCTTCACTACACGGACTGCAGCGGTTCAAGAAGGTGGCTCACCACCACCTTCTCAAGGACAATTAGGGATGGGCAATAAATGCTGGCCTTGCCATCCCATGAACGAATAAAAAAAAATATATAAATGTAAACATAATAGTTATTTTATATTCTTTGGTAGAGCAGGCAAAATCCTTTGAAACAGACTGTGGAATGTGGTAGGATCGCTGCTGAGGGACAAGGGATACCCCCTACACACGTGGCTCATGATACCCTTTCGCAAACCCACCATGCCAGAACAGCACAGATATAATAAAACCAGGGGACCACCAAGTTGATTATTGAGCACACCATAGGGCTGTTGAAGCAGAGGTTCAGGTGTCTCGACAGGTTTGGAGGCTCCTTACGATATGTACCACAAAGAGTCTCCCACATCATAGTGGTCTGCTGCATCCTGCACAGGCTAGACATAGAGAGGCCTACAGTTGGAGGTAGAACAGCAGCAGCAGTCCTCAACAGAAGAGGAAGATTAGCAGGGAGATGTGGAAGCAGCAGCAGAAGAAGGGCCACCTCAACACCTCCAATAGGGAATTCAGGAGAAACGTCTTTACCCAGAGAGTAGTTAGAATGTGGAACTCGGTACCACGAGGAGTAGTTGAAGCGAATAGCATAGATGCATTTAAGGGGAAGCTAGATAAGCACATGAGGGAGAAAGGAATAGAGGGTTATGCTAAAAGAAAAAAAAGACTTGCATTTATATAGCACCTTTCATGACCTCAGGACGTTCCAAAGCGCTTTACAGACAGTGAAGTATTTTTGATGTGTAGTCACTGTTGTAATGTCGGATTAGATGAAGAGGGGTGGGAGGAGGCTTGTGTGGAGCATAAATGCCAGTATGGACCAACTGGGCCATATGTCTTATTTATGTGCAGTAAATTCTATGTAAGATGTGAGGGATGAGTTAATTGTTCAACAATTCCAGTGACCTGCTCATTCCCCTGCCTTGAAAACTTGCACAGTTCCTCTGCATTAACAGTTCTTGTTATATCCTTCACCATTACCATAATCCTGTAATAAACAGCACTGAACCATTCAGTCACCTTCTATATCAATGACATACTGACAACACAGACTCAAGCTGCAATAAAACTCTACTGCAAACCAGTGCTAAATGTGACAACGGTGATAAATTTATTTGCCTTCCATTTATTTTTCACCCAAACGTCAACCCGTGGTGCATTTCTTAGAAGGAGATTTCCTAAGTCTACTGCTCCTACAAGGCGCTCCCCTCGTGGCCTCAGCAAAGCTGGTGGAAAGCTACTGTTGCTCTTGGGGACCCTTGAGATATCCATGGCTGTTGACTTCTGGGTACTTGAGCCTATGAGGGCCCAGCTGCAGAATGTTGTACCTCAGCTGCCCTGGGGCAGTCTGATCTGTTGTATCCGTGTGTTAATGGAGACACGGAATGCAGGAGTTGGTTTAACAGGTGTTTACTGAACAAAGTCTGGAGGCGAACTAAAAGATACAAGACACTATACAGGCTTATATACGCCGAGTGGTCACTACCGGTATTACAGTACACAGGGGCTCTTAAAGGTACATACACTACAATTCCTCCCCTTTTAGATAATTGGTACATAACATTTTAAGTAATCATTAATTAACATGTTTACTAGAACAATTATCTACACATTTGCTGCAGTTAATCAATTATAAGTCAGTCTCTCTGGAGGCTTCCTGACTCGGTCCGGATAACACCTCGGTGGTGTAGTAGTTTTCGGTGGTGTAGTAGGTTCTTTTGGCAAGGTCGATTCGGCTTGAATGCCAGTGTCGGGTTCATCTGGTTCCAGTATCACCGGATCGGAGGTAGATACTATGGGTATCTCTGCTTCATCATTAGGCGTACAGAGTTGTGGTGTAGGTTGTCCCTTTTCGGATGACTCTATGATCTGGTCAGCATGGCACCTTATTATACTTTCTCCAACGTCCACGGTATACATCAGCGGTCCTAGTCGTGTGCAAATAGTTCCAGGCTGCCATTTCTCGGTACGGTAGTCCCGGGCCAAAACTTGTTGACCTATCTGGAAGGTTCTAGTTGGCCTTTCATTCATGCCTTGAAATTGCCGGTTCTCTATGTCCCTTCTGATGTTTGGCTTGATCAAATCCAGCCGGCATCTTAGTCTTCTATTGAAAAACATCATGGGGGAGTTTGGTTTATAACCACATGTGTTGCATTCCTGTACGCAAACAAGAAGTTATCTACCTTATGTTGTAGATTTATGTCTTCATTACCCACGGCCTTTATGGCCTTCTTGAAGGTCTGGACAAACCTTTCAGCTAATCCATTGGTGGCGGGATGGTATGGGGCGGACGTGTAGTGCTTAACCCCATTGTTTTTTAAGAACTTCCTGAATTCTTCGGACACAAATTGCGGTCCATTATCAGAACAGATCTGTTCAGGCAGCCCATTCCTGGCAAATATGGTCCTTAATACTGTGATGGTTTTTTCCGTGGTGGTGGAGGACATCTTTATTACCTCCGGCCACTTGGAGTGTGCATCAACCGCGATTAAGAACATTGAGTCCATAAATGGACCAGCAAAGTCGATATGTACCCTTTGCCATGGAGATGAAGGCCACTCCCATGGATGTAAAGGGGCTTGTGGTGGGGCGTTTTGGACCTTCTGGCATCCTAGACAGCTCTTGGTCATTTCTTCGATGTCTCCATCGATACCTGGCCACCACACAAACGCTCTGGCTAGGTTCTTCATTTTCACTCCACCCAGATGCCCCTCGTGAAGCTCCTTTAGCACTTTATCCTGGAGTTTGGGTGGAATCACCACTCTGGATCCACACATCAAGGTTCCTCGGCACACTGACAGCTGCTCTCTTCTTTGCGAGAATGCTGGCAACAGTGGTTCGCCATGTGCTGGCCATCCCTTCACCGTTAAATCGTAGACTCGTGAGAGAGTCGAGTCATTTCTCGTTTCCTTTTCAATGGTAGAATTTGTTACTGGTAGACATTCCACTATGGTTGAGTGGAACATCTCCACTGGGTCCACTGTAGGTGCCTCTTCTACTGTTGGCAATGGTAGGCGCGATAAACCGTCAGCATTCCCATGCTGTTTTGATCCTTTGTATTCTATGTCATATTGGTGTGCCCCTAGGAAAAGGGACCACCTCTGTAGCCTTTGCGCTGTCATAATGGGAACGCCCTTTTTAGGGTTGAATATGGAGACGAGGGGTTGATGGTTAGTCAGCAAGGTAAATTTTTGTCTGTGTAGGTAATGGTTGAATTTCTTCACTCCCCACACCAGGCTGAGTGCTTCCCTGTCGATCTGGGCATAGCTACGCTCAGCTGAGTTCAATGAGCGTGACGCAAAAGCTATCGGCCGCTCCGAGCCATCAGGGAATCTATGCGATAATACCGCTCCTATGCCATAAGGGGATGCATCCCACGCCAGTCTGATTGGCAGTGATGGGTTGTAATGAGCCAACACTTCCTTGGACGTGATCAAGCCTTTGCATTTACGGAAGGCACGTTTACAGTCTTCGCTCCATTTCCAAATTACTCCCGTTTGTAGCAGTGCGTTAAGAGGGTGCAGAACAGTTGACAAGTTCGGTAAAAATTTATGATAGTGTGGGGGACTACGGTCTCCCGTGTAAAGAAATAGGCAACACAGCGAGCTACAAGAAATAGGTCTTTACTCCAACTCTCACAATACAGTACTGAATTCGTGAAGCCCGCGAACCTGTGATGACTCACGGATTGGTCACCTGCTGGAACCTGATTGGTTTTCCTTCTATCAGCAGCAGGCAAGTCTGAACGTGCCTTATTCCTCTCAGCTTGCAACTGTCTTGCGGGGGGAGGGGAATAAAGCAGTTAAAAGGGATGTTACAGGTTTATCTACATACACACAGTGTTTCCCCAATTTGGCAACGCCACATACGCCCCCCCAGAATCCTCGTTAACTGTAAAAGTCAGTCTCTGCGGAGGTTTGACCAAGCGGCTGTAGCGGCTGTAGTAGCCATCTGGCGTGTGAGGAGGGCTGTGTGGGAGGTCGGCCGGTTGGTTCGTCGGCTGGTCTGGCGGCTGGTCTGCCGGTGGGCTGGCTGGACGGGCTGCCGGCGAAGGTGGGGCGGCGGCCGGAAAGTAAGGTTCTGGCGTGTCTTGGTCCTCTTGTGGGGCCGCTGCCAACGTGGGAGGTCTGCCCCGCCGTGGGGGAAGAGCCGGCCGAAACGGGAAGCTAAGGTCCAGGTGCGCCGGTTTGAGGCGGTCTACTGAAATAAGGTCCGGCTTCCCGCCGACATCGATAAGAAAAGCTTTGTCCCCCGTCTCCAATACTGGGAAGGGGCCGGTGTATGGTGCCTGCAGCGGGCCTCTGTGCGCGTCCCGGCGCACGAAGACGAACTCCGCCTGTCGTAAGTCTCGAGGCACGTAGGACGGCTGCGGGCCGTGTTGCGAAGTGGGCACTGGACGGAATTGCTGGGCCGCGTCCTGGTGCAGGGAAAGCTGTCTGGCGGCCGACCACGGCTCCGTTGTCAGGGGGAGGAAGTCGCCTGGTAGTCTGAGCGGTTGGCCGTAGACCATCTCGGCCGCAGAGGCACGGAGGTCCTCTTTGGGCGCGGTACGCAATCCCAGGAGAACCCAGGGGAGTTTGTCGATCCAGCTGGTATCGACCAGGCTGGCGTGGAGAGAGGCTTTCAAAGAACGATGAAAGCGCTCGCAGAGCCCGTTGGCCTGCGGGTGGTAGGCTGCTGTCCTGTGCAACTTGGTGCCGAGGCCGGCGATGATGGCATTCCACAAGTGGGAGGTGAACTGGGGGCCTCTGTCCAAGGATACGTTGGTCGGCACGCCGAACCGGGCAACCCATGTCGAGACGAATGCTCGCGCGACGTCGGTCGTGGTGGTGGAGGCGAGGGGAACCACCTCGGGCCATCTGGTGGTGCGGTCGACGATCGTAAGCAGGTGTGTAAAACCGTGCGACGGCGGCAAGGGGCCTACCAGATTGACGTGGACGTGGTCAAAACGCCTCTCGGGCACCGGGAAACACTCTAATGGCGCCTTGGTGTGCTGCTGGACCTTAGCGCGCTGACACGGCACGCATGTGTTGGTCCAGTCTCTCACATCCTTGTGGAGTCCAGGCCAGACGAACTTGGCGGACATAAGTTTCTGAGACGCACGCATCCCTGGATGTGAGAGGCCGAGGATGATGTCGAAAACTCGCTTGCGCCAGGCGGATGGAACGACCGGCCTAGGCGAAGGGACTGAGACGTCGCACAGGAGGGTTGTGCCGGCTGCGTGGAAGTGGATGTCGGCCAGGGTGAGACTGGTAGTTGACGTCCTGAGGGCCTGGATCTCCGCGTCGGCAGCCTGGTCTCTCGCCATGCTGGCGTAGTCGACGCCCAGGTGCACTGCGTGGAGCGAGGGTCTTGAGAGGCAGTCGGCCACCAAATTATCCTTGCCGGCGACGTGGCGGATGTCCGTGGTGAACTCCGAGATGAAGTTGAGTTGGCGCTGTTGGCGCGCGGACCAGGGTTCGGTTACTTTGGCCATGGCAAAAGTGAGCAGCTTGTGGTCCACGAATGCGGTGAATGGCCGGCCTTCCAGAAGGAAATGGAAGTGCCGGATTGCCAGGAACAGGGCCAGGAGCTCTCTGTCGAACGTGCTGTAAGCCTGCTTGTTCTTGCGCAGCTGTCGGCTGAAAAATGCCAGTGGCTGCCACGTGCCTTCGACCCACTGTTGCTGGACAGTGCCGACGGCGTAATCCGAGGCGTCCGTGGTGAGGGCGGTCTTGGCGCCCGGGATGGGGTGGGCCAGTAGTGTGGCGTTGGCCAAGGCGCTTTTGGTCTGGTGGAAGGCTGTCGCCATCTCGCTGGACCAGGTGAGTTGCTCTTTGCCCGTTTTGCCCCTGGTGGCTTCGTAGAGGGGGCGCATGAGTGCGGCAGCCT
Source organism: Somniosus microcephalus (assembly GCF_052327205.1). Taxonomy (NCBI): domain Eukaryota; kingdom Metazoa; phylum Chordata; class Chondrichthyes; order Squaliformes; family Somniosidae; genus Somniosus; species Somniosus microcephalus. The sequence continues at coordinate 77,530,627 of NC_141002.1, forward strand.
TGGGCACGAACCGATGATAGAAATTGACCATTCCCAAAAATTCCTGCAGCGCCCTAACCGAGGTGGGCTGGGGAAAGTCCGCCACCGCCTGCACCTTGGAAGGTAGGGGAATGGCTCCCCTTGGCGAGATTCTGTGGCCGAGAAAGTCAATTTGGGCTGCTCTGAACTGGCATTTGGCCGGGTTGACGATTAGCCCGTGTTGGCTGAGGCGCTGGAAAAGGGAGCGCAAATGCGCGATGTGCTCGGCCTTGCTGGTACTGGCCACGAGGATATCGTCCAGATAGACGAACAGGAAGCTCAGGTCCCGTAGGACGGAATCCATGAGCCGTTGGAAGGCCTGTGCGGCGTTCTTAAGCCCGAAGGGCATGCGCAGGAACTCGAACAGTCCGAAGGGGGTGATGACCGCTGTCTTCTGGACGTCTGCGTGGTGGACGGGGACCTGATGGTAGCCGCGAATCAAGTCGACCTTGGAAAAGACGGACTTTCCTGCTAGGTGTGCCGAGAAGTCTTGGATGTGCGGAATGGGGTATCTATCGGGCGTGGTGGCGTCGTTGAGCCGTCTGTAGTCGCCGCAGGGGCGCCAGCCACCGCCCGGCTTGGGCACAATATGGAGGGGGGACGACCAAGGGCTGTTCGAGCGGCGGATGATGCCCAGTTTTTCCATCATGGCGAATTCTTCCTTGGCCACCGCAATATTGGCTGGGTCCAGGCGTCTGGCTCGAGTGAACACGGTGGTCCCGTAGTGGCGATGTGGTGCTCGACCCCATGCTTGGCTGCCGCGGCTGAGAAGGTCGGTTGTGTGAGCCTCGGGAAATCTGCGAGTAGGCGGGCGTAGTCGTCATGCGCCGGGGCGGAGCAGGACCCGACGAGGGCCGGGCTGTTGCTCTGCTGGCAGGCCAGTGAAGCGAAAGTTGCTGCGTCGATCAGGCGCCTGTCGCGGACGTCGACCAGGAGTCCGTGGGCGCAAAGAAAATCGGCGCCCAGCAAGGGATGTGCCACCGAGGCTGTCACGAAATCCCACGTAAATCGCTGGCCGTTGAAACAGACCTCGGCCCGTCGCTTTCCGAAAGTCGCGATGGCTGCGCCATTTACCGCCACGAGGGGTGGGCCGCTGCGGCCTGCCTGGATGTCGAGCTGGGAGGCAGGAATTATGCTGCATTGGGCTCCGGTGTCGCAAAGGAATCTGTGCCCTGAAAGAGAGTTGGTTATGTACAGCAGTTTACCTGCGGTGCCAATGGCCATCGTGGCGGCGGGGGTGCGGTCAAGCGGGCCTAGGCGGCAGCGCGGGGCTGGTGCGTTGGGCCGGGTGGCCATCTTGGTTTGATCGAAAGAGCAGGGTGCTCTGCAGCGTTGGGCCTTGTGGCCGAAACGCGCGTGGTAGTAGCATTGTTCTGCGGCCTGGCGTGGCGGCGCGCGCTCGGTGGTGTCGGGGAGCCTCGCGGCTGCACAGCCGAGTTGGGCGACGGCGAAAACTTTGTCCGTGGTGGCTGCCAGTTGTACGCAGTCCGTGATCGGGGACCCCGCGAGGGCAGTCTGTACCTGCTGAGGAAGCAGGCTGAGGAAAAGGGCCTGGAACAAAAAGCACTGCAGTTCAGAGCCCAGGAGCGCAAGCATCCGGCTCATCAACCGGGTCGGGGTAGAATCGCTGAGGCCTGGTAGTGAGAGAAGCCTGCGGGCCCTCTCTTCCTTGGACAGGCCGTAAGCCTGCAGCAAGCGGCCCTTAATGGTTGAGTACTTGCCGGTCTGTGGTGGGTTCCCCAGCAGGTCGAGAACTTCGGCGGCGGTAGAGCTTGCTCGTGCTGAGACTACGTGGAGGTACCTTTCTTCATCATCTTGAACCCTGCGAAGGGTGAATTGGGCCTCCGAGTGCGCGAACCAAGCTGTTGCTTGGTGCTCCCAGAAGGTGGGGAGCTTCAAGGACGCGGCGCCAGCCGACATCAAGCTGCTGCTGGTTGCCATCGGGTCGTTGCTGGCCTCTGTAGGGCTGCGTGAGTCGGGGGCTTCGGCCGCCGACATTCGGGGTCACCAATGTGGGGGACTACGGTCTCCCGCGTAAAGAAATAGGCAACACAGCGAGCTACAAGAAATAGGTCTTTACTCCAACTCTCACAATACAGTACTGAATTCGTGAAGCCCGTGAACCTGTGATGACTCACGGATTGGTCACCTGCTGGAACCTGATTGGTTTTCCTTCTATCAGCAGCAGGCAAGTCTGAACGTGCCTTATTCCTCTCAGCTTGCAACTGTCTTGCGGGGGGAGGGGAATAAAGCAGTTAAAAGGGGATTATACAGGTTTATCTACATACACACAGTGTTTCCCCAATACAATAGTAATTTATCAATCCCAGGAACGACCTTAATTGTGAGACATTTTCAGTTGCTGGGGCTTTTATGACCGCTTCAATTTTTTCAGGTGACTTATGCAACCCTTCTTCATTAATTATATGGCCACAATATGATACTTGTTTCTGGAAAAATTTGCACTTGGGGCGATTTGCTCGTAGGCCCCGTTCTCTCAGCCTAGTGAGCACCTGCTCCAAATTGGCAAGGTGCTCGTTGTCGTTGAGATTAAATAGTTTGGGCTTGTACTCACTGGAGTTTAGAAGATTGAGAGGGGATCTCATCGAAACATATAAAATTATGGCAGGCCTGGACAGGCTGAATTCAGAGAGAATGTTTCCAATGGCCGGGGAGCACAGAACCAGGGGCCACAGTCTAAAAATAGCGGGCAAATCATTTAAAACAGAGATGAGGAAGAATTTCTTCACTCAAAGAGTGGTGAGCCTGTGGAATTCCCTGCCACAGAGGGCTGTGAAGGCTAATTCAATAAATATTTTCAAGAGAGAATTGGATATATTTCTGAAGGCTAAGGGGATTAAGGGTTACGGAGAAAAGGCGGGGACGGGGTACTGAACTGGTAAGATCAGCTATGATCTCAGACGAAGATCAGCCATGATCTCATTGAATGGCGGAGCAGGCTCGAAGGGCCGAATGGCCTACTCCTGTTCCTATCTCTATGTTTCTATGTTTTCTCCTGTTACAAGGATGTCGTCTAGGTAGCATTGAGTCCCCGGAATCCCTTGCAGGACTTGCTCCATAGCTCTTTGCCAGATAGCTGGAGCTGATGCTACTCCAAAAACCAGTCGATTGTACTGGTACAGGCCTTTGTGTGTGTTTATCGTGAGATACTTTTTAGAGGCTTCCTCAACCTCCATCTGTAGATATGCCTATGCCAAGTCAATTTTGGTGAAACGTTTCCCTCCGGATAGTGAGGTGAAAATATCTTCTATCCTTGGAAGAGGATACTGTACCGTGTGAAGGACCGGGTTTACAGTCACCTTGAAGTCCCCACAGATGCGAACTTTTCTCTGTTCTTCAGATTTATCATTATTCAACGTTTTCTTCATGACCGGGACGATGGGTGTTGCCCACTCGCTCCAATCTACCTTGGATAACACGCCTGCCTTTTCTAAATTCTCCAGCTCTGCCTCGACTGCTGGACGAATTGCGTATGGCACCGGCCTTGCCTTAAAAAACTTGGGAATTGCCGCATCTTCCACTTTTATTGAGGCGGTGACGCCTTTCAAGGTTCCTAGTTCCTGTTGAAACACTTCTTTGGCGTTGGCCAAGATGTCTTTTAATCGTTCAGGTATAGGGTTGCAAAGGGGTGGAAAGTTTCTGGTAAATTTCCGGAAATTTTCCACGGGAAGTTTAGCTTGGGAATTTTGGGAATTTTGCCCAAAAAAGCACATGCTAGCATAATATTGTTTTTTTTGTATTTCTTTCTTTTTTTTCCACAGGTCCTCTCTTAAAATTACTAACAGGGATGGAATCTTAATTATTAAGGAATTTCTTAATCAATATATGTTTATCTTCTTACTTGGCTTGTTTTAATAATTACAAGTTTTGTGTGTGACTGTGAACAAATGTGTCCTGATTGGTTGGATGAGCGATTAGCTCCCTCTATTTGTAATATTTGCATATCAAATTGTGATTGGCCTGCAGGCATCTGTAAGACTGCTATAGTTTTTTTAAGATCCAGGTTAGGGGTCCTGAGGGAAGTCATTTTGTGTTCTGCTGATGTTGTGATGATGCAGTAAGTAAATCAGACTTTATACCAAATAAACCAGTTACTTGTTGAACTCTGTTGTCCTTCAATTTAAAATATACTAAATAATACACTATTGGTGATGTAGCGTCGTGTGTGTACAGGTCATGCTTCCATCACATGGAGCATCAGCAAAAATGTATTCACCCTGTTGCAATCGTGCTGATCGACCGCAGTTCGACACAGAGATGAATGCCTTTTATTTCTCTGCATAGAACAATGCCACGTTTACCGTTGGATGTGTGGAAGCATTTTACCCCAGGCATTAAAGATGGAAAGACTGTGTACATGTGCAAACACTGTAGAAAGCCATATGTAAAGAATGCCACAAAGATGCAGCAGCATTTATCCAACGATCTTGGATCACAAAAGGTCTTTGCAGTAGTTACTGACAATGCTGCGAATATGAAGGCTGCTTGGGCTCAAGTGGAGGAGGCCTACCCTCATATTACGTCTATTGGGTGCGCAGCTCATGGGCTTAACCTGCTCCTCAAGGACATCATGGGTTTGAGAACCATGGAAGCACTGTACAAGAGAGCCAAGCAAGTTGTTAAGTATGTCAGGGGAAAACAGGTAGTTGCAGCAACCTACAACTCCAAGCAAATGACAAAGAACAAGAACACCACACTGAAGCTGCCCAACAACACTAGATGGGGTGGTGTTGTCATAATGTACAACAGCCTTCTGGAGGGTAAGGAGTCGCTGCAAGAAATGGCAATATCCCAGTCTGGGGATATGGAAACCACCATCAAGAAAATACTGCTGGATGATGTGTTTTGGGAGAGAGTGGTTAGCAGCCTTAAACTACTCTCACCAGTAGCATCTGCAATTGCTCCGATTGAAGGAGATGACGCTGTCTTGTCAGATGTTCTCAGGCTTTTTACTGATTTAAATGAACAAATCAGCATTGCCCTACCCACATCCCTGCTGCTGAAAGCAGAGGAGAAGGCAATTGTTCAATTCATACAGACGCGTCAAGAATTTTGTGTCAAGCCGATTCATGCTGCAGCATACATGCTGGACCCAAAGCATGTTGGGAGACCAATGCTTTCTGGAGAACAGATCAACAGCGCTAACAGTGTGATTTCTACCCTCTCACACCATCTCAATCTGGATGTGGGCAAAGTTCTGGGAAGTCTGGCAAAGTTCTCTACCAAGCAAGGTCTTTGGAATGGGGATGGGATATGGGAATCATGCAAGCATATCAGTGCTCATACCTGGTGGAAGGGACTTTGTGCATCTGAGGCCCTGTCACCTATTGCACCGGTGATACTCCAAATCCCACCTTCATCAGTGGCCTCTGAACAAAACTGGTCACTTTTGGGGAATACGCATACAAAGGTGCACAACAGGCTGACTAACAAGAGAGTGGAGAAACTGGTGGCTATCCGGGCGAACCGACAACTTATTGAGCCAGATACAGAAGTGTCCACCACACAGCTAGACACTGACACAGAGGAGGAAATGGACACGTCAGAGTCAGAGAATCAGGAGGAGCAATGAGGAGTAGAAGACTCAGAAGACTCATGAGTAGAAGACTCAAAGGGACAAAATAAGGACAAATTACAGGCTAAATAAGCTGACGCTCTTTTTATTTTATTTTAGGTGGGTCTTTTTTGTGGGGGTTCAATAAAGTTCAAAATTATAACCTAAATAAAGTTTTGAAAGCCTGTTTTTATTTGTATGGAACAGTATGTCTATTTTGACGACAAAGATAATATAAGGGTCAGAGACAAAAACCATCAGTGTGCAAAAAAACTCAAAATTCCCATAAATTCCCAAAATTCCCATAAATTCCCGAAAATTCCCATGGAAAGTTTCCTCTTTTAAAAATTCCCAGAATTTTGCAACCCTATTCAGGTATGACGTCATCATCATTTTTTTTCTTACTGGTCACCGTCAGTGCCTGAATGGAGTGCCAGTCTAAACGTATCTTCCTGATCCATTCACGTCCCAACAGCGGTGGACCACCATCTTGCAGAACGTATGTGGTAAACCACTGTTTGTATTCCACTGTGTACATGCCTGGACATGCCTCGGCTGACTCCTCCCACAAGTCCTAGTATAAAGGTGACTGCTCCCCAGCCCCTTTGTATTCTGGACCGGTCGACCACTCGAGGCAGACCTTCATTCTTTTGTTAATAAAAGCCTTTAGTTACTCTCTGAACTCTTAGTCTTTTATGAGTAATTGATAGCGCATCAATTTTATTAACAAAATTTTTATAATGGAGAAGATCCTCACACCAGCATGCCTGGACTTAGATCATCGGGAGGCTGACTCATCCACCAAGTTTACTCACTGGCTTAAGTGTTTCGAAAAATTCCTGACCGCCTCCGCAGCAATCAAATCGGACGAGGACAAACTGGATGTCCTGACCTCCAAAGTGAACCACCGAGTGTACTCGGTCATCCAAGACGCGACCTCGTACATGGACGCTATCAAGCTCCTCAAGGACCAGTACACGCGCCCAGTGAACGAAGTGTACGCCAGGCACCTTCTGGGGAGTCGTAAACAACAACCTGGGGAATCGACCATGGAATACCTTCAGGCACTGTCTGTGCTTGGCCGGGCCTGTGGTTGTAAGGATGTAAAGGCCGCCGTGTACACAGAGGAACTTATCCGGGACGCTTTTGTAGCGGGCCACAGATCCAATTACACCCGACAGCGACTGTTGGAGCACAGTGACCTCGACCTCAACAAGGCCTCTGAACTCGCACTATCACTGGATGCAGCCTACCGGGGCATGGATGCCTACTCCTCTGCACCGTGGATTCCGCGGGGAATGACAGCCTGGGACACGGTAGGACCGCCTCATAGCGCCGTGCCACCCCAGCCACACCCCAGCAACGGCCCAGCTACCGCAGCAGTGTCCCAAGGCCAGACAGCAGTGCCCCAAGGCCAGAAATGCTACTTCTGTGGCCAGGCAAAACACCCCAGAGCGCGCTGCCCGGCGAAAAACGCGATCTGCTCGGGCTGCGGGAAGAAGGGACACTACGCTAATGCCTGCAGGGCCAAAGCCACCCCGAACCCCAGCAGCGCCGCGTGTGGGCCATGCGGGCCGCCATCTTGGGCCTCCCCGGCCATGTGCGAACCACCGGTACAGCAGCCATTTTGGATGCCTCCAGCCACATGGGGATCATGGACGCCGCCATCTTGGACGACAGCCGGAACGCAGCAGGCCCCCAACACCGCCTCATCTGATACCCGCAGCGACACACCGACCCCTACGCTGGCATCCGTTACACTGGACCAAGCGAGACCGCACCAGCTGGCCAGCTCCACAATGGACATTAAGGTAAATGGCCACGATACAATCTGCCTTTTTGACTCTGGGAGCACGGAGAGCTTCATCCACCCCGACACGGTGCGGCATTGCTCTCTCCCAGTCCTGCCTGCGCACCAGCGGATTTCTATGGCCTCCGAGTCCCAGTCGGCGGACATCGGCGGCTACTGCGTAGTGACACTCGTAGTAGACGGGACCGTGTACGATCATTTTAAACTTCTGGTCCTGCCCGACCTCTGCGCTGCCGTCCTGCTGGGGTTAGATTTTCAGTGCCACCTTAAAAGTGTTACGATGGCGTACGGTGGACCCCTACCCCCACTCACAGTCCTCAGCCAGCAGCTCCCAAATTGCCCGCCGCGCACCAGGTGCAACCTCTCCACACTCAGAGTCACCCCCCCCCCACTGTTTGCTAACCTCACCCCCGACTGTAAGCCCATCGCCACAAAGAGCAGGCGATACAGTGCCGGGGACAGGGTTTTCATTAAAACCGAAGTGGAGCGGCTCCTGAAGGAAGGGATTATTGAGGGCAGCACCAGCCCCTGGCGAACCCAGGTTGTGGTCGTTAAGACCGGCGAGAAGCAGCGCCTGGTCATCGACTACAGCCAGATAATAAATCGCTACACCCTGCTGGACGCCTACCCACTCCCCCGCATAGCTGATATGGTCAACCAGATCGCGCAGTACCGCGTCTTCTCGACCATTGACCTGAAATCAGCGTACCACCAGCTCCCTATCCGCCCTGAGGACCGCCAGTATACTGCCTTTGAGGCAAACGGCTGCCTCTATCACTTCCTTAGGGTTCCCTTTGGCGTCACCAACGGGGTCTCCGTCTTCCAAAGGGAGATGGACCGGATGGTAGATCAAAATGCATTGCAGGCCACTTTCCCATATCTGGACAATGTGACCATCTGCGGCCGTGACTTGCAGGACCATGACGCAAACCTCGAAAAATTCCTCCGCACCGCCCAACTCCTGAACCTGACATATAACAAGGAGAAGTGCATATTCCGCACAAACCGCCTCGCCATCCTTGGCTGTGTTGTGGAACACGGAGTCATCGGCCCGACCCCTTATGGAACTCCCACGGCCCCACTGCCTCAAGGCCCTGAAGAGGTGCCTAGGGTTTTTCTCCTATTATGCCCAGTGGGTCCCCTACTATGCGGACAAGGCCCATCCGCTGATCAAGTCCACCTCTTTTCCCTTGACGGCAGAGGCCCGCTTAGCCTTCCACCGTATCAAGGAAGACATTGCCAAAGCCACCATGCACGCAGTGGACGAATCCATCCCCTTCCAGGTGGAAAGCGACGCGTCCGACTTTGCCCTGGCCGCTACCCTCAATCAGGCGGGGAGACCCGTGGCCTTCTTTTCACGAACCCTCCAAGGCCCGGAGACCAGACACTCCACTGTTGAGAAGGAGGCCCAGGCGATTGTGGAGGCTGTGCGTCATTGGAGGCACTACCTGGCCGGAAAACGATTTACCCTGCTCACTGACCAACGTTCAGTTGCTTTCATGTTTAACAACAAGCAGAGGGGCAAAATCAAAAATGACAAGATCTTGAGGTGGAGAATCGAACTTTCCACCTACAATTACGAGATCTTGTACCGGCCCGGGAAGCTCAATGAACCCCCGGATGCGCTATCGCGTGGCACCTGCGCCAGCGCACAGATCGATAGACTGCGGGCCCTCCACAATGACCTCTGCCACCCGGGGGTCACCAGGTTCTTCCACTTCATCAAGGCCCGCAACCTGCCTTACTCTATTGAGGAGGTCAGGACCATGACCAGGAACTGCCAAGTCTGCGCTGAGTGCAAACCGCACTTTTATAGACCAGACAGGGCCCACCTGATAAAAGCCACTCACCCCTTCGAGCGCCTGAGCGTTGATTTTAAAGGGCCTCTCCCCTCCTCCGACCGCAATGTGTACTTCCTCAATATTATTGATGAGTACTCCCGTTTCCCGTTCGCCATCTCCTGCCCGGACATGACCAGTGCCACGGTCATTAAATGTCTGAACAACCTCTTCACCCTGTTCGGTTTCCCCAGCTATATCCATAGCGACCGGGGCTCATCGTTTATGAGCGACGAACTCCGCCAGTACCTGCTAACTAGGGGTATTGCCACAAGCAGGACCACCAGTTACAACCTCTGGGGGAACGGACAGGTGGAAAGAGAAAATGCGACAGTTTGGAAGGCCGCCCTGCTAGTCTTAAAGTCTAGGGGCCTTCCAACCTCCCGCTGGCAGGATGTGCTCCCCGATGCGCTCCACTCTATTCGGTCACTGCTCTGCACTGCCACTAACGCCACCCCTCATGAGAAAATGTTTGTCTTCCCAAGGAAGTCCACATCGGGGACATCGCTACCGCCATGGCTGACGTCCCCAGGGCCGGTCCTACTGAGAAGGCACGTGAGGCCCCATAAAATGGACCCCCTGGTCGAGAGGGTCGACCTCCTCCACGCCAACCCCCAGTATGCTTACATTGCATACCCGGACGGGCGGGAGGACACAGTCTCCATAAGAGACCTTGCACCCTCGGGGGCCGCAGTAACCCACTACTCACTACCACCCCCCCCCACGATCCGATATCCAGCCCCAGCAGACGGCAGGCCTGGGCCCAGCGACCCGCTCGACACCTACGAGGACGACACGCCTGTGCCACAGCCTACGCGGGACTCGACGCCGGAAGCTCCACTACCCCTGCCGTCGCCACGCCGATCACAGCGGCAGACAAGACCTCCGGAGAGACTCCAATACACTAACTTTTAATACACTTCACCCCGCCGGACTCAATTTTAAACAAGGGGTGAATGTGGTAAACCACTGTTTGTATTCCACTGTGTACATGCCTGGACATGCCTCGGCTGACTCCTCCCACAAGTCCTAGTACAAAGGTGACTGCTCCCCAGCCCCTTTGTATTCTGGACCGGTCGACCACTCGAGGCAGACCTTCATTCTTTTGTTAATAAAAGCCTTTAGTTACTCTCTTAATTCTCAGTCTTTTATGAGTAATTGATAGCGCATCAACGTATAAATACAACTTCTGTATTTCCTTGCCGTTGTATACAACAGGCACCCTTATTTTCCCTCTGGGGTATACTTTCTGCCCCGTATATGTCTTCAAGATAAAGGATGTGTCTTTCAAAGGTATATGCGGAAATAGCCGCTCGTAATCCCGTCGACTTATGACGGTCAGAGCTGATCCTGTATCTAGCTCCATTTTAACTGGGGACCCCGCTATCATGAGGGTAACCCAAATGGTCTGGTAATCTTCTTTGGCAATTACATTATGTAATTTGAGACAGCTTAGCCTCTTGTTTCCGGAGTCGCTATCGCTCTTCTGGTCTTCGGAGCTACTGTCCGTCATCATTTGTACCTTTCTATACTTTTCCTTATTGATTTTTTTTCTGTCAGTGGATTTTTTGTTTCCAGATCGGCATACACGTGCAATGTGACCCATCTTTCCGCATTGCCTGCATGCTTTGTCCTTGAACCAGCAGTTCCTCTGGTCATGGGTGGATCTGCCGCAGCGATAACATCTCTCGAAACCCCGTGTCATTTCATGGGTGCCGAAGTCCTGTGGCTTTTGCTGTATCTCTGCAGCTCCTCTTGCTGCTGCTTCGTATGATACAGCCACACTGAAAGCCTTGTCCAGTGTCAAATCTTTCTCAGAAAGTAGCCTTTTCTGTGTTCCTTCACTTAGGAGACCGCAGACGAATTTGTCTCATAGAGAACCTGCCAGTCCTGCCCCGAATTGGCAGTGCTTTGACAGCTTTCTTAATTCGGTGAGGTAATCAGCGTTACTTTCATTCTTGTGCTGATTCCTCCTGAAGAATTTGAATCGTTCCGCTATCAGCAGCGGTGTTGGGTTTAAGTGCTCCTGTAGGGTATCAACAATCTCCTTAAAATTCTTGTCCATCGGTTTGGCTGGAGTGATTAAGTTTCGTAACAGCCCGTATGTCCTTGCGCCCATCAGATTTAGAAGTACCGATGCCTTTTTATCATCCTCTACTTCATTCGCTGTGCAATATACCTCCACTCTTTCCACATATGTGGTCCAATCCTCTATATCACTATTAAAAGCAGTAATATTGCCAGTCTTAGGCATCCTGAAAATCAAAAATGGCGCCTCCCGCGCTTTCCTTTCTTCCCTGCCGAGAAAAAAATGCCGCCTCCCGCGCTTTCCCGCCGCTGTCGCTGCTGACAACGCTGTTCTCCGCGGTTTTTATTTGCACAGATATTTTTAATAGTTGGAGACTCGTTCCTGCCGGACTCTCTGGGACTTTTCCCTCCCTCTGCTTGGTCCGAACGCCGACCTGCTTTGCAGCGCCGGCCATCTCCCGAGTGCTCCACCCTCCGTCTCTGTTTGCCTCCGCCTTCCGACGCGCTGCTCGGCCCCGCTGCAGAGCCACCCGATCGAGCCCCAGCCCGCCGACCAGGAAGGATTAGGGCAGTACCTGCCACCAGCCTGGCTAGCTGGTGAAACCACAGTTTTTCTTTTTTTTTCTTCGACCTTCGTCTGAGGAATCGATCTCCTTGAGGTGCTGCCAAATTGCAGGTAAGTCCGTTTCCAATTTGTCGCCACTGTTGTATCCGTGTGTTAATGGAGACACAGAATGCAGGAGTTGGTTTAACAGGTGTTTACTAAACAAAGTCTGGAGGTGAACTAAAAGATACAAGACACTATACAGGCTTATATACCCGAGTGGTCACTACCGGTATTACAGTACACAGGGGCTCTTAAAGGTACATACACTACATGATCCATGTGACTTGCTGACACCTTGGTGGGTAGTGGTAGCGGGGATGGCTGTTGGAATAGGAGGTGGGGAAGGAACAGACGAGTTGACATCCTAAGAGGGGGCAACATGTACTGCTCCTGTGGGATCACGGCCACTCCCATCGGGGTGGGGCTCATCACTTCCACTGATCTGTAGGAAAGCAGACTGTAGAAGATGAGTAACTCCTTGAAAGCCCCCATTAACCAGAAACTTAACTGCACCAGCCACATAAATACTGTGGCAACAAGAGCAGGTCAGAGGCTAGGTATTCTGTGGCGAGTGTCTCACCTCCTGACTCCCCAAAGCCTTTCCACCATCTACAAGGCACAAGTCAGGAGTGTGATGGAATACTCTCCACTTGCCTGGATGAGTGCGGCTCCAACAACACTCAAGAAGCTCGACACCATCCAGGACAAAGCAGCCCGCTTGATTGGCACCCCATCCACCACCTTAAACATTCACTCCCTACACCACTGGTGTACTGTGGCTGCAGTGTGTACCATCTACAAGATGCACTGCAGCAACTCACCAAGGCTTCTTCGGCAGCACCTCCCAAACCCGCGACCTCTTCCACCTAGAAGGACGAGGGCAGCAGGCACATGGGAACACCACCACCTGCAAGTTCCCCTCCAAGTCACACATCATCCTGACTTAGAAGTATACCCTGTGTTGAGGGTATCACCTCTGGCGTGCTGCAGCCCTGTGCTGATCCCCTCTCTCCTGTGAAGCATCAGGTCATTGAGGAGAAGGCTGCTGTTGTGGTTGCTGCTGGTGTGGCTGGTGTGACTGGTGTTGTTGGTGGTGATGCTCATCTTGGTCCGATTCTGAGGACCAAGGTGAGACTGCTTAAGCGGCACCCATGCTGATGTCATAGATGGCAAGTCAAGTAGCGATCAGAAGGCCAATCCTTCAATGTTCTAATACTGACTAGCAATGTGCTGAGAGTGGCTTCCGAGGTTGCAAAAATGACCTGCAAACATCCAGAAACCTAAATCTGTGCAAAAATGGAGTCAGCAACAGCCTTTCCCTTAGGCAACTAATGATGTGTAAGGTGTGTGTATTTATCTGGTATTTCTAGCTGTCAATTAATGCCCTCGCACAATGGCCACTGAACCTCAGTCTCCCCAACACAGGCGAGGCTCCCGAGCTGCATGCTTCCCGTGCTCATGCCATTAAATTCAGAAGCTGCATTTAAAAACCCCCTTAAGGGTCTGATAACAAGCATTTAATGAGTTGACTTAGGTCGCCCGCCTCTGCCGATCGGGAAACGTGCCTGAGTTAAAGGCGCGAGGAGGCAGAATGGGTAGGTTCCCGACACGCTGCCTGTTTCCACAATTTTTACAGCTGACCTGCCTCCAAACCCGCACACATGGGAATGGGAAAATTCTGGCCTATGTCAATATTCAAAATTAGGTTGGACAGGATGGAAGAAAAGGTGATAAAGGTATGTGAGAAAATGGCAGGTAAATGTGAGTTGCTCATATGTAATGTTAACGTCAGTACAGTCTGGTTGGGCCAAATGGCCTATTTCCATGTTGTAACTTTTATGTATTTCTAAGTAATACTTTCATCGGTACATTAAACTATTTAATGAATCCAACATAGAAAATTATTCTGAGATTGTTAATATTTTTTGGAGTCCTTTGCAGCAGCTGTTTTACAAATGTGTGCACTTTTATGTTCACAGAGTTCTGTTTTGCCATGGTGACCAGGGTTAGTCTGAGCAAACTAAAGAACTGGCCATCAGTTTCTTGTATCTATCACAATTTAAAGAAGACTCTACATACAGATCTGTCAATCAAGCCAGCTTGAAGTCTACAATGGAGCAGTGCAAACATGGCAACAATTGATTGATTCACAGTTCACCCCTCGCCCAAGTCTTATCTACCCTAGGAGAGATTTTCTGCTCCCACTGATGTATAATTTTCCTAGACAGAATTGTGCGTATTCACTCAGGCACATATACACGAACATTACTATGCACACACACTCTCTCATGCACACTTGTGCGTACACACACTGTTTTTTTTCCAGAAAGTAGTTAGCAGAAACCAATTTAAATTTGCCATGTTGACTCACCTAAAATTCATTATGAAAGGGTTCATTTTACAAATGCACACTGCTGATGGATAGCCCTGTCTACCAGAAATGCATCTGGGAAAATCCTGGGCAGCACACCAGCAATTTCTTGGTGTGTGTATCTGGTAGGCAAGGCTCTTCATCAATACACTTCGTTTTGTAAAATCAGCTCTATAATACTCAAATTTTATCATTTGAAACAGAGTGAATCTTTGGGGTCGATTTTCCTGGAGCCGTCAGGTGGGGTTTCAGGCGTGTGGGGGGGCGAAATCCCGAATTCGGGGGTCCCGACACCATCCCGCCCAAAACCCCGCTCCACGCAAGTTTCAGAGGTGGTGGGTACCCGCCCCGCACTGGGACCCGCCGACCCCAGGCGGGAAGGGATTAGTTCCAATTTTTTAGCCTAATCCCTATTTTGAGGGGTGTCCTGTGGGATTCCCAACGGCTCCAAAGCACGCCAGGTTAGAGCAGGCGGACCGTCGGGTTGAAGGAGTTGGAGGGGTCGCGATGTCGGAGTTCAGGTGAGTGATGGGTGCATGAGTGCAAAGGTAAGTGTGTTTGGTGTGTCTAAAGTGTGTAAAGAACTTTTACTTACCTGTACTTACCTTAACAGCCTTTCTTCCTGTAGGCGTCGGGAGCGCATCACTCAGCCGGCACTTAAAGCTGAATGGCTGCGATCTGTGAAAAGTGACAGCCTTCAGCTTTTAGTGCTTCTGAGAGTTCTAACTGAGTCTGTGCAGAAGGACTCATGTTAGAACTCAGACTGTCAGTGTTTGGCAGCTTCAAACAGCTGTGAAACACTGATATTTCATCTGTCAAAACCTCTTGACAGATGAAACTGCAGTCTGTGACGTCACCTGTTGCCGGGTGGCCCTTAATTGGTCTGTTGAGACCACTGGGCGGGCGCAACAAGGTCAATCAAGGGAAAATCGCGTGGATTGGCTGGACGTCGATGTAAGCGGGTCTAAAACCCGAAAGTTGTAGTCCCGCCTTCTTCCCGGCAGCTTCGGGAAAATCGACCCCTTTGTTTCTCTCGCACTTTAATCAAAGTAATTACTGTGACTGGGAAGTTATATTACATAATATTTTTATAGCAGACACTGCACTTCAAAAGGTACTTCATTCTATGTGAGAGACATGATAAGGCACTATATACATGCAATTTTTTCTTGAACACCCAAGGGTAGTTTTTATGAGTCATTACCTGCAGCAAAGTACCCAGCCTACTATCAGTAGGGATTGGAAAATTTATATTTACATAGGGCTGGATTTTCATTGGGCCGTGGAGTCGGGATTGGAGGCGTGCGGGGGTTTAAAATCCCAAAATCGGGGGTCCCAACCCCATTCCGCCCCCAACCCACCTCCATGCCAGTTTCAAAGGAGGCGGGTACCCGCCCCGCACTGGGACCCGCCTCTCCGAGGCGGGAAGGGGATTAGTGCCAATTAACTGCCTGTTAACAGGTAGTTAACAGGCAGTTTTTAGCCTAATCCCTATTTTCATTGTTGAAATGTGGGATTCCCGACGGCTCCAAACCACGGCAAGTTAGCGAGGTGGGCCGTCGAGATGAAGGGCTTGGAGGGGTCGAGATGTCCGGTGTTCAGGTGAGTGATGGGTGCATGAGTGCAGAGGTAAGTGTGTTTGGTCTGTGTAAAGCATTTAAAGAAGTTCTACTAACCTTTACTTACCTTTACAGCCTTCCTTCCTTCAGGTCTCGGGAGTCCTTCATCTCACCAGCACAGAAAGCAGAATGGCCGCGAGCTGTCAAAATCTGCAGCCTCTGCTTTCTATTCTGGGGAGATCTCTAAATCATCCTGAGAGGAAGGAATTAACCTGGAGTACAGATTGTCAGTGTTTGACAACTTCAAACAGCTGTCAAACACTGATATTTCATCTGTCAAAAGGTCTTGACAGATGAAATTTCAATCTGTGACGTCACCTGTTGCCGGGTGGCCCTTAATTGGCCTGCTGAGCCTGCTGGGTGGGCTCAACAAAGTCAATCAAGTCTAAATCACATGGGTTGGCTAGAACTCGGTGGAGGTGGGACTACAACACCGAAAGTTGTAGTCCCGCCTCCTAACCGACTCCTCAATGAAAATCCAGCCCCATAGAGTCTACAGCACAGAAACCGGCCATTTAGCCCAACTTGTCCACACGAGCCTCCTCCCACCCCTCTTCATCTAACCCTATCAGCATATCATTCTATTCCTTTCTCCCTCGTGTTTATCTAGCTTCCCCTTAAATGCATCTTCGCTATTCGCCTTAGCTACTCTTTGTGGTAGCAAATTCTACATTCTTATCACTCTCTGGGTAAAGAAGTTCCTGTTCTCCTGGTTGGATTTATTAGTGACTGTTACTTTTTATAACCTCTAGTTTTAGACTCCCTCGCCAAGTGGAAAGTTTTTCTCTACGTCTGCTCCATCAAACCCTTTCATTATCTTAAAGGCCTCTATCAGGTCACCACTCAGCCTTCTCTCTTCTAGAATTTAGAAGGATGAGAGGTGATCTTATTGAAACATATAAGATACTGAGTGGGCTCGACAAGGTAGATGCAGAGAGGATGTTTCCCCTCGTGGGGAAATCTAGAACTTGGGGGCACAGTTTTAGAATAAAGGGATGCCCTTTTAGAACTGAGATGAGGAGGAATTTCTTCTCACAGAGGGTTGTAAATCTGTGGAATTCTCTGCCCCAGAGAGCTGTGGAGGCTGGGACATTATATACATTTAAGGTGGAGTTAGACAAATTTTTGCAAGATAAAGGAGTGAAGGGTTATGGGGAGCGGGCGGGGAAGTGGCTTTGAGCCCAAGATCAGCCATGATCTTATTGAATGGCAGAGCAGGCTCGAGGGGCCAAGTGGCCTATTCCTGCTCCTATTTCTTATGTTCTTAAAAGAGCCCCAGCCTGATCACCTTTTACAACTCTCACAAATATTTTGCAATTACTGTTGGACTGCTTGCAGTTTTCGGATCTTCCTGCACAGTGGGCCAGGTACCTTGTCACGAGGACTTAGTAAATCTACACCTTCATGCTTCCATATCAAATTTCTTTATTCACTGTTTTAACAGAGGTGTGAAACCATTTAAAATAAATCGGGTTAATGACTCGATTTAAAATAGCAGACCGAGGAATTCGATACGAATTTGTTATGTGCACAGAATAATTTTCCAGGCTCATGATATTACCCTTGTACTCCCATAATCCAATAAAGTGGAGGAAAGCAAAATTGAAACCTTGTGCAATACAGGATCTGTAGATTGCCTTGGAAGGAGCAGAGAAATTGCCAGCAGTTCAGGTTGTGTTATGTCAGCACAGTATTCCCCCTGAATGGCTGAGGAGGTAGTTAATCTTGTGTACTGGTGCTCATTATTCAGGCCAACAGAAGTATGTTAAATACATTGCCTGTTTGGATTGCCAGTTTTCATTGTACAGTTGCCTTTGATCACTGAACAAAAATATTTGTTTTACCAGTAACAGCACCAATCATTATTAATATTAATTATGTTCTTTAAATCTTGTGGCAATGAATAAAATAATTGTTTCTAACACTGCCCTATTCTAAGGAATGTTAAAATTATATTTGTGGATTAAATTAATTTATATCTTGTTTCCAAAGATTAAAATATATTACGTTTTGCTATGATATCTTTGTTGATGATGGGCAAATGGAATTTAAGGGAACATCTACCAGTAGGTATGAAAATATATTCAAATTTCTCAGAAAACTAGTGCTACATTTAAATTCCTCAGTTTCAAAATTTGTGAGAATTGTAACAGGTTGATGTTATTTTAAAGTCTGTAATATACTAACAACTGTCAGGACAAGTTCAATGCTACAGATAAAAGATACCATCAGTATTCGACTGGTTTATTCTTTTACCCCCCTTTCTATAGCAACACGCCGCTTATTTCTCATATGAACACAACGCCAACTTAGGACGTTCAAGGGCAAATCATCTGAAACTATTATACAATTTGTCATGTGACGAGCAGCTTCCAGGCTTCCAGCCTCGACCACCTGCATCATTCTCCATGACAACACAGGCACATGACTGTTATTATGCGCTGCATTGCCCGACAGGAATAGTATTTAAAAACCTAGGCAGAAATATTGATTCTCATCAATTAAAGAAGCACAGCTTCTGCTACATTGAGGCTGCAATCAAAGTAATGCTGAAATGAGAAATTCAGATTAAATTATCCTCAAAAGTGAAAAATGTGTATTTTATTATCTTTTAAAACTCATGATTTACTTAACTTTCGAAGGCAGTGAAAACAAATGAAAGGTGAACTGAACTTGCTGGTTGAATGTTACTATGTATAGCTTACAACTGTACAAAATCCTAGCGTGTTAGCTTTCCATTGAGCCAATAGAGCTCTTCAGGGATCACATTTTAATTCTGCATGTGGCTGTTATTTTGTTGTATATGCACGTGAGTGTGCATTCTGTGTGCTTAATCCCTATTCTCTAATCCAGTGAAATTTGATTAGCAGTATTTCTGGGTTAATTAGGCTGTGCATCTAGCTACTATTTCTCCCACACTCTGGATGAGAGCGGATTTCAGTGCTTTATTAGACAGCTTTCCATGACTTGTTTTTACCAGCTACCTATTTTCACATGAATATTTTATTTTCCAGCAGGTTGTGCTTACTATGTAATTGCTCACCCTGTTTCTGGGCACCGAGTTAAGTAATGATGATTGCTATAATTTTAATTTGTATTCACCCGGAGATCCAACCAATTCCATAAGCTATAAAATAAAGTAAAATAAATGAGACGTCAACTCCTAGAATTTTCAAGCTACCCAAGAGTTATGCTGATTTGCAACCACAAAAGACAAATCACATGCCTTAAGTGCAGGAGATTGTTCTCCGGAGCCTTCATGTGATATATTTGGCACCATTCATTTGATCCTTTTAGTCCACCTGCATATCATGCTACCTTATCCTGAAAGACTTGTTCCATGGTATTGTACACTGGTTGTAAATGAGGGCAATAATTAATAATCAGTTATATAACTTTTTATAAATATTGCTAACTTCCAACATGTAATTATTCATGCTGTGAACAATTTACCACAGGAATGTAAAACATGATTTAGCATTTCCTACATATTTGTTATGGTTTGCTTGGTTAACATTTTATAATGGGTCAGCCTCATTCATTATTTTCATAATGAGAAATCTAAAAGGAATACATCATTAAAATTTTGTGAATGATACATCAATAAACCAAAATCATTAGAGGAAGTAGATGTCAAACCTTGTCATTTATTTTGAAAGTGATTTTCTCACTGTCTAAAGCACAGCAATGGCTGAACTTAAGTATTATTTTAAGAGGATCTCATTACAATTGTCATGTTCTTTACCAATTCGGTACTGAGGGAAAAGTACAAGAATGCAATAAGGTGCACGTATCTAGTATTGTGCCTACTGAAGGTTATAGTTCAGACCAAGCTCTGTGGCCCGTCAATCACATTAAAACAGAAGCCACAGGCTTCAGCTACTCAAGGGATTTAAAAACACTTAAAAGCCTTTTAGCAGCAATTTAGTTTTCATTAATTTCACAGTGAATGCTGAGCACTTCCTTTTTTGAGGCCGCAGGAAAATGAGCACTGATTCTATGTTTTTCCTGTGCACATTTACACTTGCTTTTTCAACATATTTTAAGATATTAGCTGGTCTCTTGTGGCATTGCTGGCTAGCCTCAGGTCTGGAGCATTATTATGTTTAGCTGCTAAGATGGAGCTGCAATGAATTTGGTTTGCCCCTTTACAGCCACTGCTTGGATCCTTCCTGTTGGGAAGTGGTGTAAATAAACATCCTGAGGTCAAGTAGACACTAATCGCTGAGAAAACGTTCTGTGGGTTGGCGGCTGCTTGTAAATCTCGGACTTCTGCCCTTAGGGAGAGGCTATCCAAATCAGAAAAAAACCTGCAGGAAATGACTCCGTCTTTCTCTTTCATATACTTTTAACACGTTGAGCTGTGATGTCTGAAGTATGACAGATGCAAAACTCTTGTGTGTTATAATGTTTGCTGTGGTGTTGCTCATGGTGAGACGAGGTTTTATAAATACATGGGTGTCATGCCCAAGTAGTATTATCAAGGCCCTGATTCATCATTTTTAGGGGTGGCCCTGGGATCTGAGAATACTTAGAACTGAATCCAGAGTCTGGCTGTACTAGGATGGTGTCTCAGGATCTTGAGGGAGGTTTCAGGTTGTGGGAACACTGCAAAGAAGAATTCAAGGTAAACTGGGGCTGGCCCTCGGACTTGAGATCACTGTAAGTGGGGTTCTGAGATTTGAGAGCATTGGGAAGGGAAGTCTCTGGATCTGAGAGCATTGGGAGCAGTCCTGGGATCAGGGAGCACTGGGAAGAGGGAAGAAGTTTTGGGTAGAGGCTCCTAGGATCCAAGAGGGTATAGAGGGCTGGAGAGCATTAGGCATACCAGAATCTGGCAGTTTTAAGAGTTTGCTGGAATCTGCCAGTTTTGTGCTGGGAGAGAGGGGAGGCAGGTATATTAGCCTTTTTGGGAGAGGAACCCAGAAGAACGGAGCCAGAACTGTCCTCAACCCCTTTTGTAGCACTCTCGCCTCTGAGTTAGAAGGTTGTGGGTTCAAGTCCCACTCCAGAGACTTGAGCACAAAAATCTAGGCTGATACTCCAGTGCAGTCCTGAGATACTGTCGGAGCTGCCGTCTTTCAGGTGGACATAAAAGATCCCATGGCACTATTTCGAAGAAGAGCAGTGGAGTTATCCTCGGTGTCCTGGCCAATATTTATCCCTCAATCAACATCACTAAAACAGATGATATGGTCATTATCACATTGCTGTTTGTGGGAGCTTGCTATTTGCAAATTTGCTACCGTGTTTCCTACATTACAACAGTGACTCCACTTCAAAAGTGCTTCATTGGCTGTAAAGCGCTTTGGGACATCCAGAGGTTGTGAAATGCGCAATGTGAATGCAAGTTTTTCTTTTTCTTTATCTATCGGCCACCTCCCCATACCATCCATGGCTTTTTTGTGTCAGGCATTCCACACCACTTTCACTGTCATCATCTGCTTCCTGTCTTCACGTTCCTGCCTCAAAGCATTTAGTGAACCATTAGTGAAATTGCCAATTTATACAGCGTTTAAAAACCCAAATTACCATAAACAAGCAAAAATTGCCTCGTAAAATACTCAAAAATTCAATGAAAAGATAAGGGCCTTACTCTGATCAACATGGACAGCAGGCAATCAGGAGAAATTCAATAATACTAATTCATCTTCCAGTTGGGTTCAAATTATTTGAAAATAAACTGAACTCCTCTTCAACTTTTCCACCGAGCTAGAAAAAAACATTCTCAATAAGCAATCTTCAACCACAAACAAAGAAATCCCAGATACTGTTCATCACAGGTGTAGTCTATGTGAGCAGTTGATAAAAAAAGAGCAATTGTTAATATTTCAAACATGAGAATTACCTGAAAAAAGCTTTTGAGAATTCAATCTCCAGTTTCTTTCAAAGTATTTCACAAAAAGCAAGGAATCTCAGAGATGAGAGAAGACATCGTCTTCAATTCAGAAACCGACTGATAGCATGCTGGAAAAATCTGCAAACTGCACATGTTCACAAGGCGAGGAGCGCGGTATAAAAACCGACGCGAGCAGCGAGGCCCGACCAGTTCGGACCAGGGAGCAGTGAGGTGAGGAGTGCGGTATAAAAACCGGCGCGAGCAGCGAGGCCCGACCAGTTCGGACCAGGAAGCAGCGAGGCAAGGAGCGCGGTATAAAAACCGGCGCGAGCAGCGAGGCCCGACCAGTTCGGACCAGGGAGCAGCAAGGCTTGCCAACTCAGCAGTGGGGAGAGGGGTAAAAAGTAATCAGAGTGTGATGTCACCAGGGAGCAGGTAAGTGATTGGTTGGTGAGTATTTCTCTATTTTTTAAACTTTAACTCTGTGGTTTATAGTTGCTAAGGTCTTTCTGGTGTAGCGGGGACTGTTGGTAAACCATACAAGCGCCCTAGAGTTTATCTTAAATTGGTGGTAGTGAATTAATTTAAATTAATTAAAGGGTAAGTCATGTCAGGACAGCCCAGCCCCGTGTTATGCTCCTCTTGCTCTATGTGGGAATTCAGGGACGCTGCCTGTGTCCCTGACGATCATGTGTGCCAGAAATGCATCCAGCTGCAGCTACTAGCAGACTGCATTGCGGCGCTGGAGCTGCGGATGGATGGGCTTTGGAGCATTCATGATGCTGAGAGGGTCGTGGAAAACACGTTTACTGAGTTGGTCACACCGCAGGTAAGGGCTGCACAGGCAGAAGGGAAATGGGTGACCATCAGGCAGAGCAGTAGAGGCAGGCAGGTAGTGCAGGGGACCCCTGTGGCCATCCCCTTCTCGAACAGGTATACCAATTTGGATACTGTTGAGGGGGATGACTTATCAGAGGAAGGCAGCAGCAGCCAACTTCCTGGCACCAGGGGTGCTTCTGCTGCTCATGAAGGGAGGAAAAAGAGTGGGAGAGCAATAGTGGTAGGGGATTCTATCGTAAGGGGAACAGATAGGCGTTTCTGTGGCCATAGACGTGACTCCAGGATGGTTTGTTGCCTCCCTGGTGCCAGGGTCAAGGATGTCACTGAAAGGCTGCAGAGCATTCTGAAGGGGGAGGGTGAACAGTCAGAAGTTGTGGTTCACATTGGGACCAATGACATGGGTAGGAAGAGGGATGAGGTCCTGCAGCAAGAATTTAGGGAGCTAGGTAGCAGATTAAAGAGCAGGACCTCAAAGGTTGTAATCTCTGGATTACTCCCGGTGCCACGTGCTAGTGAGTATAGGAATAGGAGGATAGAGCAGATGAATGCGTGGCTAAAGAGTTGGTGCAGGTGGGAGGGCTTTAGTTTCCTGGATCACTGGGCCTGCTTCTGGGGAAGGTGGGACTTGTACAAGTCGGACGGGTTGCACCTGAACCAGAACGGGACAAATATCCTTGCGGGGAGGTTTGCTAGCACTGTTCAAGGGGGTTTAAACTAAAATGGCAGGGGGTTGGGAACCTGAGCAGGGAGACAGAGGAAAGGGAAATAGGGATAAAAGCAAAAGACAGGAAGGAGAAAAACAAAAGTGGTAGTCAGAGAAATCAATGGTTTAAATCAAACATGGCCACAGTAAATAATAATTCTAATAGGTCTAAGAGCGCTAAAAAAACAAGCCTGAAGGCTTTGTGTCTTAATGCGAGGAGCATTTGTAATAAGGTGGACGAATTGGCTGCGCAAATAGAGGTAAACAAATATGATTTGGTTGGGATTACGGAAACGTGGCTCAAGGATGGCCAAGACTGGGAACTCAACATCCAGGGGTATTCGATATTCAGGAAAGATAGGCAAAAAGGAAAGGGAGGTGGGGTAGCATTACTGGTTAAAGAAGGGATTAATACAATTGTAATGAAGGATATTAGCTCTGATGTTGTGGAACCTGTATGGGTAGAATTGAGAAATACTAAGGGGAAAAAAACATTAGTGGGAGTGGTATATAGACCTCCAAACAGTAAGGCGGAGGTTGGGGATGGCATTAAAAGGGAAATTAAAGATGCGTGCAATAAGGGCACAGCAGTCATCATGGGTGACTTTAATCTACATATAGATTGGGCCAACCAAATTAGTAACAATACTGTGGAGGAGGAATTCCTGGAGTGTTTACGCGATGGTTTCCTGGACCAATATGTCGAGGAACCAACCAGAGATCAGGCCATCTTAGACTGGGTATTATGTAACGAGAAAGGATTAATTAGCAATCTTGTTGCACAAGGCCCCTTGGGTCGGAGCAATCATAATATGATCGAGTTCTTCATTAAGATGGAGAATGAAATAGTTGACTCAGAGACTAGGGTCCTCAATTTAAATAAAGGAAACTACGATGGTCTGAGGAGCGTGTTGGGTAGGATTGATTGGGGAATGCCACTCAAAGGGTTGACGGTGGATAGGCAATGGCAAACATTCAAAGACCGAATGGATGAGCTACAGAATTTGTTCATCCCAGTTTGGCATAAAAATAAAACCAAAAAGGTGACTCAACTGTGGCTAACAAGGGAAATTAGGGATAGCATAAGATCCAAGGAGAGGACATATAAATTGGCCAGAAAAAGCAATAATCCTGAGGATTGGGAGCAGTTTAGGATTCAACAAAGGAGGACAAAGGGATTAATTAAGAAAGGGAAAATAGAATATGAGAGTAAGCTAGCAGGGAACATAAAAACTGACTGTAAAAGCTTTTATAGATATGTGAAGAGAAAAAGATTGGTGAAGTCAAGCGTAGGTCCCTTGCAGTCAGAATCAGGGGAATTTATAATGGGAAACAAAGAAATGGCAGACCAACTAAATTCATACTTTGGTTCTGTCTTCACAAAGGAGGATACAAATAACCTCCCAGAGATGCCAGGGAACATAGGGTCTGATGAAAGGGTGGAACTGAAAGTAATCAGTATTTGTAGGGACATGGTGTTAGGAAAATTGATGGGACTGAAGGCCGATAAATCCCCAGGGCCTGATAATCTACATCCCAGGGTACTTAAGGAAGTGGCCCTAGAAATAGTAGATGCATTGCTGGTCATCTTCCAGAACTCGATAGACTCTGGAACAGTACCCATGGATTGGAGGGTAGCTAATGTTACCCCACTATTCAAAAAAGGTGGTAGAGAAAAAGCAGGGAATTATAGACCGGTAAGCCTGACATCGGTAGTGGGGAAAATTCTAGAGTCCATTATAAAAGATGTAATAGCAGAGCACTTGGAAAGCAGTGACTGGATTGGACAAAGTCAACATGGATTTACAAAAGGTAAATCATGCTTGACTAATCTACTGGAATCTTTTGAGGATGTAACTGGTAAAATAGATAAGTGGGAACCAGTGGATGTGGTGTATTTGGACTTTCAGAAGGCTTTCGATAAGGTCCCACATAAGAGATTAGCATGCAAAATGAAGGCACATGGGATTGGGGGCAAGGTATTGACTTGGATAGAGAACTGGTTGGCGGACAGAAAACAAAGAGTTGGAATAAACGGGCCATTTTCCGAGTGGCAGGCAGTGACTAGTGGGGTACCGCAAGGATCGGTCCTAGGACCCCAGCTGTTCACAATATATATAAATGATCTGGACGAGGGAATTGGATGTAATATCTCCAAATTTGCCGATGACACAAAGCTGGGTGGGAGGGTAAGCTGTGAAGAGGATGTCGTGAAACTCCAGTACGATTTGGACAGGTTGGGTGATTGGGCAGAAACATGGCAAATGCACTATAATGTGGATAAATGTGAGGTTATCCACTTTGGTGGCAAAAACAGGAAGGCAGATTATTATTTGAATGGCAATAGATTGGGAGAAGGGGAAGTGCAAAGAGACCTGGGTGTTCTTGTGCACCAGTCGCTGAAGGTAAGCATGCAGGTGCAGCAGGCGGTTAAGAAGGCAAATGGTATGTTGGCCTTCGTAGCAAGAGGGTTCGAGTACAGGAACAAGGATGTCTTGCTATAGTTGTACAGGGCCTTGGTGAGACCACACCTTGAGTATTGTGTGCAGTTTTGGTCGCCTTACCTGAGGAAGGACGTTCTTGCCATGGAGGGAGTGCAGCGAAGATTCACCAGGCTGATACCTGGGATGGCAGGAATGACATATGAGGAGAGATTGTGTCGATTGGGCTTATAATCACTGGAGTTTAGAAGATTGAGAGGGGATCTCATCGAAACCTATAAAATTCTGTCAGGCCTGGATAGACTAGATGCAGGAAGGATGTTTCTGATGGCCGGGGAGTCCAGAACCAGGGGTCATAGTCTAAGGATAAGGGGTAAGCCATTTAGGACTGAAATGAGGAGGAATTTCTTCACCCAGAGAGTGGTGAACCTGTGGAATTCTCTGCCACAGAGGGCGGTGGAGGCCAGTTCATTAAATATATTCAAGAAAGAGTTGGATATATTTCTTAAGGCTAAAGGGATCAAGGGATATGGGGAGAAGGCAGGGACAGGGTACTGAATTTGGATGATCAGCCATGATCTCATTGAATGGCGGAGCAGGCTCGAGGGGCCGAATGGCCTACTCCTGCTCCTATCTTCTATGTTTCTATGTACAGATGTGGTTGGTAGCTCTCCACTGTTCTGGGGAAAATCATTCAGTGGCAGCCCAGGCTTTTGAGACAGGCTGGGCCTTGAGAAAAAATATTTCAGAATGGCATTAAAGCACAATTTATTGGGTAAATTTGATCATGTTATTGTGCTTTATTTATACATTCTGTATATATAATTTTTAGATAACTTATTTTGAAAATTAGTTGGTTACTTAGTAAAAATTGATGGTTGAAAAATTTTCGAAAGCATTTGGAGTAATTTGGCTATTCACGTTTTAAAATTATTTTTATTGGTAGGTTATCTTGATTGGTCATTCAGGATTGGATGTTTTCATAAATGCTTGGTAATTTCTCATTGTCAGTTTCCGAGCAACTTTCCTTGCTTTTAATTCATATCATTCTGATCTCTTCAGTTCCAATTTGCAGCAGGTTGGCTGTCAATGCCAAGTGTAGTCTTCAGGTGTAGAAGGCAGGGGATAATTGGACTGGGGTGTGCAGGTGTAATTAAGTCTCCATTTTAAAGTTGTGCATTCTGTCTTATTTTGACATGTGACCATGAGTTTGCTGGGCCATAATGCCATAGTAATGGGGAGATATGATGAACGCCATTACTCTCGCCACTAGTCCCAGGAATTATGGGATTATTGAATGATGCCACTGTGATAACAACACCATAATTTGCTAGGACTTTAGCGCCGCTCTGCTAGAACCACGCTGAAGCCTGGAAAAGATCATTATGCAAGCTCTACCGCATTGATAACAGCGGCGATGGCCAATTTTCTGCATTAAGACCAGTTATATCGGCGCTTGTGGGAAGGCCATTTCAGAGTCGGCCTCAATAAACCTGTTACTGTTGGGACGATTACGATATACTGACAATTGTGATTTGAATCACCAGGAAATAAATCAGATGTAGGAACAACTTATGATGCAGATTTTCATATAACTTTGGATATTGGAACAACACTGCTTTACAAGTGATAATTTTGATTTATAGACAACTGGTGAAACTAAACACGTAGTGCATGAAATACATCATCTAAAAGTTTAAAAATTATACACTCTCCATGGACTGTTTTAAAAAGTGCTAAATTACTTTATTCAGGCAATAGCTAATCAAGCCATTGCAAGCAATGGGTTTTGCTATTAATCACTACTCAGGTTTTGGAATTAATCTTGGATTTACCATTGGTTGAACCAATAACAGAAATTTACAATTAAATTCTAATTATACTTGTGATTTGGCCGTGATCATTAAGGATTTGGGAATTATCAACAACATCCTGGAGATAACTGCAAAGATACTTTTCAAGAATATCCAAGGTAGTTTGCTATATTTTAGATTCAAATGTCTGCTGTTTTCTTCCATTTTATAAATAGTAATAGGATCCTCATTGAGTGGGAGTGCCGCTGTCACCAGCTGAAGCTGACCTGTGTATACAGCTGGCCTGCTTCTGAGCTCCTTGAAACACCATTATCAATACTGTGGCATATCGCCTTTGCAGCAAATTCCTGGCCAATGTTTTGATTATATGTTACAATTTATAGTTAAACAGCAAATCTTACTACAACCTGGGTGAGTACAGGTGTCGAGTTGATTGGAGCATTGGGGTTTCTTTGCAGCCGAAGCTGAGGAACTGGGAAGCATAAACATGAGGTGCTACAGCACCATCACTGGTGGACAGGTGTAATTACAGTGTGACAACTTTACACAGATGGGCTGGAATTTTCCAGGGTGTCAGCAGTTGGGATCAGTGGTGGGTCGGGTGGGGAAGTATTTTTTTTTTGGCAACGGGTCGGGAACGCGCCTTTCCCAATGTTGGGTCTGTCAGCGCTGAGCAGACCCGACAGGCAGCGGCGGGCGACCCAATTAAACTAATTATAATGTACTTTCCAGACCCTTAACAGGCTTTTTTAGCTTACCATTTAACTTTAACTTCATGGCCACAGAAACCACACTGTTCAGTGACCATGTCTGTCAACCTGAGGTGGGAGTTGAATGGCCATTGCTCCAGCTGATTACTTGACAGCTTCAAATGTACAGTAAAAGCTCCCACCTGACCGAGATCACTTTCCTCAGCCACAAGCTGTTCTTCACTTCATTTCCACAAATGATTCAGAATGCTGCAAGTCTTTCCACAAGTCTCCATCCAGCCTCAGCTCATTACCTCTCTCGCCATTGATAGATCACTTCTGTCATCTGCCATCTATTTCATCAGCATGGTTGCCA
Source organism: Somniosus microcephalus (assembly GCF_052327205.1). Taxonomy (NCBI): domain Eukaryota; kingdom Metazoa; phylum Chordata; class Chondrichthyes; order Squaliformes; family Somniosidae; genus Somniosus; species Somniosus microcephalus. Next base: position 77,559,195 of record NC_141002.1, read on the forward strand.
TTTTTACTGTCTCACCTTGGTACCTTGGCCCTCAGAATCGGACGACAATGGGCCCCAACACTAGCAGCATCAAGCACACCAGCAGCACCAACAATACCACCAACCTTCTCCACAATCACCTGATGCTGCACAGGACAGAGGGCATCAGCACCTGAGCACATTGCTGCCCAGGAAGCCAGGGATGGCCTCATCATGGCCAGGTTTACTTCATTTGATGCTGCACACCCTGGCTGCCACATGATACACCAGGTTTGCACCACCCCACACCAACACCATAAATCATCCCTGCAATGTCCAAGCCATTCCTTTCACACTCATTACCATTGCAGGGGTACTGTTATGTCTCACCATTCACTGCAACTCACTAAGCCACTTCCAAAGGTGCACACAAATCTGTCCATGACCGGGAAGTGTTGAAAATAAAAGTTTCAATGTTTGACAGTACATTAATAGAAACTTTACATGAACATTGGATAAAACACCCATGTGGCTACCCTTATGTGTTGTTAGTTCGTATGATTGCACCAGGATGAGGGTGAGTGTGAGGGGTGGCTAGTGAGATGGGGAAGTGATAATGTAGATAGAGAGGGATAGGTGGAGGTGCAAAGTAAGTTGGTGTGAGTAAGGGTTTGCAGGAGTAGGGTAGGGAAGGCAGTGTGATGGGGATGAGATAAGGGGCACAGCAGGATGAGGTTGAGTGTAACTTTGTACTAATGTTTTGTGATCTAATGAGATAATTGAAACATTTGTGCTAATACACCCAGGTCTTCCTGACCACATCCCTGCTTGTGCCCTTCTGTGCAATGTGCAACCGGGCTGTTTTGGTCTCCTGGGGAGGTGTCTTCCGCCCATCGGAAGGGCAGAGGACCTCCCTGCATGCTGTGATTCCCTCCATAAGCATATGGAGGGAGTCATGGGAGAACCTGGATGCAGCCCTGCACCTCTGTGCAGTGATTGTTAGTGTTTGCAGCACCTCAATGCTGTAGAACACTGACAGCACAAATGTCAAAAGAAATTTGGCCATGGCCCCTTTAAGGAAACCGGCTGATGATGCCTCCTCTACTTGGCCCAGGATACACGCTGGGTGGGCTTAACAAGCCCCATCAATGTAAATTCATTTTAGACAGTGGGATGGAGCCAGCAGTGGGGCCGTGACCCGCCACCGGCATTGCCAGTCTCGGGCCCGCCAAGATCAGGAAAATCCCGGCCATAGTTTCCATTAGAAATGTGGACATAGAAATTTATTTTGGAAAATGTTGACATCAGAAGTGTGTGCAATATTTAGACTTTGAACATATTATAGATATTGTAATGTTGTTAGCACCTTACCCATGCTTTGTGAAAGATAACCAGCGTGGAGATAGCAGTTGAACATGGTGCTGTCTACCATGCCCATGGGTGCCTGAAATACGTTTGACCACAATATGTCAATGAGGGCCCTGTTCTAGGATCCCTCTTTTAAACTGGACGGCACAGAATGGATTCCTCAGCGGTTGCTGTGGCCAACAACAAAATTAAGTCATTTTTTAAAATGGTTTCTCTGAGTCATTTGACAGCACATTTGACTCCAAGGCTCCCTGAGATGTCCTGCTTGTGCATTAACACCACTTGTCAGATCACTCAGCATTGTTGCTGTGAGAGTAAGCAGTACAATTGATTTTTGGCAGTTTCTAAAAGTCATAAATCAATACAACTGCAAAGTTTCGGGCTTGCATTTGAGGCTGACAATGCACAAATGGCATGATGCAAATTTAGGATGATATTCATCTTCAGCTCATGGGAAGCAAGATACCCGTAAGCTTTCGAAAGCGAAAGAAACATATAGTAAGTAAAAAGTGACGTAATAAAACTCACTACGCACTTGGTTTGAGCATAAAGCAAGGCTTTAATCAACTTGTTTCAGAACATGGACGTCTAGTTGTATTTCACTAGTTCCTTGTCTTACAAAATGTCCCTGGCAAGCTGGGGCCCACGCCTGAGTATTTATACTCCTTGGATGGCGCCACCAGCTGGCCGTCCAGCGTTATTTCATAAGTACTTTCTTAATGATGAGATTTATAACAAAAAGTATATTTAAAAGGGATCTTGAAAGAAAAAGAAAATTTAATTTAAAAAGTAGATGATGCTTTTAAGAGGTTTACTTGATTTTTTAAAACGTAAACTAATAGATTAGCGGTCTGGTTCAAAGCAAGCGGAAGGATACAATGTTTTATAACAATGAGGGCATTATTGACAAAGTGTGATGGGAAAAGTGTTACACTAAGTAAAACAGGCACTCACAGCAAGTGTGTACTACACACAAGATTTTTTAAATAGCATTGGTAGTAGATCTCCTGTGGTATTTCTCGTGGTGAATCAGCTAAAGTCAGCAATGGAACAGGTAGGCCCGAGGACCGATTAAAATTGGCCTTGGGACTCACTTCAATTAGACTGCCGAGCTGTGGACATCTGCTCCGTGTCCCTAGGCAGCTCACCGGCAAAGTGGGTATCAATTTTGGGCCATTGCGATGAATTTTGCAGTGGGACCAACGCCTATGCAGATTGGGGGCAGGCCGTCCCACTTGTAAATTGGTATGCTTTGCACCCATTTTATGCCCGAAATCAGGAACAATGAATGCCTATTTCTACCATTAAAGTATGATGGCCAAAGTATGACAGAAGGCTGGGAGGAAGCGGGGGAGGTCAAAATCAGTCTTCGGGACTGCTGTAGAGCCAAGAGGAGCACTCCTGCTTACCCTGGCTGCACATTCAGGTAAGTCGGTTTTAAGAAACTTACCTTTTTTGTGGTGGTCTCCAGCTGTCCCTTTAAGGACCGCTGGTTAGGCCACATATAAACCTGATTATCCTGAATGCAGTAGGCCCGGAGTCAGTTGCGTTCAGGGCAACCCAATTTTGGGAATGGATACTATCGCGGATGTGAGGCCCCTCATTAACATGATTAAGAGTCCTAATGCCTCAAGAATTTTGCAGTGGGACCAACACCTACACAGATTGGGCACGGGCCATCCCACTTGTAAATTGGTATGCTTTGCACTGGTTTAATGCCCAAAATCGGGAACAACGAATACCTATTTCTACCATTTAAGTGTGATTGCCAAAGTACGACTGAAGTAAGTGTGATACATGCAATAAATGTCTGTTATATGAGAAACTTTTAACATAATTATCGATGCATCTGCTATTTTGTTGGCCATGGAAATCAGAACTTATGGTCTCTCTTCAGCCTGTGTTTACTGTCTTCATGGTGTTATTTTTTCTTTGCTTCGCTCCTTTCTTGCTTCTTTCTCTTTCTCTTCATCTTTCTCCTTTTGCTTCTTTTCTTCTCTTCTTCTGCTTCTCCCTTTTTTTCCATTTCAGATGGTGGTGTGGCGGAGAAGGGTGTCACCGAGGGCCACAGGTAATTGTTTGAAAGAAAATGCAGCCTGTACACAGACAGAAAACAAAAAGCAGGGATAAACGGGTCTTTTTCAGGATCGGCAGGCTGTGACTAGTGGGGTACCGCAAGGATCGGTGCTTGGGCCCCAGCTATTCACAATCTATATCAATGATTTGGATGATCGGACTAAATGTAACATTTCCAGATTTGCTGATGATACAAAGCTAGGTGGCAGTGTCATAGAAACATAGTAGATAGGAGCAGGAGTAGGCCATTCAGCCCCTCGAGCCTGTTCTGCCATTTAATGAGATCATGGCTGATCATCCAAATTCAGTACCCTGTCCCTGCTTTCTCCCCATACCCCTTGATCCCTTAAGCCTTAAGAAATATATCTAACTCCTTCTTGAATATATTTAATGAATTAGCCTCAACTGCCTTCTGTGGTAGAGAATTCCACAGGTTCACTACTCTCTGGGTGAAGAAATTCCTCCTCATCTCAGTCCTAAATGGCTTACCCCTTATCCTTAGACTGTGACCCCTGGTTCTGGACTCCCCCATCATCGGGAACATCCTTCCTGCATCTAGTCTGTCTAGTCCTGTTAGAATTTTGTAAGTTTCAATGAGATCCCCTCTCATTCTTCTAAACTCCAGCGAATACAAGCCCAATCGACCCAATCTCTCTTCATACGTCATTCCTGCCATCCCGGGTATCAGTCTGGTGAATCTTCGCTGCACTCCCTCCATGGCAAGAACATCCTTCCTCAGATAAGGCGCCCAAAACTGCACACAATACTCAAGGTGTGGTCTCACCAAGGCCCTGTACAACTGCAGCAAGACATCCTTGCTCCTATACTTGAGTCCTCTCGCTATAAAGGCCAACATACCATTTGCCTTCTTAACCGCCTGCTGCACCTGCATGCTTACCTTCAGCGACTGGTGCACAAGGACACCCAGGACTCGTTGCACTTCCCCTTTTCCCAATCTATTGCCGTTCAGATAATAATCTGCCTTCCTGTTTTTGCCACCAAAGTGGATAACCTCGCATTTATCCACATTATACTGCATCTGCCATGCATCTATCCAATCACCCAACCTGTCCAAATCATACTGGAGTTTCTCTGCATCCTCCTCACAGCACACATGCCCACCCAGCTTTGTGTCGTCTGTAAACTTGGAGATATTGGCCCAGAAATTCGGGTCGGGGGCTTCCCGCGGGTGTAAGCCCCCGACCTGCACTTACCTTGCGCACCGGCCGTTGAGCTGTGGGCCCCTGTGGAATTGTGATCCTGGGCCTGCTCCAACTGCCGGCGCGCAGTGCTTGCGTATCCCAGGGGCGCAGTTAGTTCGATGCGTCCCCTGGGATCATGTGGGCCATGGACAGCCAATCGGAGCAGGGAATGCTTCATTCATAAGTTTGACAGGAAGACCTGTCAAACCTATAATTACTATAAGCCCCAAAACATCACTAAATCTTCAAATAAATTTTTTTTAAATCACATTTTTAAAATAAACTATAAATTACATGAAATAACTATTTTAAACAATAATTTAAATTTTTGAAAAAAATAATTTTATTTTCTAACGGGGCTAAAAATAAACTTACTTTTCTTTAAAGTATTTAAAAATAATAAACCTGTGGAAAAAATGTTTTAATTTTAATTAATTCACCACTTACCTTGTAAAAAGCTGGCCTTGCAACTGCTTTTTACATGTCTAACTTCTGGAGACTTAACCTCCCGGGAAAACCTGCAGAAAAAACGTAAGTTCGATGCGCACGCGCTGCCTCGCCTGCGCATGCGTTTCACCTCTTAACCCCTTCTTTCAGGGGAATGGAAGTGCAGGTTTCCCGCGCATGCGCAGTGCATGCACAAAACCGACACTTCCATTGGGCTTATGGGTGAGTATCCCATGCGTACTCACCTGTGGAGACCCGAATTTCTGGGCCATTACATCTAGTTCCCTCGTCTAGACCATTAATTAATATATATATATTGTGAATAACTGGGGTCCTAGCACTGATCCCTGTGGTACACCATTAGTCACTGCCTGCCACTCGGAAAAAGACCCGTTTATTCCAACTCTCTGCTTCCTGTCTGCCAACCAGTTCTCTATCCAAGTCAGTACCTTACCCCCAATCCCATGTGCTTTAACTTTGCACGCTAATCTCTTATGCGGGACCTTATTGAAAGCCTTCTGAAAGTCCAAATACACCACATCCACTGATTCTCCCTTATCTATTCTACCAGTTACATCCTCAAAAAATTCCAGTAGATTAGTCAAGCTTGATTTACCTTTTGTAAATCCATGTTGACTTTGTCCGATCCTGTCACTGTTTTCCACAGTTGTGAAGAGGATGTGAAGAGGCTTCAAGGGGATCTCGACAGGCTCAGTGAGTGGGCGAGAACATAGCAGATGGAATATAATGTGGATAAATGTGAAGTTATCCACTTTGGTAGAAAAAACAGAAAGGCAGAGTATTTCCTAAATGGTGAAAGATTGGGGAATGCAGATGCTCAAAGGGACCTGGGTGTCCTTGTACATGAGTCACTGAAAGTGAATGTGCAGGTGCAGCAATCCATTAGGAAGGCAAATGATATGCTGGCCTTCATTACAAGAGGATTTGAGTACAGGAGTAAAGAAACTAGGCCTGTATTCTCTTGAATTCAGAACAATGAGAGGGGATCTCATTGAAGCATACAAAATTATTACAGGGCTTGATAGGGTGGATGCTGGGAGAATGTTTCCCTTGGCTGCGGAGTCTAGAACCAGGGGCCACAGCCTTAGGATAAAGGGTAGGCCATTCAGGACTGAGATGAGAAGAAATTTCTTCACACAGTGGGTAGTGAATCTTTGGAATTCACTAACCCAGAGGGCTGTGGAGGCTTAGTCATTGGATATATTCAAAACAGAAGTCGATAGATTTCTGACTAGTAAGGGCATCAAGGGATATGGCGATAAGGCCGGTGAATGGAGTTGAGGCAGAAGATCAGCCATGATCTCATTGAATGGCGGAGCAGCCTCGAAGGGCCAAATGGCCTACTACTGCTCCTATTTCTTATGTTCTTATGTTCCCATCCCTACCATCCCCTCCACCCTACCTCTCATGCTTCTCCTCCACCCTCTACCTCTTCTTCTCCTCCACCCTCTACAACAACAACAACTTGTATTTATATAGCGCCTTTAACATAGTAAAATGTCCCAAGGCGCTTCACAGGAATATTATAAGACAAAAAAAATTGACAAATTCTACCTTTTCCCCTTCCCCACTGCCCTTCCCCTTCCCACCTCCCCCTCACTCCCATCAACTTTCGTAGCTCTTCCCCTTCCCACTACCTCCTTACCTCTTGGATCCTCCCCCTCACTGCTCAGTTGCCTCCCCTCCCTCACTCATCCATCCGTCACCCCATCCCCTGACCTCTCACCCGACCCCCACCCATTTATCTTTCCCATCCCCTCACACTCACCATTACTCCTTTACATGTTTTAAAATAATACCTAAGTGCAAGGGAAGTCGTGTTACACAAGTCATGACACAGGAAATAACGTATGAAATGGACAGGGAGGGTACACTAAGCACAAAATTGTTATTATATTATCGACAACTATTAGTAAATTACACCTTTAATAATTAATTATAATTTTCTTCCTGTATATAGAATAATGGATGTCAAGGGTGAACTATAGTTGCTGCATTGTATGTAAGCTTGAGTTGGTTTGCATTTAGTGATTCCTGTAACAGCTCTCAGAACCACTGTGACTGTGTGCAATTTTTAAAATAAAAATATTGTAAAATTGGAAAATGCATAGACAGAACAGAGCAGTGCATGGAGATAGTTGGTTTCTGTTGGCACAGTGTATATAGTTAGTATGGGAATCCCCCAAGATTTCCTATACAGTGAGTTCCTGATCATATTGCTGGAAGCGTTCTGAACATTGCTCTGCGGATGAAGAACTGCCCAGTCAGCTAGCTGTTGATGTGAAAAAAAAATGTAGCAGGAGTTGATTTGAAAGAACACATGTGATAAGACAAATCTGATTGGATTATAGTAAGTTTAAACAGAGATAACTAACCCAACAGAAAGTTGGTGCTTTTTGTTTTCATCATGAATAGAATTCCTCCTCTTTAATGTTCCAAATATATCATTATTAAATAATGAGCAAATGATCACTCATATAAAATATATAAAGCAATTTTAAATCACAGAACAAATGCGTTATATTGAATTGCTTTCTTTATTTTATGCAATCACATTTTATTCTCAGAGAACACTGAGATGATAGTGTGTGTTTTAGCTCCTCTGATGCCAGTGCTTGCTCGATAAGTAATGATTATATCCCCTTTTGTACAGCTGCAAAAAGATAACAGCTTGCACACAATGGATGGATTCCTTCTTCTGACGGGTGAGATAAAGGGTACTGGATACCCTGAGGATCCTCCTACATTTAACACCTGCAAAAATAAAGCATTCAGCTGAAAGCTGAACAACATTTATCTGAGCACTTTTTTGTTTTTGATTAAGCTGAGCAGCTTTGACAGTGATGATTCACTTGTGGTGTGTGCATTATTGATGAGACACTGCAGAAAATATTCACAAGTCAAGGACTGTGCACACAAGCAAAGGCTTCCATATCTTGGAATGGACTACTATCATGATACATATTCCCAAACAATCTAAATGCTGCATAATTAATATCTGTAGGGTTAAAATGTTGTAGAATTAGAAGTCTGTAGGGTCCTTGGGCTAGATTTTCAGTATAGACAGTTTTGGGGTGCTAACCTTAGCGCCCGCCCGAAGTTAGCGCCCGCCCCAAAGTAGCGCCCCGTTGCCGGAAATTCAGTGGCTTCGCCCTAAGAGGTTGGTGGAGCGCTAAAAGAGGCGTTCCACTACTATCTTTAGGCGCTAAGCCGGCGGTGCAGAGCGCAACACCCGAGCTCGGGCGCAGCGCACGGCAGACACTCTGGTGCCAAGGGGAAGGGTGCATGTGTTTTTTTCAAAGGAGGAGGAGGAGGAGGAGGAGGAAGAGGTGGTGGTGGTGGTGGTGAACATAAATACACATGCAGACTGCCTTTTATAGTGCAGGAGGAGTGCCCTTTAATTTGCGCTCCCCAGGGTGTGTTGCGTTCCATTTTACAAACGCTCTGGACGCCAGCTGCACAATGGGGCGGTCCGACTGAAGTTTGGATTCGGGGCGGCCAAAGGGCGTTGCACGAGGATGTGACGTCATTTTCTGCGCGCGCATCCGGGCGGCCGCTAAACTTTGCGCCGGCGCTAACGGGCAACTTAATTTGGGGCGGGGCGCAAACTGCGCTGCGCCCGGGCGCTACACGCATAGCGCCCGAAAATCACTTCTCTTAAGGCGCTAACTGCTGGCGCAAGCAACTGAAAATCTAGCCCTGTGTGTCATTGTATTTAATTAATCTAATAATTCATGATAAAACATAACAGTGACTGCACATAAATATCAATTATCTGAGGCGTGATTTGGATTTTATTTTTGCTTTCTCTCTTTTACTGGGAATTTATGCCAACAAGAAAAGCTTTCAGCTGGGGTCAGCTTTCTGCTGTACCTCTTTAACTTGAACTCAGCTAGCTAAGTGGGGAAGTTCTGAGTTCAAGATTAAGGGGGAAAAATTCGGTTGCTTTGCGCCTCCCGTTAGCACCCTAAGAGGGCGCTAATGGGGTGCAAACCAACTAGCGCCCGGGTGCGGCGACGTTTGCGCCGCTCGCGAAATTGACCAGACATTTTGCGGCAGCGCTAAACACTACCGCCATGATCTCCTGCACCCGCAGATCGTGACGTCAGTCGAGCGTGCAACGCCCCGGTAGCGCCCCGGACCGGATATGGAGTGGCGCCCCCTGCCTTTCCGCCTGCCACTAGCAACGACAGGTTGAGGGAAACGTTTTGCAGTCGGGAAGGGACTGGGGGAGCGCTATTTAAAGGCGACTGCTCCCTGTCTTTTTTTGTCGGTGACATTTTTGCACCTGAGAGAGTGAGAGAGACTTCTGGAGAGATTCAACACTGTGTGAAGGAGTTTTGGGTACTGAGCAGCATTTTGCAGGTTCATTTTGATTTGACCTTCCTTGCATCGATTTAGAAGAGACTTAGAGGGCTGCACTCTGTGCTCTCTCCCTGGGCCTCTCCATTGTTCTTTCCAGCAGAATTGATGTACAGGTCTCTCCAGGCCAAGATTCAAAGCTGCAATGAGGAGGGTGTGGATGGAGAGCAAGATCGAACCTCCCCTTTAAGAACTGGCCAGTGTGTCTGTGTTCCATTGCTGACTGACATCACATGAGCTTCGCCAGGGCTCTGAGGTAGCGCCTCACTCCTTGGCGTTAGCACCTTAAGAGAGGTGTGTAGTACCTGATTTAGCGCTCCAATCACCTCCAGGGGCGATAGAAGCCAATTTTGCAGCCGGAGGCGATAATTAGCGCCAGGCACTAAACTTTGCACCCGGCCGATAATTGCACCCCAAACAGGGCGATACCGAATTTCTCCCCTAAGTGTCTCCAATTCAAATCAAAATCACTAATGCAGGAGGATGTTTCCCCTGGCTGGGGGGTCTAGAATGAGGGCTTACAGTCTCAGGATATGGGGTAGGACATTTAGAACTGAGATGAGGAGAAATTTCTTCACTCAGAGGGTGGTGAGCCTGTGGAATTTTCTACCACAGAAGGCTGTGGAGGCCAAGTCACTGAATATATTTAAGAAGGAGATAGATAGATTTCTAGACACAAAAGGCGTCAAGGGGTATGGGGAGAGAGCGAGAATATGGTATTGAGATAGAGGATCAGCCATGGTCATATTGAATGGCGGAGCAGGCTCGAAGGGCCGAATGGCCTACTCCTGCTCCTATTTTTCTGGCCTAGAAATTGAGTGGGCTTTGCGCCCATTTTGCGGCGCTAGAGGTCATTGCGCTGGACTTACAGCCGGTTCAGAAATTCCCTGGGGCCCTACCATCGGCGGTAGACCGGTTGCGCTGCGCCGGCACCGATGACGTCATCGGTGTGCGCAGCGTCCCGGTTGCTGTGGTGACGGGCCCCAGCGCCGAAATTGAGTTGCGGCCGCCTCGCCCGTGGCAGCCGCAACTAAGACTCTGGCAACCGAGGCCTAGAAATTGGGTTTTGGCTTAGCCAGGGCTTTAGCGCCGGAAGTTAGTGCCGGCGCTAAGTCCCCCTGCGCGCGCCAAAATTCAGTAGCGCCGCGCCCAAACGGCTGCCGGTGCTACTGAAGGGTCTTAGCGCCTGGAAAAGGGCGCTAACTGTCGTTTAGCGCCGCAATTCCGGCGCTGCGGCACCCGATGCGGTGCGGCAGGCTGGGGAAGTGCAGGCCTCCTCCTTCCGTTAAGGAGGAGCTGCCTGCACCCGGCCGCGGCCCGCGCAAATCTGTTTAAAAATGAGCCCGGCACCTCGGACAAGTGCCGGGCTTGCATCTGTTCCGGGGGGGGGGGAGAAGTCCGGGGAGGGAGCTGCGGGCAGGCGGCCGGCGGGAAAGCGGCCGGCCGCCGCGGGGCCTTTAATGCGCCGGCGCAAGCACATGTTGGACTCTGTTGCCAGAGTCTTAGTTGCGGCTGCCACGGGCGAGGCGGCCGCAACTGAATTTCGGCGCTGGGGCCCGTCGGCATGGCAACCGGGACGCTGCGCACACCGATGACGTCATCGGTGCCGGTGCAGCGCTACCGGTGCAACGCCGCTTTAGGGCCCCAGGGAATTTTTCAACTGGCCATAGCTCTGGCGCTAGTCCCTCTAGCGCCTCAAAAGCGGCGCTAAGGCTAGTGAATTTCTAGGCCCGAGTCTTACAGGAGTTTGCGCCGGCGCATTAAGGTCGTGCGGCGGCCGGCCGCTTTCCCGCCGGCCGCCTGCCCGCACCTCCCTCCCCGAACTCCTCCACACCCCCCCCCGCGGAACAGATGCTTCTGGGCTGCGAGCCCGGCACTTCCCCAAGGTGCCGGGCTCATTTTTGTGAAGATTTTACCGGCCAGCGGGCGGGTGCAGGCAGCTCCTCCTTAACTGAAGGAGGAGGCCTGCACTTCCCGAGCCTGCCGCACCGCATCGGGCGCCGCAGCGCCGGAATAGCGCCGCAATGCGGCAGGTAGCGCCCATTTTCAGGCGCAAACACCCTTCAGTAGCGCCGGCAGCCGTTTGGGTGCGGCGCTACTGAATTTTTGGCACGCGCAGGGGGACTTAGCGCCGGCGCTAACTTTCCGGCGCTAAAGCCCTGGCGCGGCGCCAACTGAATTTCTAGGCCTCTGTTTTTTTTTCTTTGGGCTAGATTTTCAGTTGCTAGCGCCAGCAGTTAGCGCCTTAAGAGAAGTGATTTTCGGGCGCTATGCATGTAGCGCCAGTGCGCAGCGCAGTTTGCGCCCCGCCCCAAATTAAGTTGCCCGTTAGCGCCGGCGCAAAGTTTAGCGCCCGGCCGGATGCGCGCGCAGAAAATGACGTCACATCCTCGTGCAATGCCCTTTGGCCGCCCCGATTCCAAACTTCAGTCGGACCGCCCCATTGTGCGGCTGGCGGCCGGAGCGTTTGGAAAAAGGAACGCAACACAACCAGCGCGGGCCCTGGGGGGCGCAAATTAAAGGGGACGTGCTCTCCAGTATAAAGGCCAGCCTTTTTTCAGAAAACACTCTTGTGCAACGCATTTCTGGAGACACAACAAGGAGGATAGCTAACTGGTTTCAAGCAGCAAGAGCTCAGGTATTTTTGGACTCAGGCCAGAGCGCTGCAAGTGGCCTTTTGGAAATTTGAGTGTTTGCCAGGATTTGATGGGGGTTGCATGGGGTGCCAACGCGGAGCTGCAGCTCCATGTCCGTAGGGCTCGCAGACGCATTGTGAGAGGGGCAGCCCTGGCTAGAGGCAGAGGGGGCTACAGGCGTCGGCCACGTAGGCCTTACCCAGTCAGGCTATACCGCCAGCAGCGCTCCTACCTAAACATGAGTGCCGCGCGATGTGTTAAAAGGCTCCGATTCCGAAAGGAGGTGATTGCAGAGATCTGCCACCTGCTTCGCAGAGATCTGCGGCCAAAGCTCAGGTGCAGGACGTCTCTGTCGGTGGAAGTGAAGGTGACGGTGGCATTGAACTTCTATGCCACCGGCTCCTTCCAATACGCTGCTGGGGACATAGCAAACATCTCCCAGTACGGCGCGCATCGCTGCATCCGCCAGGTGACCGAAGCACTGTTCAGAAGGAGAAGCCAATTCATCTCCTTCCCCATGGCCCTGGAGAGTCAGCATTAGCGCGCATTGGGATTTTCCAGACTCGGGGAATTCCCCTTGGTGCAGGGCGCCATTGACTGTACGCATGTGGCTTTGCGGGCCCCTCTGGAGCATGGCGAGCAGTATCGCAACAGGAAGGGCTACCATTCTCTGAATGTGCAGCTGGTGTGTGACCACAAGCAGCGCATCATGGCAGTCAATGCCAGCTTCCCAGGCAGCAGCCACGATGCCTTTATCCTGCGGCAGAGTACTGTGCATGACATGTTCGAGGCACAGCCTCCCCCAAGAGGATGGCTACTCGGGGACAAAGGCTATCCTTTGTGCACCTGGCTCATGACCCCGCTCCGCGCGCCCAGGACCGCTGCTGAAGAGGCCTACAACGAGAGCCATCAAACCACCCGCAACATCATCGAGCAAACTATTGGGGTCCTCAAGCAGCGGTTCCGCTGCCTTGATCGCTCCAGAGGAGCTCTCCAGCATTCGCCGGACCGGGTCTCCCAATTTGTGGTGGTTTGCTGCACGCTACACAACCTGGCTATCCGCAGGACTCAGGCACTGCCACCTGACGTTGTACCAGCACCTCAGGAGGAGGAGCAGGAGGAGCATGAGGAGGAGGAGGAGGAGGAGCAGGAGTACGTTCCCAGGAGGGAGCGACCAGGGCCAAGGGCCGCACGACGCCACCTTATTACACGGTACTTCTAAGCCCCCTGTCAGGGAATGGCCAGGGGCCATGAGGGAAGATGAATGCAGTCGCTCCGCAAGCCCTCAGCCGGCGAAGCCAACAAACACTAAGAAGAACAACCATGGAGACTGCATGAATAAAGATAATTATTTATTACACAAAAATGAAAAGCCCTTCCCACATGAATCCCCAAAAACAATAAACGGGCCCCACAAAAAGCCCAACAAACGACTCACTCCCACAAACTGGGGAGGAGTCACTCCACATTTCTTCAAACAGGGCCTCAACGTCGGCCTAACGCAAAAAATAAGCCCTCCAACAACACAACCATGGGCAAAATAAAGATGGCCACCGCCATATAAAACGAAAGCTGGCCACACCCTCGACTGAGTGGCCCGCGAGGGCGAGACCTTGCCCAGCCTTTTGCCTCCCCTGCCCGGCCTGCTGCTCCTTTGCAAGCTCTGCCCAGTGGCTGCTGCGAGGCTGGGGGAAGGCGCCTGAGGCTCAGATGCCCTTCCGCCAGATGCCGCTGGGGGGCGGCCTACACGGCGTTTGGGCCTCGAGGGGCCGTCTGCTGAGTGGCGCACCTGAGCCTGGCCACCATCAGCTGCAGCCGCTTGCCCTTGACGCCCCAGTGGGGGAATGGCGGCGACGGATGGCGCAATGTGGGCCAGCTGGCGTCTGGGATGCGCTGGGATTGTCAGGGTGAGTACCCTTTCCAGTCTCCTCCTCATTCTTGCATGTACACCTGACATGATGGGCAAAGGGAGCTGAAAGTCCTAATGGCCAGCCCTCAGCCAGCAGCATTGGGACAGTCATGAGCATCAATTGGCCATTCTGCACTCTACACTCTGGCCCAGCTATTCCACCATGGGAGGCATTGCACACGACACCAGGGCTACACTCTGGCCAAGCTATTCCACCATGGGAGGCAGTGTACACTACATCAGGGCTACACTCTGGCCCAGCTATTCCACCATGGGAGGCAGTGCACACGACATCAGGGCTACACTCTGGCCAAGCTATTCCACCATGGGAGGCAGTGCACACTACATCAGGGCTACACTCTGGCCCAGCTATTCCACCATGGGAGGCAGTGCACACGACATCAGGGCTACACTCTGGCCAAGCTATTCCACCATGGGAGGCAGTGCACACTACATCAGGGCTACACTGCGCACTTACAGCCCGTCCTTTCTCTTGCAGGCTAAAGTTGCGTATAATCGCCAGGCCCGTGCCAGGGCCAGGGGAGGCCGCGCAAAGCTGCAGAAGCTCACTCGGCTGGAGGAGCGCGTGTGTGTGCTCATGGGAGCCCGTCTGATCGTGCGCACAGCGTGCGGAGTAGCCGACCCTCCACTGCCCGGCAACGGTAAGGACCTCACCTTTTGGCCCTCTCGCGTCGCACTTGCGCATCCGAGCTACCTCCTTTGCCACTGTCCCACCAATGCGCTGAATGCCACCAGTCCTAACTCCCTCGCTGACGCCGTCTCCTCACTCTGAAGCTACTCTTGTGCATTCCTGCTTTCAGCTGGTGACGACCAGGACCCTGAAGCTGCCAGTGACAGCCCCTCCGAGCAGGAGGAGGAGGAGGAGCAAGCCGGACCATCGGGGGAACACTCAGGTCCCGCCGGAGAGGACGAAAGGCTTGACACGTCCTCACTGGACGAGTGCCTGGAGGAACTGTCGCAGGGGAATGCAGCTTCTGGGACCATTGGCGTCCAGCCACCCAGGAGCCGTGCGCGTGGCCCGCGGCCTTCCCCCCAAAGGGGGGAAGGATCAGAGGGGAGTGCTGCTGATCGGCACACTTGCCGCCACCAACGTGGCAAGGTTCCCCTAGTTCGGCCCCCTCCTCCCCAGCGGGAGAGTCGCGACTCCAGTTCGGACACCTTCACCTCGGAGGAGGTGCGGAAGCTGGATAAGATGGCCGAGGATTCGGACCGGCGCCACACGGAGCTCATGAGCGTGGTGGGGCGCATGCCTGAGGCCATCGAGTCGCTGGCGACCAGTGTGCGCGAGTTCGGGGCAGCAACTGCCGCGAGTGGCCGCATGCTGACTGATGCCGTCAAGACCCTGGCGGGTGTGATGCGGGCGCACACCAGGACAACAGGGGCACTCACTGCTGCCACACGCGCTGTCTCAGGCAGGCATCGCCAGGGCAGCCGCCGCGCTGGAGCATCCCAGCGAGCCGCCCCTCGGCTGATTGTTGCGGATCCTGCAGTGCGGGCCCGGCCGAGTGCCAGCACGCCACAGCACCAGCCAGCCGGTCCCAGACGCCAGCTGGCCCAAATTGCGCCATCCGTCGCCGCCATTCCCCCACTGGGGCGTCAAGGGCAAGCGGCTGGAGCTGATGTTGGCCAGGCTCAGGTGTGCCACTCAGCAGACGGCCCCTCGATGCCCAAAGGCCGTGTAGGCCGCCCCCCAGCGGCATCTGGCGGAAGGACATCTGAGCCTCAGGCGTCTTCCCCCAGCCTCGCAGCAGCCACTGGGCAGAGCTTGCGAAGGAGCAGCAGGCCGGGCAGAGGAGGCAAAAGGCTGGGCAAGGTCTCGCCCTCGCGGGCCACTCAGTAGAGGGTGTGGCCAGCTTTCGTTTTATATGGCGGTGGCCATCTTTCTTTTGCCCATGGTTGTTTGGTTCGTGGGCTTTTTTTTTGCGTTAGGCCGAGGTTGAGGCCCGGGTTGTACAAATGTGGAGTGACTCCTCCCCAGTTTGTGGGAGTGAGTCGTTTGTTGGGCTTTTTGTTGGGCCCGTTGATTGTTTTTGGGGATTCATGTGGGAAGGGCTTTTCATTTTTGTGTAATAAAAATTTATCCTTATTCATGCAGTCTCCATGGTTGTTCTTCTTAGTGTTTGTTGGCTTCGCCGCTGAGGTCTTGCGGAGCGGCTGCATTCATCTTCCCTCATGGCCCCAAGGCATTCCCTGACAGGGGGCTTAGAAGTACCGTGTAATAAGGTGGCATCGCGCGGCCCTTGGCCCTGGTCGCTCCCTCCTGAGAACGTACTCCTGCTCCTCCTCCTCCTCCTCCTGCTCCTCCTGCTCCTCCTCCTGAGGTGCTGGTCCAACGTCAGGTGGCAGTGCCTGAGTCCTGCGGATAGCCAGGTTGTGTAGCATGCAGCAAACTACCACAAATTGGGAGACCCGGTCCGGCGAATACTGGGGAGCTCCTCCGGAGCGATCAAGGCAGCGGAACCGCTGCTTGAGGATCCCAATAGTTTGCTCGATGATGTTGCGGGTGGTTTGATGGCTCTCGTTGTAGGCCTCTTCAGCAGCGGTCCTGGGCGCGCGGAGCGGGGTCATGAGCCAGGTACACAAAGGATAGCCTTTGTCCCCGAGTAGCCATCCTCTTGGGGGAGGCTGTGCCTCGAACATGTCATGCACAGTACTCTGCCGCAGGATAAAGGCATCGTGGCTGCTGCCTGGGAAGCTGGCATTGACTGCCATGATGCGCTGCTTGTGGTCACACACCAGCTGCACATTCAGAGAATGGTAGCCCTTCCTGTTGCGATACTGCTCGCCATGCTCCAGAGGGGCCCGCAAAGCCACATGCGTACAGTCAATGGCGCCCTGCACCAAGGGGAAGTCCCCGAGTCTGGCAAATCCCAATGCGCGCTGATGCTGGCTCTCCAGGGCCATGGGGAAGGAGATGAATTGGCTTCTCCTTCTGAACAGTGCTTCGGTCACCTGGCAGATGCAGCGATGCGCGGCGTACTGGGAGAAGTTTGCTATGTCCCCAGCAGCGGATTGGAAGGAGCCGGTGGCATAGAAGTTCAATGCCACCGTCACCTTCACTTCCACCGACAGAGACGTCCTGCACCTGAGCTTTGTCCGCAGATCTCTGCGAAGCAGGTGGCAGATCTCTGCAATCACCTCCTTTCGGAATCGGAGCCTTCTAACACATCGCGCGGCACTCATGTTTAGGTAGGAGCGCTGCTGGCGGTATAGCCTGACTGGGTAAGGCCTACGTGGCCGACTCCTGTAGCCCCCTCTGCCTCTAGCCAGGGCTGCCCCTCTCACAATGCGTCTGTGAGCCCTACGGACATGGCGCTGCAGCTCCGCGTTGGCACCCCATGCAACCCCCATCAAATCCTGGCAAACACTCAAATTTCCAAAAGGCCACTTGCAGAGCTCTGGCCTGAGTCCAAAAATACCTGAGCTGTTGCTGCTTGAAACCAGTTAGCTATCCTCCTTGTTGTGTGTCCAGAAATGCGTTGCACTAGAGTGTTTGCTGAAAAATGGCTGGCCTTTATACTGGAGGGCACGTCCCCTTTAATTTGCGCCCCCCGGGGCCCGCGCTGGTTGTGTTGCGTTCCTTTTTTCAAACGCTCCGGCCGCCAGCCGCACAATGGGGCGGTCCGACTGAAGTTTGGAATCGGGGCGGCCAAAGGGCGTTGCACGAGGATGTGACGTCATTTTCTGCGCGCGCATCCGGGCGGGCGCTAAACTTTGCGCCGGCGCTAACGGCCAACTTAATGTGGGGCGAGGTGCAAACTGCGCTGCGCCCGGGCGCTACATGCATAGCGCCCGGAAATCACTTCTCTTAAGGCGCTAACTGCTGGCGCAAGCAACTGAAAATCTAGCCCTAACAATCATATAGCACCTTTCACGACCTCAGGACATCCCAAAGCACTTTACAACCAATGAAGTGTTTTTGAAGTGCAGTCCTTGTTGTAATGTAGGGTATGCACCAATCTCACCAGGGCTGTAAAGAGTCTAGACGATGGTATTCTAAATAGGAGTATTTCACACATTAAAGTGAATAAGTCAGTGATTTTGCAACCACTTCATTCTTGGGGGTTGCAGAGCTGTGTCTTTTACCAGGGTACACTGGATGTCTAAGCACAGACAGACAGAAACCATAATAACAACGGAGAATGCCGGAAAAACTCAGCAGGTCAGGCAACATCCGTGGAGAGAAATTTGAGTTGACGTTTCGGGTCGAACCCTTCTTCAAAACTGGAAAGAAAAGAAAATAGATTGAAGGCAGGGCTGCGATCGGACAAAAGAAGTGAAAGAGACAAAAGAAGTAGAAGAGACAATAAAAGGTATCAAACACGAGAAGGGAAACTGAAAGTAATGAAGATGAACAAGGTTGAAGAGCCAAACGGAGATCCCGTTGAAGAGAAGAGCAGAACTTCTTCAAGGTAGGCATTCCTAGAAGAGGTGTGGCAGTGAACCAAACACTAGTACGATAGCAAAATACTGCAGATGTTGGAAGTCCGAAATAACAACAGAGAATGCTGGAAAAACTCAGCAGGTCAGGCAACATCTGTGGAGAGAAATTTGAGTTGACGTTTCGGGTTGAACCCTTTCTCCGTTTGGCTCTTCAACCTTGTTCATCTTCATTACTTTCAGTTTCCCTTCTCGTGTTTGATACCTTTTATTGTCTCTTCTACTTCTTTTGTCTCTTTCACTTCTTTTGTCCGATCGCAGCCCTGCCTTCGATCTATTTTCTTTTCTTTCCAGTTTTGAAGAAGGGTTCGACCCGAAACTGTTGTGTATGTAATAGGTATGTTACTTTAAACCTATGGCCAGGGCAGCACTACTTTGTAGGGCGTAGCGATACCGTAGTACCACTCCTGGCCATAGGGGTATAAATAGTACTGTGGGTACTGATCTCCCCTCAGTTTCCCGCCTGTTGGTATTAAGTAAAGACCTACGTTGAATCTTCCAAGCTGTCTCGTCATTATTGCATTAAGTATAGACACATACTTTATACTGGCGACGAGTAAGGTTCGAACTCACCAGTACACGGTGCAACAAAGGAACGGTAGCAGTACGGAGAGAGAAGGAGAGAGGCTTCTTACCAGCCAGCCTGCAGACTCCAGCGTCGGCCGAAGGAGGCCGCCCAGCACTCCGGGTTCGGGAGGAGCGGCAGCAACGGAGCGAGAGAGAGAGGTTTCCAGCCGAGGCTGCGGCAGCTGAGAGAAGAGGCTGAACGGGCGCTCCAGCCATGGGGCAAAAGTCCACCCAGGGCCAGGTAAACTGAAATCCTTCCCGGGGAACGGGAGCTGCAAGGGCCAGAACGGGCAGGCGATCTGGGGAACAAACGAAGCCACAAGGACTAGCGGGCCACGAGAGGGGAAGGTCATTGTTAATAGCGGCGGTGGCAATAACGGGAGCTGCAAGGGCCAAAAATAACGACGCTGGAGAGCGGTCGTTGACAGCAGAGGGAGAAAAGGCGGGAAAAACGCCATCTAGTGGAGAAAACGGGAAAAGTTTTTTTTCTCTTCAAAAGTTTAAAATGGCTAAAGAAGGTTGTTTGTCAGCATTTGTTGAGGACACAGAAGAGTGGGATGCCTATATCGAAAGGCATGAACTTTATTGCATAGTAAACAAGGTGGAAGATGACCGAAAGGTAGCAACCTTATTAAATTTTATGGGGGCAAAATCATACGGTCTGCTGAGGAATCTTCTTACTCCAGAAAAGCCAGCAGACAAAACGTACGCCCAAATTGTTGATACGTTAAGGGGACATTTAAACCCCAAGCCACCATTTATAGCGGAAAGGTACCGCTTCTACAGACGCGACCAAAGGAATGATGAGTTGCAGGCAGCCTATTTAGCTGAGCTCAGAAGGTTGTCCAAACATTGCCAGTTTGGAGCCATATTGGCGGACGCGATCAGAGACAGATTTGTCTGTGGCATGTTAAATGAGACTACACGTAAACGGTTGCTAGCCAAGAAACAGCTCAGCCTAGATCAGACAATTGAAATAGCATCGGTCCACGAAGCAGCAGCACAGGGTGCTGCTCAAATACGACAAAACACAACCGGCTATGACACCCATGAGGTGACATTTCACAAAGGTAAATGCTACCGTTGTGGCAAAACCACCCACAGCCAAAGTAATTGTTGGTTTCGTGATAAAATATGCCGGCAGTGTGGGAAAAAGGGGCATATAGCGAAAGTTTGTTGGTCTGGTACGAAACCCAATCGTGGGGGCAATCCGAGCAGTACCAAGGCAAGGACAAAAATACATAAGATGTCTGACAGTAGCTCAGACGAGTCACAGAAAGGCACAAAAGCAGAGCCTAAAGGTCTGGGATGTCTCAAGTTATATGGTGTAGACAAAACGGAGGACCACAGCACAATGTGGGTTAAACTAAAGGTAGCAGGCGTCGAAGTTAATATGGAGCTGGACACGGGTTCAGCCCTATCAGTAATTAATGAACAAAATTATAACAGGCTGTTCAAACGCATTCCCTTAAAGGATACGGAAATTAAATTAAAAACATATACGGGACAAAAAGTTTACCTGAAGGGAAAAATGCAAGTAACAGTTAAATACAACGGCAGAAAAGTGCCAGGACTTTATTTATACATCCTACCAAACGGTGGACCACCACTTTTGGGTAGGGAATGGATAAGAAAAATCCATTTCGACTGGAAGTCGATACACGAGTTAAAAGTAGAGACCACCACAGATGATACAACCATTACAAGCAGGCTGTCGAAAATATTGGCAAAAACGCCAGAGGTGTTCCAACAAGGGCTGGGGACCTTAAAGGACATTAGAGCAAAAATAACTATTGCTCAAGACGCAAACCCCAAGTTTTGTAAGGCCAGACCGGTGCCTTATGCCATTCGGCCAGCGGTGGAAGCAGAACTGGATGCCTTAGAGAGTGCAGGTGTCTTTACAAAGATTGAGTGGAGCGAGTGGGCCACGCCCATCGTCCCAGTTATAAAGAAATCTGCAAATAACACACCGGGGGAACCAAAGAAGGTTCGCATTTGCGGGGATTTTAAGATAACTATTAACCCAGTCCTGCACACGGTACAGTATCCGCTGCCGCGGATAGAGGACATATTCGTATCGTTAGCTGGGGGTAGACACTTTACGAAGATTGACCTTTGTCAAGCTTATTTACAGATGGAGGTGGAGCAGGACTCGAAAAAGCTCCTAACGATTAACACACACAAGGGATTGTACCAGTACCAGTACAATCGCCTGGTATTTGGTGTGGCGTCCGCCCCGGCAATATGGCAGAGGACCATGGAACAGGTCCTACAGGGCATTCCAGGAACGCAATGCTACCAGGACAAACGGATAACGACCACCTCGCTAACCTGGAGCGAGTACTTCTGCGGTTACAACAATACGGACTCAGGGCGAACAAGCAGAAATGTGAGTTTTTCCAGGAATGTATCTCATACTGTGGTCACATTATAGATAAGGAAGGCCTGCATAAGTCCCCGGAAAAGATCGAGGCAGTAGTGAAGGCCCCGCCCCCTGAGAATGTATCTCAGTTACGATCATTCTTAGGCCTTATAAACTATTACCATAAGTTCCTCCCGAACTTATCGTCCATTTTACATCCACTAAATTCATTGCTGCAAAAGGGAGTCTCCTGGAATTGGGACGAAGCATGTGAGGCTGCTTTTAAAAAGGGTAAACAACTCATTACATCAAAGGAAGTGCTCGCACACTTTGACCCAAAAATGCCAATGAGGTTGGCATGTGACGCCTCCCCGTACGGTATAGGGGCAGTGTTGTCACACAAATTTCCCAACGGGACGGAGAGGCCAATAGCATTTGCCTCAAGGTCGTTAACTACAGCCGAAAGAAACTATGCGCAAATCGACAGGGAGGCCCTCAGTCTGGTGTGGGGGGTAAAAAAATTCCACCACTACCTGCATGGGCAACGTTTCACACTACTGACGGATCATCAACCGTTGGTGTCGATATTTAATCCAACAAAAGGGGTGCCCCTGATGACGGCCCAAAGGCTACAGAGATGGGCACTGTTCTTAGGAGCACACCAGTACCTTATCGAATATAAGGGTACCAAACAGCATGGTAATGCGGATGGCCTGTCGCGGCTACCCTTGCCTGCCGAGATTGAAGAGATAGTACAGGACCCCGTGGAAATATATCATACGGCTGTTATGGAACACTTGCCCATCACCAGCCAATGTACCGAGCGGGAAACACGGAACGACCCGACATTGGCAAGGGTTTACGAATTAACCGTGAAAGGCTGGCCGGCGCAGGGTGACGCATCATTGCCGGCGTTTTCGGCAAGGAAGGACCAGTTGTCCGTCTGCCGGGGCACATTGATGTGTGGAGCCAGGGTGGTGGTCTCTCAAAAATTACAACATAAAGTGTTGCAGGACTTACACAAAGGTCATCTGGGGGGTGTCAAAATGAAAAGCCTCGCCAGAGCCTATGTCTGGTGGCCCGGCATTGACAGGGACATTGAGGAAGTAGCAAAAGCGTGCCAAGGGTGCCAGATGGTACAGAACATACCACCACAAGCCCCACTACATCCGTGGGAGTGGCCCTCAACGCCATGGCAAAGGATCCACGTGGACTTCGCTGGCCCCTTCCTGGATGCGATGTTCCTTATTGTAGTGGACGCCCATTCAAAATGGCCGGAGGTCATAAAGATGTCATCAACGACAGCCGAAAAGACGGTCGCAGTCTTAAGGACCATTTTTGCCCGAAACGGGGTGCCCGAGCAAGTCTGTTCGGACAATGGGCCACAATTTGTGGCAGAAGAATTTCAAGCATTCCTAAAAAGGAATGGAGTGCGACATTATACGTCCACACCATATCATCCGGCTACAAATGGGCTGGCAGAGCGATTTGTACAGACTTTTAAAAAGGTCATCAAGGCGATGGGGGAGGAAAGGTTGCCACTACAACACAAGGTGGACAACTTCCTATTCGCATACCGTAATGCTGCACATACGGTGACCAACCAGGCCCCCGCCGTCATTTTCTTTAATAGAAGGTTAAGGTCTCGCCTTGAATTGCTCAGACCAAACATTCGGAGAGATGTGGAAAACCGAGTATTTCGTAGGGCTCCTGACAGACAGACACGGAGCTTCGAGGTGGGGCAGCAAGTGTTGGCCCATGATTATAGGAATGAAAAGTGGCGGTCTGGTATGATAAAGGCCCGCCAGGGACCCTTGATGTACACAGTTGAGACAGGGGAAGGCATAATCAGACGACATGCTGATCAACTTGTGGAGTCCAGAAACCCGACTGATTCACTACCTCAAACGTCTCAGCACATTGTTACAGCGGAATCACGGCCCGGCTCGTCGTTACAGAGGTCTCAGGATTGCGAGGAGTTCAGCACTCCAGTGATCTCCACGGCACAGGATGTGCCATCAGACACCGACGAGTCCAGCGATGAAGGGGTGACGGAAGTACCGCCGCCTACACCGAGACCGACTAGAGAAAGACGTTATCCTAGTCGAGACAGGAGGCCTCCTCAGAGACTGAATCTATAACATGTTTCTGTTTATATATATATAAGTAGACAACTCTTGATGTAAATATGTTATGTATATTGTGTTACCAAATGTTATTAGCCCTAGTTATGGGGCATCTATTGACTTAATTGCACGGGTACGTTTTAATTAAAAGGGGAAGAATGTTGTGTATGTAATAGGTATGTTACTTTAAACCTATGGCCAGGGCAGCACTACTTTGTCGGGCGTAGCAATACCGTAGTACCACTCCTGGCCATAGGGGTATAAATAGTACTGTGGGTACTGATCTCCCCTCAGTTTCCCGCCTGTTGGTATTAAGTAAAGACCTACGTTGAATCTTCCAAGCTGTCTCGTCATTATTGCATTAAGTATAGACACATACTTTATAGAAACGTCAACTCAAATTTCTCTCCACGGATGTTGCCTGACCTGCTGAGTTTTTCCAGCATTCTCTGTTGTTATTTTGGATTTACAACATCTGCAGTATTTTGCTATCAGACAGAAACCATGATTGTTTTCCTGACAACCTACAATGGTCCTCTTATGGAGCCCTAAGGCTGGATTTTACCAGCCCTGAGGAGGCGTGCCTGGAGGCGGGACTGCTGGGAAAATCCCCCAAAATGGGAGCGGGTCCCAAATCTGCTCCCAACCCGCCTCCAATCAATCTTCCCGGGAGTCGCATCCCCGATTTGCGCAGGGTCCCGACTCCTAGAGGCGGGAAGAGGATTACAGCCACTTAACTGTCTGTTACCAGGTAGTTAACAGGCAGTTAAGAGGCTTTTTCCCCATTTTTCCACTGCTGCTGCGGGCTTCCTAACGTCGGGGAAACCCGCCCCTAGAGTCCGTGGACCCCAGTTTGAAAAACTGTTCAAACTAACCGCCCCTGTCTGGTTCCAGCTGGTCCTGCCTAATTGTTACATTGTTAGATGTTGATTGTTAAAGGAATGTCTAAATGTTCATATTCAAACTGATAATAAAGGAGTACCTATGATTGCTCAAAATATATCATTTACATTTTAGTTTTACAGAGTAGAACAGAGAAACTGATCCCAGTGTCCACAGTTCAGGCTTTTGCTATAGATTACACAGCCTATTACATGTTTCTGTTTTGCTTCCAGAAATTACCTTACGAATATTTAATACAAAAGCTAAACTCAACTGGAAGCAAATTCAATAACAACTTTCGAAAGGGAATTGGATAAATACTTGAAGGGGAGACATTTTCAGGGCTATGGGGAAAGGGCAGGGGAGTGGGACTAATTGGATAGCTCTTTCAAAGAGCCGGCACAGACATGATGGGCCGAATGGCCTCTTTCTGTGCTGAATCATTCTATGATTCTATGATAAAACTCCCATAAAGCTGTGAAAAAAAACAACCACAATTACTAGGACTTAAAGCTAATCAAAAATTGACTAAAAGCTATGGGATAATAAACGTTGAAGCTTTGAGTTATGAAGAGCTATTAAAGGAAGCTTGTGTTATAGCTGAGCACAAGTCAAAATGAGGAGAGTGAGTGGAGCCCAGCTGCAGTATTCTATGGTTTAAATCTCAGCAAGCCAGCAGATCATGAACAGGGTAGCACGTGACAAGTCAGAGGCTGGGCTGGTGCTATCTGATCTTACTATAGTGGGGCCTGAGACTCTCACAATCAGGAATCATGCGACAGACTTTTACAATGGCACAACAAAACAAATGTAAAACCTGCCATATTTACGCTTCTTACATTTTCCATCTTGCGATTGCTTCAGCTTATTTCCCCTTGTAAAATATAGAAAATTGTGTTGGTATGAAAGCATTGGGTTTGTAAATGTCTTAATTTTGAGTGATGATGACATTGGACTATTGAACCTTGATTGTGTTATTATTTGGAAAAGACAGATGCCACAGTTTATAATTCCTTTTTAGAAATTTAGCATTTAAAATTTAGATTGTGTTATAATGTTAAGATATTAGGGTACGTTTTCCACTCCTGATGCAAAGCCAATCCATTGGATGTGCACATCAGAAAATCAGTGGGTACTGACCATGGGTTTCCATCCATTATAAGTGATGGATGGAAAACAACAGGCTACGACTACCCGACTCTCTAATATGGGCTGCTGGCGGGTGAGGCTTCTTTACCAGGAGAGCAGATCAGAACATTTATTCTATGACGTAAAGATTATAAGTAATCTCAGCATTCAGGTGTTACAGCTGTTGGATTTACAATAAAAAAAATTATGCTCATCAAGCGAGAGCAAAAGTCAAGAAAACATTTTTCTTTGTAACTGTATCAAACATACATCAAATATTTCATGGGCTTGAAATAAAAAGGAACAACTGCAAATGATGGAAATCTGAAACAAAAACAAAGGCAGTCATTGTCACCTAACCCGCCTGGCAGGAAACCAACAGACTCAGAATCAGATCGGGTAGCCAATTTACACATTGCCTGATTTTGCTTTTCAATGAAGAATGTGCCCCTTTAATAAAACTAAAAGAGTGCTAGTCACATTTCATTCTTACGCTTTAGTCTTATGATAGCTTTCTCAGTTTTTGATCCAAAAAATTCCACAGTAGAGTTAAGCTAATTTTAATTACCTTCCAACTAATCCAAGAAGATCAGAACACAAGAGGGTAGAAGTGGAAAAGTCTCTTGATCCTCAATAATCTCTGCCATAGACTGCTACTCTCCATAAGCCAGTACCTCATTTTATATATGTGTCAGAAAATTAAACTACTGTACTTTGAAAATGTTAAATAATTTTTGACATTCAGATCATCCTTTAATCCATATTAGGTCAAGCAGTTTTATTTTTAGAAAGAAACCTCTCATTCCCTATTGGATATTATCTCTGCCTCAATCCCCTCTGTCCCTCAGCCAAAGTCTGCCTCACATCGTTGTCCCTTTTCACATTTGGTGTCAGTTGCTGGAAATACACCAAGATTGCTGTCTTTCCCTCATTAATTCCAGAGGCATCAAGAGGCAGGCCTCCTGAACAGGCACTGAGCTTGGCAATGGGTGTGGTAGATTGTTGGGCACATTAATCTCTAAGATAGGTACAGGAATCTCAGGAACTGTAGATACTTTCTCCCCCTATGAGTGCATGAAAGGTAGAGATGCATTGTCTCTCTAAATGAAGTGTCCTAGAAGATTAGCAGTAGCTCTTTTGACAGACAATGTGAGGTGCCAGATTAGAATTGAATAAAGGAAATGCTTGAGAGTTTGCTAAAGTAAATTCCTTGACACCCATATGCTGAGAGAAAAATAATGTAAGGAGGTAAGTGAAGTATTAGTGATAGGGAATCACTTTCATCCCCTCCCCCATTTCCCAGCCCCTAAACTTACTTAAAAAATCTGTTCCATTTCCTGCTTTTTTCCAGTTCTGACGAAAGGTCATCAACCTGAAACATTAACTCTGTTTCTCTCTTCACAGATGCTGCCTGGCCTGCTGAGTATCTCCAGCGTTTTCTGTTTTTATTAGTGATAGGGGATGTGTATTGGCAACAGTGCCTTGACTTACTTTAGCAACCCCTGCGAGGTAATTGAATCTCTTCCAGCACTATGTACCGGTTGCTAGGGAGATGCACAACACACTGACCGTCTCTGCCACTTTCGTCCAAAGAGTTTGCATTACATTTTTATAGGGTTGCCTGCCTTCAGTGCCCAGCAGTCTGCCTCTTCTGGCTCTCACTTCAGCCAGCAATACCTCCATAGATGTGGCTGAGAATCTGTGGTCCCTTGCAGTTGCTAACTCCCCCAAGGTTGTTTCTGCAGCTGGAGCAGACATTACTGTCATACGTCTTCTTTGTGGTTTAACTGGCTGCTGTCTTTCAAAGGCTACACCAGAATTAAGCTTCCCTCCTTCCCAGTGGGAGTAAACCTATCAGGAGCAGCATTACCATTCCAAACCCACCTTGAATAGTAAATGAGGGCTCCGGAGGGGAAATTGCAGGAGGTTAGCAGCAGCGTCACATTGGCAGGCAGTAGCCCTGCTCCGCCGTAAACGCAACAATTCAGCCCAAGATCTCGACTAGATCCTCTTCCTCCATTCCCTAACCTCAGGGCCACTACCACCACCACCCCAGCCCTACCATGACCCTTCACATGGTGATCTCAGGCAGTGACGGTAACTGGGCTGACAAGAGGGAAATGGGCTGAGGACTTGAGTGCAACACCCCCCAGCCAGCATTTGCATGTAATGGGTAGGGAGGGGGCGCAGCTGAATTTCTGCCGCGGGGTGCTAAGGGGTTGTGGCGCATGGTGATGATGTCAACGCCGGCGGCACAGCTGCCCGGGGCGCTACTGGTAGGGGCGTGACGCTATCGGGTAGCGCCTCAGCAACGCCCCGCCAAATTTCTCGGGAGGCGCTTTTTTCACCCCTCCCCCCAGGCAATAAGCCCTTTGCGCCTCGTTAGCGCCCCCCGGAAGCGCTAACGGCAGGCGCGAGTGAGCCAAATTTCTAGGAGCTTTTGAAGGAGCCCAGAGGAATAATGTATCATTTGTGTCACTACATGTTAGTGTTGCATTGATATGCTTCAATGTGGTTTACATCATCAAATTGTGTATTTGTAAACAAGTGTGAAAAAAAGATTTGCTGTAGGAAGATGTGCTCCTTTTAATGAAATGCTTTTATTGGTGAAAATGGCTGCCATTACAGTGTTTGTATGAAGTTGAATCCTTTAGTTGTGTGCTCATTAGGGATGTTTGAAGAACCAGTCAAAATAGCTGGTTCAGCACATATAATACTAATAACTCAGTAGCATACAGAGAAACGAGTAAGCTCTGGGTTTAGGAACGAGCTCATTCAATCAATACCAAACAATAGAACCTTGATAGGCAGCTTTTCCATATGAGTGCCTTGTAAAAACTCTGCAACTCCAATCCTCCAAATAGACCATTCTCAGCCAGAAGGTAAATAATTTACCCACACCCAATGGTAAAATATGCCTAAAGGGCATTGGCAGAAACTGGTTACTATCCAAACGTGTGTCTTGTCTGGCTGAAGTTTCAATGGATAGCATAATCTTTATATAAATCAACTAGCTTGAGCTGTCTGGGTACTGTCTGTGTTTAGTAAAATTAAACAATAGACTGGAGCACCTTTCTCACTGACAATGCAGAGGCATATCTTGTTCTTAATCTGAGCAGACAAAGTTTACCAATGAAAGCTACTAAAAACAGCAGATAATTCTCACTTTGTTCAAAGTTAACGACAAACTAAATTATAGCAGCATGTGTTGATAATGTATAGCTTTCTCAGACAATGTAGAGTGCTAAACTTCACAACTGACGCACAGATACTTTTGATAATCTTTGCTCATTAGGATTTGAATAAAATGTGATTTTTCTAAGTGGATTTTGAACAATACTTTTCTATTACTGCAAGTTGAGTTGTCAGAGTAATGATATGTATTGTATGTACTGTTATGAGAAAGTATGAATGGTGCATTTCATTTCAGTGATGCTAATAGAGCATACTGAGTGCTGCAGTTATATAAATCTAGAAATTAATGTTTGTTGCCATCTGGAACATAGGAACAGCAAAGGCCATTCAGCCCCTCAAGCCTGTTCTGCCATTCAAGTAGATCATGGCTGATCAGTATCTTAACTCCATCTACCCGACTTGGTTCTGTAACCCTTAATACCCTTGCCTAACAAAAGTCTATCAATCTCAGTTCTGAAATTTACAATTGATCCCCCAGCCTCAACAGCTTTTTGGTGGAGAGAGTTCTAGATTTCTCCTACCCTTTGTGTGAAGAAGTGCTTCTTGACATCACCCCTGATTGCCCGAGCTCTAATTTTAAGGTTATGCCCCCTTGTTCGGGACACCCCCACCAGAGGAAATAGTTTTTCTCTATCTACCGTATCAAATCCTTTAATCATCTTAAATATCTGTCTAATCATCTGCCAGTTTATTGCGGGTTGCAAAATGTTTTGGGGAGAATTTACTCCTGTTAGTTTGCTCATGATTTTTCTGTTTTCAGTTTGAGTTAAAATGTGGACAATTGGGGAGAATGATTGATTGATCATACTTCTCTGTGGTGCCTTGGGGCCACTCAGTTCCCAAACGCAGTAAAGAAAAGATGGCGAGAAGACCACAAAGCTGCCCCAGGATTTTTTGGGTTTCCATAAAATACCATCACTGGGTCGATGCTTGAACCTGGCCTTTTGTCCTTGGCCCTCTTGTGAGTATCTCTAAGCCGCTCTCAGCTATGCCGGCAGATCGGGGTGAGCGCCTCTGTTGCACCACTACAGGACTGAGTCACCTGCTCTGATTATGCAAGTGACCCTGTCCCTGCAATTTGGTGGCCATGGACATCAGTGCGCTTAAGGCCCACTTGTGACACTTCCGCCAATAGATTGGGAAGTATTTCTTTACTCAGAGAGTGATAACTACTGGAGTGGGTTGCCTGGACAAGTGGTTGAGGCCAGGGCACTGGATTAATTTTGGGACTGCTAGATGCTATGTTGTGATCAATAAATTGCAGAGGCCAATTTTCATGACCTTTGGCCACAGAAAATGCCCATTGTCCAGGTGCAAAGGTCAAGATTTCTGGAGCTTCTCTGGGAGTGCAGAGCTGGACCTGCATCTGCACAGGTACAGGTCTGTTGCTGCAATGTAAATTAAGTGGTCCTGATCTCCTGCCTCTTTTTTTTTCTGTTGTTGGTGTTGTGTCCGTCAGTAGTAAGACACAGACTGCAGGAGAAAGGTACAACAGGTGTTTACTCAACGTGGCTCACTCTGGAACTGAACTGTACAGATTACTACTCAGTGCTATATACAGGTGTGGTCACTGCCGGTACTACAGTATATATGAGCTGTAAAAAGTAGTTCCCCCCTTAAAGGTATATACATTACAATTCCTCCCCTTTTAGATTAACAGTACCATAACACTCATTTAACAATTAAATATCAACTAATTACAATTAACACTTTTAACATACAACATTAGCTGAAAATAGTCCACTTATATATTCAGTCTTTGGGGAGGCTTTCTGATCCTTTCTGGATAGCGCCTTTCCCGAGTGTCTCGCTCTTGGTGCGGAGGCGATTCTGGCACCCTGTCGTCGGTTGGGTCATCAGCTTCCGATGCTACTGTTTCTGGGGTAGATGCTACCTGTACGTCGGGTTCCTCACCAGGTACGTATGGGCGAGGCATGGGGTTGACTTGTTCCTGTGACTCTAGGATCTGGTCAGCATGGCGTCTCACGATGTTCTCCCCAACGTCCACTGTGTACATTAGTGGGCCCTGCCGTGTGCATATCGTTCCTGGCTGCCATTTTTCTATTCGGTAGTCGCGGGCTAAGACTGGTTGCCCTACATTGAAGCTCCTTGTTGGCTTCTCATGGAAGTGCTGGAATTGCTTACTCTCAACATCTCTTCGTACGTTTGGTCTGAGCAAATCCAGGCGAGATCTTAACCTTCGGTTAAAGAACATCATGGCCGGGGCCTGGTTGGTGACTGCATGTGTCGCATTCCGGTAGGTGAAC
This sequence comes from Somniosus microcephalus, assembly GCF_052327205.1. NCBI lineage: Eukaryota > Metazoa > Chordata > Chondrichthyes > Squaliformes > Somniosidae > Somniosus > Somniosus microcephalus. Next base: position 77,590,162 of record NC_141002.1, read on the forward strand.
AGGAAATTGTCCACCTTATGCTGCAGCGGAATGTTGTCATTGTACATAGCCTTTATTGCCTTCTTAAAGGTTTGTACGAACCTCTCAGCCAATCCATTTGTGGCTGGATGATACGGGGCGGATGTGTAATGCCTTACCCCATTCTTCTTCATTGACCTCCGGAACTCTTCGGACACAAACTGTGGTCCATTATCAGAGCAAATCTGTTCTGGCAAGCCGTTCCTGACAAAAATGGTCCGTAGGACTGCAATAGTTTTCTCCGTGGTGGTGGAGGACATTTTGATGACCTCAGGCCATTTCGAGTGCACATCCACGGCTATTAAAAACATTGAGTCCATGAATGGACCAGCAAAATCAATATGCACCCGTTGCCATGGAGATGAGGGCCACTCCCATGGGTGTAGAGGGGCATGTGGTGGTGCATTTTGGACTTTTTGGCATCCTGAGCAGCTCTTGGTCAGGTCCTCGATTTGTTTATCGATTCCCGGCCACCACACATAAGCCCTGGCAAGGCTTTTCATTTTTACCCCTCTCAGATGACCCTCATGAAGCTCATTGAGCACTCTATCCCTTAACTTGGGTGGAATTACCACTCGGGATCCACACATCAAGGTCCCCCGGCATACTGACAGCTGTTCTCTTCTTGTCGAGAATGCTGGCAACAGTGAGTCGCCATGTGCTGGCCATCCCTTCACCGTCAAATCATATACCCGAGACAGTGTCGGGTCATTTCGGGTCTCCTTTTCTATACGAGCGTTAGTTACCGGTAGGTATTCAACTATAGTCGAATGAAATATTTCGACAGGATCCACTGCTGGTGCTTCCTCCGCAGTAGGCAGTGGCAGGCGTGATAGCCCATCAGCATTTCCATGCTGTTTCGTGCCCTTATATTCAATCTCATAGTGGTGCGCCCCTAGAAAGAGTGACCATCTTTGTAGTCGTTGCGCAGTCATCACCGGAACGCCCTTCTTCGGATTAAAAATGGAGACAAGAGGCTGGTGGTCAGTCAGCAAGGTGAATTTCTGCCCGTGCAGATAGTGATTGAACTTTTTCACTCCCCACACTAGGCTGAGGGCCTCCCTGTCAATCTGGGCGTAGTTACGCTCGGCTGTGGTTAGTGATCGTGACGCAAAGGCTATTGGCCTCTCTGAGCCGTCCGAGAATTTGTGCGACAGCACCGCTTCAATGCCGTAGGGTGACGCATCACACGCCAACCGAATTGGTAGTGCTGGGTTTAAATGGGCCAATACCTCTTTCGATGTGATTAGTGTTTTGCTCTTCTGGAAAGCTCGTTTACATTCGTCACTCCACTTCCATGGCACTCCAGTTTGCAGTAGGGTGTTCAGTGGATGTAGTATTGTAGACAAGTTTGGCAAGAACTTATGGTAGTAGTTTACCAGCCCGAGGAACGACCTCAGTTGTGACACGTTTTCCAGTGCTGGAGCCTTGACTACTGCCTCAATCTTTTCTGGGGACTTATGTAACCCCTCTTTATTGATAACGTGGCCACAATACGAGATCTGTTTTTTAAAAACTCGCATTTGGGGCGGCTAGCTCGGAGCCCATATTCCTTCAATCTAGTGAGCACCTGCTCCAGGTTGGCGAGGTGATCACTGTCATTTTCGCCCGTGACCAGGATGTCGTCCAAATAACACTGGGTCCCTGGGATCCCTTGCAGGACTTGTTCCATTGCCCTTTGCCAAATAGCCGGAGCTGATGCTACCCCGAATACCAGCCGGTTGTATTGGTAGAGACCTTTATGGGTGTTGATTGTGAGGTATTTTTTTGATGCTTCTTCTACCTCCATTTGCAGATACGCCTGGGCCAGATCAATCTTAGTGAAGCGTTTCCCTCCAGATAGCGAGGCGAAAATATCTTCAATCCGCGGAAGTGGATATAGCACGGTGTGAAGGACTGGGTTCACTGTTACCTTAAAGTCCCCACAGATGCGAACCTTCCTTGGTTCCCCAGGCATGCTGCTCAACGACTTTTTCATCACAGGGACGATGGGTGTAGCCCACTTGATCCAGTCTACCTTGGACAGTACTCCTGAACGTTCCAAACTCTCCAGCTCTGCTTCGACAGCTGGGCGGATCGCATAAGGTACCGGTCTGGCCTTAAAAAATTTTGGGCTTGCGTTTTCTTCGATTTTAATTGTTGCTGTCATGCCTTTTAGTGTTCCGAGTCCTTGCTGGAACACTTCTTGTGCGTCGGTTAGGATCTTTGACAGTCGCCCAGGTGTGACGTCGTCATCCTTTTTGGCAGCCACCGTCAGTGCTTGTATGGAATGCCAATCCAGCTGTTTTTTCCGGATCCATTCACGTCCCAGTAATGGCGGTCCTCCATCTTGCAATACATACAAGTCTAGTTTTGGTGTTTCCTTATCGTTATATATAACGGTCACCCTTATTTTTCCTTTGGGGTAGACTTTTTGCCCCGTGTACGTCTTCAAAATAATTTTTGTGTCTCTCAAGGGTATGTGTGAGAATAGCCGCTCGTAGTCCCGTCGGTTTATGACTGTTAGGGCTGATCCTGTGTCCAATTCCATTTTTACCTGGACTCCTGCTATCTTGAGAGTGACCCAAATGGTTCGGTGATCCTCCGTTTTGATCACATTATGTAGTTTCAGACAAATCAGCTCCCTGCTTTCGGAGTCGGTATCACTCTTTTGTTCATCTGAACTATTCTCCGTCACCTTATATACCTTCTTGTACTTTTCTTTTGGAGATTTCTAATTGCTGGTTTTCTTTCCCGACCTGCAGACTCGTGCTATGTGTCCTACTTTTCCGCACTGTCTGCACACTTTGTCTTTGAACCAGCAATCATTGTGGTCGTGTGTTTTTCTGCCGCAGCAATAGCACTTCTCTGTTCTGTATGACATTTCATTGGTGCCATATTCTTGCGGTCTCTGTTGTATCTCTGCTGCGCCCCATGCTGCTGCTTCATATGATACCGCAATGCTGAAAGCCTTGTCCAGTGTAAGGTCCTTTTCAGATAAAAGCCATTTCTGGGTTCCTTCACTTTGAAGCCCACACACAAACTTGTCCCTTAAGGTTACTGCCAGTCCCGTTCCAAACTGGCAGTGTTTCGATAGTTTGCGCAGTTCTGTTAAATATTCAGCATTGCTTTCATCCTTATGCTGGTTCCGTTTGTGAAACTTGAATCTTTCTGCTATCAGCAGCGGTGTGGGGTTTAAATGTTCCTGTAGTATTGTCACTATGTCTCCAAAACTCTCTTCCACTGGCTTCGCTGGGGTTACTAGATTTCGTAATAAGCCATACGTCTTTGCACCCATTAAATTTAACAATACCGGCGCTTTCTTGGCATCTGACAACTCATTTGCCTTGCAGTATACCTCTATTCATTCGACATATGTAGTCTAATCTTCGACTTCATTGTCAAATGCGGTGATACTGCCACTCTTCGGCATTTTGGGTGTGGTTTAAAATGGCTTAAAATGGCATCTCCCGCGCTTTCCTTCCTCCCCTGCTGCTGCCAACGCCGCTCTCGGCGGTCCTCGTGGCAATGGCGGCGCCCTGTAGGTTTCGCGCGCTTCTCCTGTGCTGCTGCCAACGCCGCTCTCGGCGTCCACGTGGCAATGGCGGCGCCTCGCGGGTTTCTGCACGTCTCTCTCCCTCTCCTCGACGCTGCTTGGCCCCTGAACACCAGCTGTGCCCTGTGCGCTCTGCCCTCTCTCTCTCTCTCTCCCGTCGACGCTGCTCGGCCCTTTGCTGTGCCGCTCGGTTGGGCTCTAGCCCGCCGCTGTCCGGGAAGGGTCTGCGCACTACCTGTTGCCAGCCCGTTTCGCTGGACCACCGCGACTGGAAAGCCAAGCCTGGCTCTCAACAGCCTCCCTCGCAATTCTCGAGTCTCTGCTGGATGACTGGGCGGTTGCCCGTGGTCGACGCCCGTGTCTCTGGCCTTGACCTCCAACCTACTGGTCTCCAGGAACGAATCCCTGGGAGGTGATGCAGAGTTGCAGGTAGGATCGAATTTGCCTCGTCGCCAATGTTGTGTCCGTCAGTAGTAAGACACAGACTGCAGGAGAACGGTACAACAGGTGTTTACTCAACGTGGCTCACTCTGGAACTGAACTGTACAGATTACTACTCAGTGCTATATACAGGTGTGGTCACTGCCGGTACTTACAGTATACATGAGCTGTAAAAAGTAGTTCCCCCCTTAAAGGTATATACATTACAGTTGGAGCCAAGGGTACACAGGTGTATGGCTGCCCCACAAAGCTGGCATTGGGCTCGCACTAGGAACCTAGCAACAAGCCAAAGGCAATTCCAAATGTGGAGGCGAATTTCAACTTTGGTCAGGGCGCAAAACATAGCTGAGAGTAGCTTACAGACGTTCAGAAGAAGGCTGAGGACAAAATGCTAGATCCAGGCACAGGCCCAGTGCTGTCGATTTTTCCATTGACTGCCTGTTTTGCGCTCCTGCCTAAATTACCCACAGTAAGTTTTATTTTTTTCTAAACTTACTCGGTAGACCTTTGGACCTCAGGCCTTGTAGCTGCTGCTCTTTAAGAATGCAGTTGTAGCCTCTGTGCCCAAATTTCCTCCTCCTTTCACCAGCGCTAAGCCCTGGCGGGGGTCTTTCCTGTGTTGGGAGAGGTGAGGAAATTTCATCAGAGGCGCAGTGCACTTCAGGAGCACTGCTGCAGTCCAGTGCTGGGGGGAGGGGGGCAGAAAAATTAGCCCTGTAATCTTTTGTCAGAGATGAAAAACGAAAGAGAGAATAAAAGTCGTTGAGTAACCTTTAACTGACCTCTGCTAAAATCATCTACCATTATATGAATTCCCACAGAGTATATTTGAGTAAGTGGCCAAAGTAGCAGCTAAATATTATAACTGTACTTTGGATATCAGACTACACATGAGCAACGCCATATATCCACTAATATATAAACATGTAAAACTGAAGTATTAGGGGTGAATTTTGATAGCGCAAAAAAGGGGACGCGGGCACTGTGATGCGAGATATGGCTGCGCCCATTCAGAAAGCACAGGCAGCACGCCAATTTGGCGTTGCCTGTTAATTAACATGATTGGAATGCACTGCTGACTGGCTGTGTGCTCAGCAGGGGGCTGAAGTTTGCGTCCCTGGAGCGAGGCTAGCTTTACTTAAAGCTTTGCTTAAAGCTAGCCTGCTCCTCTTCAAGGCAGTCTGCAGTTTTTAAAGTTGAACTGCCTTCTGCACGTAAAAAAATTAAAATCCTTCAGCACTAGGCAGTCTGCAGCTCTTAAAGCTGAGATGCCTTCTGCACATACAAAAATGCTAAAAGTGCTTCAGCACTAACACAAATGGCACAACAGGCCAGGAAAAGGGCACCCAGGGTCTCTGCACAGCACTCCAGCTTTGTGCAGGAAGAGTGGCCTTCTACCCACAGGTAGCCAGGAGGCCCTCCAGAAAGGAGGATGTGGGACCAGATCGACGAGGCGGTCGTCTCCCCCAGGGACCTGGCTCCCGTGCCCAAAGAAGTTTCATAATGAGTGGTCAAGGTCAGTGAATGCATCTTCAAAAGTCATCTCTTACCAACTGCACCACTAGCCTCACACACTCCTCAATGCATGACCCCCTCCCCCATCATTCACTTACCAGCAATCGCTATCAAACATGAGGCACACCTTACATTCCTAGCTTCACCTCACCCCCTTGGAGGAGACAGTGCTGGCCATTCTTGGCAGCAGCATAGCTGAGCCTTGGTCAACGGCAGGACTGAAACAATACAAAATGACAGTATCCTTATATGTTATCCTCCTTCTCACATCCCACTTCCCCCTCATCCCACACTCTCTTCTGATTTACAAGCTGCACATGGTGTAAGCATGCACCTCTTGCTTTCTCCCGCTGCCTTCATCACAACCCTACCCTTGTGCCTTCCTCATTTCAGACACCCAAGAAATTTAGCCTGCCCAGCCAATGGTTGACCAAGAAGAGGGAGAGGAGAGTAAAGAAGAAGAAACACCATTCCTCAATTTCACACTCCCAGCTCCTCGAGGTCGTCCTGCAAGGCCATCTGCAGTGTCCCCCACTGAAAGTCAGCAGCCTTTCATCAGCCATGCTGCAGCCACTGGTGTAGTACTGCGTAACATCACTAGGATAAGCAAAGGCACAAACAAGACAGTCACTAAGGGAGTGCACAAGGGCGATTAGTTGATTTTTTGATGCAATATTAGATGCATATATGGATAAAGTTGGATTGGAATATTTGATTTGTGGTGGCTTTTATTTCAGCAATGTGGCCAATAGCATACTGTGGTGGTCACTAACGAGGGAAGGTAAGGTGTGGAACAAATGTTGAAAGGGCAATTGGGGTCGTGTTTGTTAGATCCGTGGTTCAGTGGATAAATAATTACACGGATGCTGTACATAAACAAATAACAGGTCTTTACTGGAGGAGGGTAATCTCTAGACTGGTACAGAGGCATGCGCACAGCTTATATACCGGTGTGGTTACTGCCGGTACTACAGTATACAGGAGCTGTAAAAAGTAGTTCAGACTTAACGCACATACACTACAATTCCTCCCTTTTTAGATTAATAATACCCCCTTAATATTCAAATAACAATTACATTTTTACATGTACATTCAATAACAAAAGTCCATTTATAGACTCAGTCTTTGGGGCGGCTTCCTGACCCTTTCGGGATAGCGCCTTTCCGAAGGTTCTTGTTCTTGGTGCAGAGGCGATTCTGACTCCCTTTCATCGGGTAGTTCATCGGGTTCCACTGCTACTGGGTCTGAAGTAGATGCTATCGGTATGTCGGGTTCATCCCCAGGTACTCGAGACATGGGGTTGACGCATTCCTGTGATGCTAAGATCTGATCGACGTGGCATCTCACAATGTTCTCCCCGACACCTACTGTGTACATTAATGGCCCCTGCCTTGTACATATCGTTCCGGGTTGCCACTTCTCTGTTCGATAGTCCCGGGCCAAGACTGGTTGCCCTACATTGAAGCTCCTTGTCGGCTTCTCGTTGATGTGCTGGAATTGTTTGTCCTCAACATTTCTTCGCACATTTGGTCTGAGCAAGTCCAGACGAGGTCTCAACCTTCGGTTAAAGAACATCATGGCCGGTGTCTGGTTGGTAACTGCATGTGTCGCGTTTCGGTAGGCTAATAAGAAATTGTCCATCTTATGCTGTAGTGGAATTTCCTCATCGCACATGGCCTCTATCGCCTTCTTAAAGGTTTGTACGAACCTCTCAGCCAATCCATTGGTGGCTGGATGATACGGGGCGGATGTGTAATGCCTTACCCCATTCCTTTTCATGAATTTTTGGAACTCGTCGGACACAAACTGTGGTCTATTATCAGAGCAGATCTGCTCTGGCAAACCGTTTCTGGCAAATATGGTCCGTAGGACTGCAATCGTTTTCTCTGTAGTGGTTGAAGACATCTTTATCACCTCAAGCCACTTTGAATGAGCATCCACTGCTATTAAGAACATTGAGTCCATGAATGGACCAGCGAAATCAATGTGCACCCGTTGCCATGGAGAGGAGGGCCACTCCCATGGGTGTAGAGGGGTATGGGGTGGTGCATTTTGGACCTTCTGGCATCCTAAGCAGCTCTTAGTTAGGTCTTCGATTTGTTGATCGATTCCCGGCCACCACACATAAGCCCTAGCTAGGCTTTTCATTTTCACTCCCCCCAGATGACCTTCGTGTAGCTCATTTAGCACTCTCTCCCTTAACTTGGGTGGAATCACCACTCTGGATCCACACATCACTGTCCCCTGGCATACTGACAGCTGTTCTCTTCTGGATGCGAATGCTGGCAACAGTGAGTCGCCATGTGTTGGCCATCCCCTCACCATCAATTCATATACCCGTGACAGCGTCAGATCATTGCTGGTCTCCTTCTCTATATCCGCGTTTGTTACTGGCAATTGTTCAATTATCGACGAATAAAATATCTTGATAGGGTCCACTGCTGGTGCTTCCTCCACAGTAGGCAGTGGCAGACGCGATAGCCCATCAGCGTTCCCATGCTGTCTCGTGCCTTTGTATTCTATTTCATATTGATTCGCCCCTAGAAACAGGGACCAACTTTGTAACCGCTGTGCAGTCATCACCGGAACGCCCTTCTTAGGATTAAAGATGGAGACAAGTGGTTGGTGGTCAGTCAGCAAGGTGAACTTCTGCCCATGCAGATAGTGGTTGAATTTTTTTACTCCCCATACTAGGCTGAGGGCCTCCCTGTCAGTCTGGGTGTAGTTGCACTCGGCTGAGGTTAGTGACCGAGACGCAAAGGCTACTGGCCTCTCCAACCCGTCTGGGAATTTGTGCGGCAGCACCGCTCCAATCCCAAGGGCGATGCATCACATGCCAAACGAATTGGTAGTGCTGGGTTGAAATGGGCCAACACCTCTTTTGATGTGATCAATTCTTTACACTTCTGGAAAGCTCATCTCCGTTCGTCATCCCACTTCCATGGTACCCCTGTTTGCAGTAGGGTGTTCAGTGGGTGTAATACCATGGACAAATTTGGTAAGAACTTGTGGTAGTAGTTTACCAGCCCGAGGAACGACTTCAGTTGTGACACATTTTCCGGTGCTGGAGCCTTGACTACTGCCTCAATCTTGTCAGGGGACTTGTGTAACCCCTCTTCATCGATGACGTGGCCACAATACGAGATCTGTTTCTGGAAAAACTCGCACTTGTGGCGATTAGCTCGTAGCCCACACTCCTTTAATCTGGTGAGCACCTTCTCCAAGTTGACGAGGTGATCACCGTCATTTTCGCCCGTGACCAAGATGTCATCCAAATAACACTGGGTCCCTGGAATCCCTTGCAGAACCTGATCCATCGCCCTTTGCCAGATAGCCGGAGCTGAGGCTACTCCAAACACCAGCCGGTTGTATTGATAGAGACCTTTATGAGTGTTGATCGTAAGGTAATGTTTCGAAGCTTCTTCTACCTCCATTTGCAAGTACGCCTGGGCTAGATCAATTTTGGTGAAGCATTTACCACCAGATAGCGAGGCAAAAATATCCTCAATTCGTGGAAGCGGATATTGCACCGTGTGAAGGACTGGGTTCACTGTCACCTTAAAATCCCCACAGATGCGGACCTTCTTTGGTTCCCCAGGCGTATTACTCAATGACCTCTTCATTACAGGAACGATGGGTGTAGCCCACTCGCTCCAGTCCACTTTGGACAGTACTCCTGAACGTTCCAACCCTTCCAGCTCTGCTTCAACCGCTGGTCTGATCGCATAAGGCACTGGTCTGGCCTTCAGAAACTTTGGGCTTGCATTATCCTCTATTTTAATTGTTGCTGTTATTCCTTTTAGTGTTCCTAGTCCCTCCTGGAACACTTCTTTTGCATCAGTTAGCATTGTTGACAGTCGTCCAGGTGTGATGTCGTCATCCTTTTTGGCCTCCACCTTCAGTGCCTGTATGGAATGCCAATCTAAATGTATCTTCCGGATCCATTCACGTCCTAGCAGTGGTGGTCCTCCATTTGGCAATACATATATATCCATTTTAGGTATTTCCTGACCTTTATATGTCACTTTCACCCTTATTTTTCCTTTGGGGTAGACTTTTTGCCCCGTATACGTCTTCAAGACAATCTCTGTAGCTTTCAAGGGTATGTGTGAAAATAGCCGCTTGTAGTCTCTTTGATTTATGACTGTTAGAGCTGACCCTGTGTCCAATTCCATTTCCACTTGGACTCCATCTATCTTGAGTGTAACCCAGATAGTCTGGTGATCCTCCATTTCGGTTACATTATGTAGTTTCAGACAACCCAGCTCCTTGCTTCCGGAGTCTGTGTCACTTTTCTGTTCGTCTGAACCACTGTCCATCACCTGGTGTACCTTTTTGTACTTCTCCTGTGGAGATTTCTTACTGTTGGTTTTCTTCCCAGACCTGCAGACTCTTGCTATGTGTCCTGCTTTCCCACACTGTCTGCACACTTGGTCCTTGAACCAACAATCTTTCTGGTCATGTGTTGTTCTGTCGCAGCGATAGTACTTCCCTGTTCCATAGGTCATTTCGTTGGTGCCATATTCTTGCGGTCTCCGTTGTATCTCTGCAGCACCCCTTGCGGCTGCTTCGTGTGATACTGCCATACTGAAAGCTTTGTCCAGCGTAAGGTCCTTTTCTGATAGAAGCCGTTTCTGGGTTCCTTCACTTTGTAGCCCACACACAAACTTGTCCCTTAACGTGTCTGCTAGTCCCGCTCCAAACTGGCAGTATTTCGATAGCTTGCGCAGTTCCGTTAGGTACTCAGCATTGCTTTCGTCTTTGTGTTGGTTCCTTTTATGGAACTTAAATCGTTCTGCTATCAGCAGCGGTGTGGGGTTTAAGTGGTCCTGTAGGATTTCTACTATGCTTTCAAAATTCTTGTTTACCGGCTTCTCTGGGGTTATTAGATTTCGCAGTAACCCATAAGTTTTTGCACCCATGGAATTTAACAGAACCAGTGCTTTATTAGCATCTGGCACTTCATTCGCCCTGCAGTACATCTCAATACGTTCCACATATGTCGGCCAATCTTCGACTTCATTGTCGAACGTAGAGATACTGCCACTCTTCGGCATCCTTGGTTGTGCGTTAACTATTACCAATGGCACCTCCCGCGCTTCCCCTTCTTCTCCGCTGGCACAAAATGGCGCCTCCCGCACTTTCCTTCCTTCCCGCGCTCGCCTGTCTTTTCCACTGCGGCTTCGCAAAATGGTGTCTCCCGCGCTCTTCCTTCTTCTCCGCGGCTCAATGGCGCCTCCTGCGCTCTCCCTGCTTCTCCGCAGCTCAATGGCATCTCCCGCGCTCTCCCTGCTTCTCTGTGGCTCAATGGCGTTTCCCCTTGCTTCGCCCCGCGGACCCTGATCAGCCCGTGATCCCTGGCTGTGCTCTGCGTGTTCTTCCCTTGATATTTGTCGACGCTGCTCAGTCTAGAACCCGGCTGTTTCTTACCCTCTCTCTCTCCGGTTTGCAGTATTTTTCCTCGACGCCACTCGGTGATCAACCCCCGGCTGCACCCTGCTCTCTTCACCCTCTTCTTACCCCGTCGACGCTGCTCGGCTCTCTCTCTCTGCCGTCGGTCGGCTCCAGCCGCCGCTGCTCGGGAAGGGTCTGCTCTCGACCTGTCGTCGGTCTCTTACTGCTCGTTGTGGCTGGGGAACCAAACCCGACTCTCCACAGCCTCCCCAGCGAAGTTGGATCTCTGCCTGACTGCTGGGCGGTTGCTCGTGGTCGACGCCCGTGTTCCTGGACTCGACTATTTTTTTTTAATGTTGCAGGTAGATTTGCATCGGCACTCGTCGCCACTGTTAGATCCGTGGTTCAGTGGATAAATAATTACACGGATGCTGTACATAAACAAATAACAGGTCTTTACTGGAGGAGGGTAATCTCTAGACTGGTACAGAGGCATGCGCACAGCTTATATACCGGTGTGGTTACTGCCGGTACTACAGTATACAGGAGCTGTAAAAAGTACTTCTGACTTAACGCACATACACTACAGTGTTCATTGGTACCACAGGCGGATGATTCGATCCCTGATATCCCCACCAGAAAGGGGCTGTCTGGGTTGCCTCCTTCCTTCTGCTTTTTCCTCTTCTGCTTTTTCCTCTTCTGCTTCCTCCTCTTCTGCTTCCTCCTCCCTCTGCAAGCAGCTTGTCCCCTTTGCTGCCTCTGCTCCATCTCCATGTAATGTTGCAGCCCAAGGGGGACTGCAATGAGAGCCCCCAGGACTGGGAGCAAGTGGTCTTCTCAGAGGCCTTCCTTTAACAGCCAATGCCTTGCAAATGTTCAGCAGCACTCCCTGCACACTTTAACAACTTTTTAAATGTATTGCACCAAGCCACTACTCCAATAAAATGTAAAATTACCTATCTAAACTTACCTGAAAGTTGTGTATGTTCCTTTAAGAAGTGCTGGCAGCATCTCTGTTGCACTGCTGCATGCATGTTCTTCCATACGTGGTTTGGAGAGGGCGGTATTAAGAGCGGCGATATCGAAAATCACAGATCATGCATCAATTCATATGTTACACGCCGATTGATGTCATGATGTGCATCATTTAAGCAGCAGCGCTGCCGACCTTCCCAAAATGGCGGCCGTCGTGTTCCGCGCTGGAAGCGGAACTGCCATTTTTTCTGCAAAACCGGCCTTAACGGCTGTCGCCAGAAGTTCTAATTTCGCGGCCTTAGACTCCCTTTGCTGGTAGAGTGCTTTGTACTCTTTGAAATTATGTGATTTATATTGTTCAAACATGTACAGAAGCACTGCACTGATAAAAATCAGCATACACACCCTTAAATATGTTATTGTCACATTTTATTGCAATATGTGCATATAACTAAAGACTTCAACTGAAGTTTGTAAACACCAGGTTTACAGTACTATAATAGTAAAATACTGGGGATGCTGGAAATCTGAAATAACCACAGGAAATGCTGGAAATACTCAGCAGGCCAGGCAGCATCCGTGGAGAGAGAAACAGAGTTAACGTTTCAGATCTGGGACCCTTCATCAGAACTGGAAAAAGCTGGAGATGTAACAGATATTAAGCAGGTGCAGAGACAGGGTGGGGGGCGGTTAGGAGGAAGGAATAGAAAGAACATCCTGTACTTTTGTAAGAGACAGGAAAGATAAAATGTTGCAAATGGGAATGGCAAAAATCATACTGCATGAAAAATGGGGGCAGGGATAATTATCTGAAATTGTTGAACTCAATGTTGAGTCCGGCAGGCTGCAAAGTGCCCAATCGAAAGATGAGGTGCTGTTCCTCGAGCTTACGTTGAGCTTCATTGGAACAATGCAATAGCCCGAGGACAGAGAGATCAGAGTGGGAGTGAAGCGGTGAATTAAAGTGACAGGCGACCAGAAGCTCAGGGTTACCCTTACGGACTGAACGGAGGTGTTCCGCAAAGCGGTCGCCCAATCTGCGTTTGGTCTCCCCAATGTAGAGGAGACTGCATCGTGAGCAGCGAATACAGTATATTAAATTGCAAGAAGTACAAGTAAATCGCTGTTTCACCTGGAAGGGGTGTTTGGGGCCCTGGACAGTGGGAAGGGAGGAGGTAAAAGGGCATGTGTTGCATCTCCTGCGCTTGCACGGGAAGGTGCCAGGTGAAGGAGAAGGGCTGTTGGGGGTGATTGAGGAGTGGACCAGGGTGTCGCGGAGGGAGCGGTCCCTTCGGAATGCTGAAAGGGGAGGTGAGGGGAAGATGTGTTTGGTCGTGGGATCACATTGGAGGTGGCGGAAATGGCGGAGGCTGATCCGTTGAATGTGGAGGCTAGTGGGGTGAAAGGTGAGGACAAGGGGAACCCTATCGTGGTTCTGGGAGGGAGGGGAAGGGGTGAGAGCAGAAGTGCGGGAAATAGAACGGACACGGTCAAGGGCCGTGTCAACCACAGTAGAGGGGAATCCTCGGTTGAGGAAAAAGGAAGACATGTCAGAAGCACTGGTATGGAAGGTGGCATCGTCAGAACAGATGCGGCGGAGATGGAGAAACTGGGAGAATGGAATAGAGTCCTTACAGGAAGCGGGGTGGGAGGATGTGTAGTCCAGGTAGCTGTGGGAGTCGGTGGGCTTGTAGTGGATGTTAGTCGAAAGCCGATCGCCAGAAATGGAGACGGAGAAGTCAAGGAAGGGAAGGGGAGAGTCGGAGATGGACCATGTGAAGGTGAGGGAAGGGTGGAAATTGGAAGTAAGGTGAATGAACTTAACTAGTTCAGGGCGAGAGCAGGAAACGGCACCAATACAGTCATCGATGTACCGGAAAAAGAGGTGAGGGAGGGGACCTGAGTAGGATTGGAACAAAGAATGTTCCACATATCCCATGAACAGGCAGGCATAGCTAGGGCCCATGCAGGTTCCCATAGCAACACCTTTAATTTGGAGGAAGTGAGTGGAGTCAAAGGAGAAGTTGTTCAATGTGAGAACAAGTTCAGCCAGGCGGAGGAGCGTGGTGGTGGATGGGGACTGGTTGGGCCTCTGTTCAAGGAAGAAACGGAGCGCCCGAAGGCCATCCTGGTGGGGGATAGAGGTGTAGAGGGATTGGACGTCCATAGTGAAAAGGAGACGGTTGGGGCCAGGAAACTGGAAACTGTTAAAGTGACGGAGGGCGTCGGAAGAGTCGCGAATGTAGGTGGGAAGAGACTGGACAAGGGGAGAAAAAATAGAGTCGAGATAGGAAGAGATAAGTTCCATGGGGCAAGAACAGGCTGAAATGATGGGTCTACCAGGGCAGTGCTGTTTGTGGATCTTGGGAAGGAGATAGAAGCGGGCTGTGCAGGGTTGGGGGACTATGAGGTTGGCGGCCATGGAGGGAAGATCTCCAGAGGAGATGAGGTCAGTGACACACTTGGAAACAATGGCTTGATGTTTGCTAGTGGGGTCATGGTCCAGGCGGAGGTAGGAGGAGGTGTTGGAGAGTTGGCGTTCAGCTTCCGCACAGTAGGGGTCGGTTCATCAAACAACAACAGCACCACCCTTATCAGCAGGTTTAATGATAATGTTAGGGTTGGATCGAAGAGAACGGAGTGCTGCAAGTTCAGAGGGAGTTAGGTTGGAGTGAGAGAGGGGAGCAGAGAAATGGAGACGGCCAATGTCACGTCGGCAGTTAGCAATGAAAAGATCTAGAGAGGGTAAGAGGCCAGAGGGAGGGGTCCAAGTAGAACGAGAATTTAGAAAGTGGGAGGAAAGGATCAGCAGTGCGGGGGGAAGACTCCTGGCCAGAGAAGTGGGCACGGAGATGAAGGCGACGGAAGAAGAGCTCAGCATCGTGCCGAGCTCGAAATTCATTCAGATGGGGGCGTAAGGGGATGAAGCTCAGGCCTTTGCTGAGGACTGATTGTTCGGGTCAGATAGTGAAAACACGGCAGGGGGTGAGATTGGAAGAAGGGATGGGATCAGAGGAAAGTAACGGGGAAGAACCCCTCCCCACCGTCTCAGCACCTGCTTAAAATCTGTTACATTTCCAGCTTTTTCCAGTTCTCATGAAGGGTCCCAGCCTGAAACAGTAACCCTGTTTCTCTCTCCACGGATGCTGCCTGGCCTGCTGAGTATTTCCAGCATTTTCTGTTGTTGCTACTACATCCAGTTTTGTCAGCCCAATTAATTTCACTCTGGAACGACCGTTCTCCACATCAGGTGAGTATTATGTCCGTGAATGATTGAGACACGGACAGCAGGAGTTGAACAAAACAAGTCTTTACTGATGGAAGTGAATAGTGAAACTGAAAACAACAGAGGCTCACTAGCGCCTTTTATACAGGGGTGGTCACTGCCGGTACTGCAGTCTGAGACCAGTTATTCTCTTAAAGGTACATACACAACAATTCCTCCCCTTTTAGATAAACAGTACATAACATTCATTTAACAACTAAATGATAACTAATTACAATCACAATTACGGTTGCTAGATACATTGGTTAAGTTTAAGCAATTATAAGTTCAGTCTTTGAGGAGGCTTCCTGATTCTGTCTGGATAACGCCTCTTTGGGGTATCAGGTTCTTCTGGCAATGTTGAGTCGGGATCAATGTCGTTGTTTGGTTCATCTGCTTCCAATATCACCGGTTCTGCGGTAGCTGCAATTGGTACGTCGATTTCATTGCCAGGTGTATCAGATCGTGGTGTGGAGTTGACGTTTTCCAGTGACTCTAGAATCTGGTCAGCATGGCATCTTACAATGCTCTCTCCAACGTCCACGGTATACATGAGAGGTCCTTGCCGTGTACAAATTGTTCCTGGCTGCCATTTCTCAGTGCGGTAGTCCCGGGCCAAAACTGGTTGACCTATCTTAAAACTCCTGGTCGGCCTTTCATTCATATTCTGAAACTGCCTGTTCTCCACATCTCTTCGGACGTTTGGCTTAACCAAATCCAAGCGGCATCGTAGTCTTCGATTGAAGAACATCATGGCTGGAGTTTGGTTGGTAACCGCATGTGTCGCATTCCGGTAGGCAAACAAGAAGTTGTCTACCTTGTGTTGTAGGGGTATATCTTCATTATACATTGCTTTGATAGCTTTCTTGAATGTTTGGACAAACCTCTCAGCCAATCCATTAGTGGCTGGATGATATGGGGCAGATGTGTAATGCTTAACACCATTGTTCTTTAAGAACCTCCGGAACTCTTCAGATACAAACTGTGGTCCATTGTCAGAGCAAACTTGTTCAGGCAGCCCATTCCTGGCGAATATGGTTCGTAAAACTGTGATAGTTTTTTCCGTGGTGGTTGAGGACATTTTTATTACCTCTGGCCACTTTGAATGTGCATCCACCGCAATTAAAAACATCGAGTCCATGAAGGGACCAGCAAAATCAATGTGCACCCTTTGCCATGGAGATGAGGGCCACTCCCATGGATGCAGAGGAGCTTGTGGTGGGGTGTTTTGGACCTTCTGGCATCCTGCACAGCTCTTGGTCATCTCTTCGATTTCTCTATCGATTCCTGGC
This sequence comes from Somniosus microcephalus, assembly GCF_052327205.1. Lineage (NCBI taxonomy): Eukaryota > Metazoa > Chordata > Chondrichthyes > Squaliformes > Somniosidae > Somniosus > Somniosus microcephalus. The sequence continues at coordinate 77,606,597 of NC_141002.1, forward strand.
CACCACACAAACGCTCTGGCTAAGTTCTTCATTTTTACCCCACCCAGATGACCCTCATGAAGCTCATTGAGCACTCTATCCGTCAACTTAGGTGGAATTACTACTCTGGATCCACACATCAAGGTTCCTCTGCACACTGACAGCTGTTCTCTTCTCGGCGAGAATGCTGGCAGCAGTGGTTCGCCATGTGCTGGCCATCCCTTCACCGTTAAATCATAGACCCGTGATAGTGTCGGGTCATTCCGTGTTTCCTTTTCAATGTTTGCATTCGTCACAGGGAGACATTCGACTATGGTCGAGTGGAATAACTCCATTGGATCCACTGCAAGGTCTTCTTCTTCCACCGTCGGCAACGGTAGGCGTGACAATCCATCAGCATTCCCATGCTGTTTAGTTCCTTTGTACTCGATGTCATATTGGTGTGCCCCTAGGAAAAGGGACCACCTCTGCAGCCGTTGTGCTGTCATTATCGGTACGCCCTTCTGAGGGTTGAAAATGGAGACAAGAGGTTGATGATCGGTTAGTAGAGTAAATTTTTGACCGTGCAGGTAGTGATTGAACTTCTTCACCCCCCACACTAGGCTAAGGGCCTCTCTGTCAATCTGGGCGTAGTTACGCTCGGCAGAAGTTAACGAGCATGACGCAAAAGCTATCGGCCTCTCTAAACCATCAAGGAATTTATGTGACAGTACCGCCCCAGTGCCGTAGGGAGACGCATCACACGCCAGTCTGATCGGCAGTACTGGGTTGTAGTGAGCCAATACTTCCCTTGAAGTGATTAAGTCCTTACTCTTCTGAAAGGCCCGCTTACAATCATCGCTCCATTTCCATGCTACCCCCGTTCGTAGCAGGGCGTTCAGTGGGTGCAGAACTGTCGACAAATTCGGCAAAAACTTATGGCAGTAATTCACCAATCCGAGAAATGACCTCAGTTGCGACACATTTTCAGTTGCTGGGGCCTTAACAACCGCTTCAATTTTGTCAGGGGACTTATGTAACCCCTCTTCATCAATCACGTGGCCACAATACGATATCTGTCTCTTAAAAAACTCGCATTTGGGGCAGTTGGCTCGTAGCCCATGTTCCCGTAGTCTAGTGAGCACCTGTTCTAGGTTGTTAAGGTGTTCACTGTCATCTTCACCTGTCACAAGGATGACGTCCAAATAACACTGAGTCCCCGGAATCCCTTGCAGGACTTGTTCTATCGCTCTTTGCCATATCGCTGGAGCCGATGCTACCCCGAATACCAATCGATGATACTGGTAAAGACCTTTGTGAGTGTTTATCGTGAGATACTTCCTAGAGGACTCTTCAACCTCCATCTGCAAATATGCTTGTGCTAGGTCAATTTTTGTAAAACGCTTCCCTCCAGACAGTGAGGCGAAGATGTCTTCTATCCTTGGAAGAGGATATTGTACTGTGTGAAGGACTGGGTTCACCGTTACCTTGAAATCCCCACAGATGCGAATCTTCCTTGGCTCCCCGGACTTATTGCTTAACGTTTTCTTCATGACAGGAACGATGGGTGTCGCCCACTCGCTCCAGTCGACCTTAGACAACGCGCCTGCCTTCTCCAGATTCTCCAGCTCTGCCTCGACGGCTGGGCGAATTGCATATGGTACCGGTCTTGCTTTGAAAAGCTTGGGAACTGCATTCTCTTCTATTTTTATCGAGGCGGTTACGCCTTTAAGTGTACCCAGTTCTTGTTGAAATGCCTCTTTGGCGTTAGCTAAGATTGTTGACAATCGTCCAGGAGTGACGTCTTCATATTTTTTACCGTCCACCGTCATTGCATGAATGGAGTGCCAATCTAAGTTTATCTTCCTGATCCATTCACGTCCCAATAACGGTGGTCCACCATTTGGCAGTATGTAGAGATACAATTTCCATATTTTCTTGCCGTTGTATTCGACAGGCACCCTTATTTTTCCTCTGGGGTATACTTTTTGCCCCGTATATGTCGTCAAGACGATGGATGTCTCTCTCAAGGGTATGTGTGAGAATAGCCGCTCGTAGTCTCGTCGATTCATGATGGTTAGCGCTGATCCTGTATCCAATTCCATTTTAACTTGGGACCCTGCTATCGTGAGGGTGACCCAAATGGTTCGGTGATCCTCTTTTGCGATTACATTGTGAAGTTTGAGACAGCTTAGTCTCCTGTTCCCGGATTCACTATCGCTCATCTGGTCTTCGGAACTACTGTCCGTCATCCTTTGTACTTTCTTGTATGGTCCCTTAGTAGCCTTTTAGTTGTCGCTGGTCTTCTTCCCAGACCTGCAAACTCGTGCAATGTGTCCCATCTTTTGTCTTTGGACCAGCAGTCCTTCTGGTCATGGTTTGTTCTGCCGCAGCGATAACATTTTGCAAATCCCCGTGTCATTTCGTGGGTGCCATATTCCTGTGGCTTTTGTTGAATTTCTGCAGCTCCCCTGGCTGCTGCTTCATACGATACTGCCACGCTGAAAGCCTTATCTAGCGTCAGCTCTTTCTCTGATAGTAACTTCTTCTGTGTTCCTTCACTCAGGAGTCCACAGACAAATTTGTCCCTTAGGGTATCTGCCAGTCCTTCTCCGAACTGGCAGTACTTTGATAGCTTGCGTAGTTCCGTAAGGTACTCAGCATTTCTCTCATCTTTATGCTGAGTTCTCCTGTGGAATTTAAATCTTTCTGCTATCAACAGCGGTGCAGGGTTTTGGTGTTCCTGTAGGACAGCAACAATTTCGTTAAAACTCTTCGCCTTCGGTTTGGCTGGAGTAATCAGGTCCCGCAATAGGCCGTACGTTCTAGCGCCCATTAAGTTTAGCAATACCGATGCCTTTTTCTCATCAGCTATTTCGTTTGCCTCGAAATATACCTCGACTCTTTCCACATACGTGGTCCAGTCCTCTATTGTATTATCAAAAGCAGTGATACAGCCAGTCTTCGGCATCTTGCAAATCTAAAATGGCGCCTCCCGCGCTTTGCCTTCTTCCCCGATTTAACAAAATGGCGCCTCCCGCGCTTTGCCTTCTTCCCCGCTGATTAAGATGGCGCCTCCCGCACTTTGCCTTCTTCCCCGCTGTTGCTAGCACTGCTTTCCGCGGTTCCCGTTGCAACCTGCAGCTCCTCGCGGTTTCTTGCGCGTTTAATATTTTTTTTATTTTTTTATTTTCCCGTCGTGGAACAACCCTGTGGGACTCTTGCCTCCCTCTTCTCGGGTCTATACGCAGCCCGGCTTCGTAGCACCAGCCACGCCCTGTGTGCTCCACCCTCTCTCTCTCTCTTCTTCCCGACAACGCTGCTCGGCCCCGTTGCAAGTCACCCGCTCGAGTTCGCGACCGCCGCAGCCCAGGAAGGATCAGTGTACTACCTGCCACCAGCCCGATTAGCTGAAGCACCGTCGACAGGAACCAGGCCCCGCTTCCGACAGCTTCTCCAGCAATCTTCAACTCCGCTACACAGGGGCGGATGCCCACGGTCGACTCCCGTTTCTACTGCCTCTTACTTTCTTTTCTTTCTGGCCTCGACCTCTGCTCACTTCGCTGTAGGAATGGATCCCAGGAGGTGGTGCAGACTGTAGGTAGGTTCGTATCTGTTCGTCGCCAGTATTATGTCCGTGAATGATTGAGACACGGACAGCAGGAGTTGAACAAAACAAGTCTTTACTGATGGAAGTCAATAGTGAAACTGAAAACAACAGAGGCTCACTAGCGCCTTTTATACAGGGGTGGTCACTGCCGGTACTGCAGTCTGAGACCAGTTATTCTCTTAAAGGTACATACACAACAGTGAGGTCTCCCTATTCTGCTCCTTTCAATTGGCATCCAGTTGAAGGATGCGCACAATGTGTGTTATTCAACCCTCCTCAGCAGTTGGCCAATTGAACTCACATCTTACAGTAATAATGTGCCTCTTTGCTCATAGAGCCTTTCTTTTGATATTCCATTCAGCTGTAATTGATCCTGAGAAAACCAGTGCAATCCCTAACTCCAAAAAAATAATTCTTCAGCTGTTTGAGATTTATGTGTGTTTATTTGTGGTTCCTGGTCATAGTAGATTATCTAAAAGGTACTAAATCCTTGATTAAGGTCTATTTACTTCAAGAAATGGCCCTTCCTCATATACAGAATTATGATAGTTTTAAACAAACAACTCACATATTGACGATAGCAAAATACTGCAGATGCTGGAAATCCAAAATAACAACAGAAAATGCTGGAAAAACTCAGCAGGCCAGGCAACATCCGTGGAGAGAAATTAGAGTGATGTTTTGGGTCTAACCCTTTTTCAAACTGTAAAGGAAATAAAATAGATCGAAGGCAGGGCTGCGATAGAACAAAAGAAGTAAAAGAAGTAAAAGAGACATCAAGAGGTATTCAAAACCAGACGAGATGGTAATAGGACAGTGGAGACAAAAGACGGCAAGATTAGGTGTGAAGTGTACTGGCAGGATGGGAGACAGCTGCCGTGTGGGAGAGAGAGAAAAAAGGAAAGGGGGGGGGAAGGGAAGATCCAAAACAAAGGGGTGGAAAAAAATATAAGTAAAAATGTAATAGGGGCCTCACATATTGATGTGGGAAGGGAAACTTGATCTACAAATATATGAGGAAAAGGGAAAAAGAGGCTGCACCAAGAAAATTATGGTAACAAATTGTTGCATTTTGCAAAGTAATAAGGAATATAGTTGGTTGAGAAAGAGTCTTTCATTGTAACCTATAGCTTTATTTACGCTCACACTCAGAGCTATCACCTCCTGTTTGTGAAACCGCATCCTCTATACCGCTTTCAAACCACGTTCTCTTCTCATCCTAAAATAGAGCTGAAAATCTGCTTTACTTCAAACTAAACTTGCCTGCTAACATGTGTGCAGATTTAAAACAAATAAACAAAGAGAATCACTTGTCTTTAATTCCAGGTAAGAGGCGGACAGGCTGTTGGAAGCCTGTTTTTGCATGGTCACAGATTGGGGAGCTCATTAGAATTTATATGAGAAGGAACTCTGCACTTAGAAGATTTAGAATAAATGAAACCTGGTGAATTGAACATTTTAGTCCATTTGAATTGCCAAAGAAAAGATCATTGAACTGCAGTTTGCCAATATAAATATCATAACATTTTAGTCCATTTAGAATAGGTAATGATATTTATATTGGCAAACTGCAGTTCAATGATCTTTTCTTTGGCAATTCAATTCTCAATTACAATCAAGAAATGACTATAGAAAACTGCTATCCTTTCTTTCTTAAAAGCTATATTGGGTTTGAATTATTCAGCTCCCCTTGAGGCGAGGGAACTAATTAGAATACATCTGCTTTTAACTGGGGTAGGGTAGGTGAGTTTTATGTGTGTACAGATTTGTAAATCTATTTGAGGAGCTAGTTAGGAGAGAATTGGTTTGTCAAGTACTCACAGTGTCTCCCTGATCTGCTTCTCCCACTCCCTGCTTGGTTGTCCAACTTTCTTTTATATTGCCAAGTGTTAATTTTCTAGCATATTTGTCCCCATAGGCAGAAATCAGGTTACTACAGTACCCAAAGCTAATTTGTTTCTATGAGTTACATAATAAAATAATTGAAAAGTACAAGATATTTAATGACATTTCCTGATGAATTTTCAATGGCACCTTTTGAGCCTTTAAAATATTTTTTTATGAATTAAGATACGTGAAACAAATGTTAATATATTGCGAATTATCTAGGAAAGCACGAGCTCATATTCTTACGTACTAAGTAATTAAATTATTAGAAGAATTATAGCAACTAATTAAATGTTATGGTGGTAATGAAGCATTATCTTTATCAGCATTAAAGGACACATAATTACCGAGCAATGAGCATCATTATATTTGCTTCAAAGATACACTCACTCTATGTGCAAACAGTAACAATTGATTTGAAACTAAACATGTTGTTTCATACAAGAGTGAGCAAGCTAATCTCAATCAGGGTATTTAATTGTGTTTGATTTGAATGGAGTCAATCCTAAACTTACTGGCGTTGCAGCTAGAATCAGATTACTGATGTCAGTGGCCTAGAAATAGGATCATGATTCATTTATCCTGCGCCAGTCCTCTCGCCCACCTCTATTCCAACGAGGCCATCGGGTCAGAGGTCGGTTATGTGGTGTATGTGCCTTTAAGAGCAATTGTGGTGTATGTGCCTTTAAGAGCCCCAGGTGTGCGTAATGCCGGTAATTGCCACTTGGGCTATATAAGCCTGTGTATTGTGTATATCCTTTAGAACCCCCCCCCAGACTTGCTTAGTAAATACCTATGAACCAACTCCTGTCTTCAGTGTCTTTATCTACACACGGACACTACAGTGGCGACGAAGTGGAAACGGACTTACCTGCAATTCGGCAGCACCTCAAGGACATCGATTCCTCCAGCGTCCAGAAGACTCAAGGAAGTAAGAGAAACTGTGGTTTCACCAGCTGGCCAAGCTGGTGGCAGGTACTGCGCTAATCCTTCCTGGGCATCAGGTTGGAGCTCCAGCGGCGGGCTCTACAGCTGAGACAGGCAGCAAAATCGGAGGCAAGCAATAGCGGACTGGGAGGGTGCACTCGGGAGACGGCCGGCGCGGCAAGCAGGTCAGCGTTTAGACCTCCGTCGGGAACGAGTCTCCAACAGTGAATAAACGGAAACCACAGTAAAACAGCGTTGTTATCGGTAGCAGCGGCGGGAAAGCGCGGGAAGCGCCATATCGTTGCTACAGAGAGAAAAAAAAGCATGGGAAGCGCCATATCTTTTCTGAAATGCCTAAATCTGGTAATATTGAGGCTTTTGATGGCGAAATAGAAGATTGGACCACATACGTGGAAAGAGTAGAGGTTTATTGCACTGCAAATGGAATAGCAGATGAAAAAAAAGCTTCAGTACTTCTGAACTTAATGGGCGCGAAGACATACGGGCTGTTACGAAACTTAATCACTCCAGCCAAACCAAAGGACAAGACTTTTAAAGAAATTGTTGATACCCTGCAGGAGCATTTAAACCCAACACCGCTGCTGATAGCGGAACGATTCAAGTTCTTCAAGAGAAATCAACACAAGAATGAAAGTAACGCTGATTACCTAACCGAATTAAGAAAGCTATCAAAGTACTGCCAATTCGGAGCAGGACTATCGGATTATCTTCGAGACAAATTTGTTTGCGGTCTCTTAAGTGAAGGAACACAAAAGACTGCTTTCTGAAAAAGATTTAACATTGGACAAAGCTTTCAGTATGGCTGTATCATACGAAGCAGCAGCAAAAGGAGCTGCAGAGATACAACAAGAGACACAGGACTTCGGCACCCATGAAATGACACAGGAGTTCGGAAGATGTTATCGCTGCGGCAGATCCACCCATAACCAGAGGGACTGCTGGTTCAAGGGCAAAGCATGCAGGCAATGTGGTAAGATTGGACACATTGCACGGGTATGCCAATCTGGACAAAATAAATCCACTGACAGAAAACAAAGAATCAATAAAGAAAAGTACAGGAAGGTACAAATGATGATGGACAATAGCTCCGAAGACCAGAATAGCGATAGTGACTCCGGAAACAAGAGACTAAGCTGTCTCAAATTACATAATGTACTTGCCAAAGAGGATTACCAAACCATTTGGGTTACCCTCACAATAGCAGGGTCCCCAGTTAAAATGGAGCTAGATACAGGATCAGCTCTAACTGTAATAAATCGACGAGATTACGAGAGGCTATTTTCGCATATACCTCTAAAAAACACATCCATTATCTTAAAAACATATACGGGGCAGAAAGTCTACCCCAAAGGAAAAATAAGGGTGCCTGTGGTATACAACAGAAAAGAAATACAAAAGTTGTATTTATACATTCTACAAGGTGGTGGTCCACCGTTGTTGGGACGTGAATGGATAAGGAAGATACGTTTAGACTGGCACTCCATTCAGGCACTGACGGTGACCAGTAAGGAAAAAAACAATGATGACATCATACCTGAACGATTAAAAGACATCTTGGCCAATGCCAAAGAAGTGTTTCAAGAGAAACTAGGAACCTTGAAAGGCATCACCGCCTCAATAAAAGTGGAAGACACAGCAATTCCAAAATTTTTTAAGGCAAGACCGGTGCCATACGCAATACGTCCAGCAGTCGAGGCAGAGCTGGAGAATTTGGAAAAGGCAGGCGTATTATCCAAAATAGATTGGAGCGAATGGGCAACACCCATCGTTCCAGTCATGAAAAAAGCATTGAAAAATAACTCTGAGGAACAGAAAAAAATTCGCATCTGTGGGGACTTTAAGGTGACTGTAAACCCGGTCCTTCACACGGTACAGTATCCTCTTCCGAGGATAGAAGATATTTTCGCCTCACTATCCGGAGGGAAACGTTTCACAAAAATTGACTTGGCACAGGCATATCTACAGATGGAGGTTGAGGAGACCTCTAAAAAGTATCTCACAATAAACACACACAAAGGCCTGTACCAGTACAATCGACTGGTTTTTGGAGTAGCATCAGCTCCAGCTATCTGGCAAAGAGCTATGGAGCAAGTCCTGCAAGGGATTCCGGGGACTCAATGCTACCTAGACGACATCCTTATAACAGGAGAAAACGACAACGAGCACCTTGCCAATTTGGAGCAGGTGCTCACTAGGCTGAAAGAACGGGGCCTACGAGCAAATCGCCCCAAGTGCGAATTTTTCCAAAATCAGATATCATATTGTGGCCACATAATTAATAAGGAAGGGTTGCATAAGTCACCTGAGAAAATTGAAGCAGTTATAAAAGCCCCAGCACCTGAAAATGTTTCACAATTAAGGTCATTCCTGGGATTAGTAAATTACTATCATAAATTTTTACCGAACTTATCAACTATTCTACACCCTCTTAATGATCTTCTACAGACAGGAGTGATTTGGAAATGGAACGAAGACTGTAAACGTGCCTTCCATAAATGTAAAGACTTAATCACATCCGAGAAAGTTTTGGCTCATTACAACCCATCACTACCAATCAGACTGGCGTGCGATGCATCCCCTTACGGCATAGGAGCGGTATTGTCCCATAGATTCCCTGATGGCTCGGAACGGCCGATAGCTTTTGCGTCACGCTCATTGAACTCAGCTGAGCGTAACTATGCCCAGATAGACAGGGAAGCACTCAGCCTGGTATGGGGAGTGAAGAAATTCAACGATTACCTACACGGACAAAAATTTACCTTGCTGACTGACCATCAACCCCTCATCTCCATATTCAACCCTAAAAAAGGTGTCCCCATTATGACGACACAAAGACTACAGAGGTGGTCCCTTTTTCTAGGGGCACACCAATACAACATTGAATACAAAGGGTCAAAACAGCATGGGAATGCTGTTTATCGCGCCTACCGTTGCCAACGATAGAAGAGGCACCTACAGTAGACCCAGTAGAGATATTCCACTCTACCATAGTGGAATGTCTACCGGTGACAAATTCTGCCATTGAAAGAGAGACAAGAAATGACCCTACTCTCTCACGGGTCTACGATTTAACAGTAAAGGGATGGCCAGCACATGGCGAACCACTGTTGCCAGCATTCTCGCAAAGGAGAGAACAGCTGTCAGTGTGCCGAGGAACCTTGATGTGTGGATCCAGAGTGGTGATTCCACCCAAACTCCAGGATAAAGTGCTAAAGGAGCTTCACGAGGGGCATCTGGGTGGAGTGAAAATGAAGAACCTAGCTAGGGCGTTTGTATGGTGGCCAGGTATCGATGGAGACATCGAAGACATGACCAAGAGCTGCCTAGGATGCCAGAAGGTCCAAAATGCCCCACCACAGGCCCCTCTACATCCATGGGAGTGGCCCTCATCTCCCTGGCAAAGGGTGCACATCGACTTTGCTGGTCCATTTATGGACTCAATGTTCTTAATCGCAGTTGATGCACACTCCAAGTGGCCGGAGGTAATAAAGATGTCCTCCACCACCACGGAAAAAACCATCACAGTATTAAGGACCATATTTGCCAGGAATGGGCTGCCGGAACAGATATGTTCTGATAATGGACCGCAATTTGTGTCCGAAGAATTCAGAATGTTCTTAAAGAACAATGGGGTTAAGCACTACACGTCCGCCCCATACCATCCCGCCACCAATGGATTGGCTGAAAGGTTTGTCCAGACCTTCAAGAAGGCCATCAAGGCCATGGGTAATGAAGACATAAAACTTCAGCACAAGGTGGATAACTTCTTATTTGCATATAGGAATGCAACACATATGGTTACCAACCAAACTCCCGCCATGATGTTCTACAATAGAAACCTAAGATGCCGGCTGGATTTGGTCAAGCCCAACATCCGAAGGGACGTGGAGAACCGGCAGTTTCAGGGCACGAATGAAAGGCCAACTAGGGCCTTCCAGATAGGCCAACCGGTTTTGGCCCGGGACTACCGTACCGAGAAATGGCAGCCTGGAACTATCTGCACACGACTAGGACCACTGATGTATACCGTGGACATCGGAGAAAGCATAATAAGGTGCCATGCTGACCAAATCATCAAGTCATCCGAAAAGGGACAACCTACACCACCACTCTATACATCTAACGATGAAGTAGAGATACCCATATCTACCTCCGATCCGGTGATACTGGAACCCGATGAACCCGACACTGGCCTTCAAGCCGAATCAGCCTTGCCAGAAGAACCTACTACACCACCAGAAACTACTACACCCCCGAGGTGTTATCCGGACCGAGTCAGGAAGCCTCCTGAGAGACTAACTTATAATTAATTAATACAGCAATGTATATTATTTTGCATATAACATGTAATTAATAATTACTTAAAATATGATGTACTAGTTAGCTAGAAGGGGAGGAATTGTGGTGTATGTGCCTTTAAGAGCCCCAGGTGTGCGTAATGCCGGTAATTGCCACTTGGGCTATATAAGCCTGTGTATTGTGTATATCCTTTAGAACCCCCCCCCAGACTTGCTTAGTAAATACCTATGAACCAACTCCTGTCTTCAGTGTCTTTATCTACACACGGACACGACAGGTTACTTGGTGACAAGGAATATCCCCTCCAGACAAGGCTCATAACTCCTGTCAGGAACCCAGGACAGATGCAGAGCAGGCCTATTCAGACGTGAAACAGGTGCCTAACGTTCCAATATGACAGGTAGAATGAGGGTCCATCCCACATCGGAAGTGTGCTGCTCACCATATTTGATCGGGATCCCTGTAGGCACCTGCCAGAAGTATTCAGATCGGTTATTATAATAAAATAAGGGCCCCACACTGGTATGGGGACTTTTTTGAGAAATTGGTCTGTCCCAGTGCCTAACTCGCCACGTGATAAACTTTCCCAGTAAATCATGGCGCTGCCAGTCAGCAAAGATCCTGTTATTTAAAGGGCACATGCCCTCCATTGGGTTAGTTGATGGTTTGTCCTGTTAGGCTGCTGGTCAACTTCTGGGGCTTTCTTAGCTAATTTCTCCATGCCACTAGACCTTATGAGTTCTGGCAACAACTTTTTCCTGGTGCTGGACTGCTTTTCTGCCTTGCAAATAGTTTATTCCACTTATGGGAGTCATGGGTGGTCTGTTAGGTCTGCCTTTGGGGCTGGAGAAGGAGGGGGAGCACCAAAGAAGACAGCAGCAAGCAGGAGTAGCTGGAAGAAGAGGGAGGAGGAGGGCGCTCTGCAGAAGGCTCTAACCAGAGCGAGTCTTCTAGGAATACTTTTCATACTCTAACCTGACTGAAGAGCAATGTAAGAGGCACCTGCGCTTCACCAAAGAGGTTGTTATCTGCTGCAGCCACAACTGGAGCCCCAAACTAGGGCATGGACAGCACTGGCTGTGAATGTCAAGGTCATTGTGACCCTTAACTTTTACACCACGGGTTCATTCCAGGCTGCAGCATATGCAATCAGTGACATCTTGCAGTTCACTGCTCACTGCTGCATCAGGGAGATGACTGAGACTCTCTACTCCAGGAGGACCACCTATATCATCTTCTCCATGGACCAAGTGAAGCAGCATGAGAAAGCACAAAGCTTGACACTCATTGCAGGCTTCACCAGGGTTCAATGAGACATAGACTGCACTCACTTTGCCCTGTGTGTTCCCCATCACCAGCCTGGTATCTTCCTCAACAGAAAGGGATACCACTCTATCAAGGTCCAGCTTGTTTGCGACCACAGGCAGTGAGTAATGCAGGTCTGTGCTCGGCTTCCTAGCAGAAGCCATGATTCATTCATCCTGCGCTAATCCTCTGTCCCACCTCTATTCCAACCATACTGTCAGGTCAGAGGTCAGCTACTTGGCGACTAGGACTATCCCTTACAGACTTGGCTCATGTCTCCTCTCATGAACCTAGCCACAGGCACAAAGCAGACCATTAGCATGCTCATTTACCTATCCTAGTGTTCCTACAAAGTGTTTCCTCAGTAGCTAAAGCTTCGGAGGTAGAAGGCTGCTGAGCTTCCACTGAGGACACTTCAGATGGCTGTAGTGGGCACCCTTGAGCAGCTCTGGGACTTGAAGGCCCGGCTGTAGACTGCAGCGTCTCAGCGTGGGCCTGGGCAGTCTGGCCCAGCTAGCTGTCTGAAACAGAGTGGCTGGCAGGGGAAAAGGACCTGAGAGAGGACAGCAGGTGCCTCACCCTTGGAACCAATGCCATTCTCCTTTGCTGCTCCTCCACACTCCTATGGCTCTGTGTGAGAACAGAGTGTAGGAGTGATGTGATGCTCTGGAAGCCCCTGTCAATGCTGCCCACCAGAGCCAAGATGGCTGTGTGAATTGCCATGGAAGCTTTCAGAGCTGTCACCAGAGGCTCATTCATGGTGGACCCCACTGTCGTGTTCACAGAACTGACCAGTTGCTCCGTGCTTGATGGCATGGTTTCCATGCTCTGTGCGAAGCCCCGACCCAAGTTGGAGTTGGACTACTCCATGCCCTGAGCCATTGTGTGCAGGCAGGCAGGCCAATGTATCTAGCATTTCCTGGTGTGTGCCCATCAGCCTTCTTTGGTAGCCTGGACCATTGAACACTGCATCTAAGTCCTCTGCAACAGAGCTAGGATGCGATCTTGCCCTCCTGTGGTGTCCAAACCTCCTGCCCTAGCTCCTGCACACTTGTGTCGTCGGGTGATGACCCTTCCTCTAGCCTCTGCTCTAAAGTACGTGTGGTGCCAGTCGCTGAGCTGTTGCTTGCTCGGGTCAGCTCAAGTGACGATACATCTTCAGGAAGGCTGCCCTCCTTCTCCTCAAGTGCCATAGACGCCGTAACATTTTCTGCACCTGTAATGAAAGAGAGGGATGAGGGTTAGCTTCTAGTGTGAAGGGAGAGCAGAGAGAGATGAGTGGCCACTGAAAGCAGCTGCAGTTTGTCATTCAGAGTGTGTAGCGTGAGATAGAAGTGAGAAGGGATAAAGAAGATAAGGTGTGAAGAAACCCTGCAGGACAGCTCCTCCAGAGTTCCCACTCACCACGGCCATGATTTGTCCCCTGCCCATGATATTGAGGACATTCTCCTCGAGTGGGGAAAAGATCTGTCATCAGGCCCTGCCTTCTTCGGCAGGCACCTGCTCTATCATGTTGTTCGCAACCTTGTCCTGCAAGAAAGAAGGGTATGTGTTTGTGTTAGCCTTGTGAGCTATTTTGAGAATGTGTCTGTCATGATCGCATTGTTGTGACATTGTGCACCAGATGTGAGTTGTGGGAGAGTGTTCTGAGTCATGTAGGTCAGGTGTGAGCAGAGAGTGACTGATCTGAGAGCTAGGATTCTTACCTTGACAGCTCTGGTGAGGTCATTGAACTTTTTACAGAATTGCAGCTTTGTCATGGGAGCTAAGCTCCTTCCATTTGCCTCTTCAAGCAACTCTTCCTATTCTCTCTTTGGAGATGTTGACTAATGGGTTTCCTGTTCCCCGGGGGAGAGGGGGGAGTGTCAGGCTTTCCCTCTTCCTGCCAACCAGCTGGACCAGGGCCTCCACAGCTGCATCTGAGAATCTTGGTGCCCCATCTGCATCCCTTGCAGCCATGTCTGCCTGTTTCAAGTCTTTCCTGCTGCCTGGGAGAGTGTTCTGAGTCATGTGGGTGCAGGTGTGAGCAGAGAGTGATTTAGCTGAGAGTTAAGATTCTTACCTTAACAATCCTGGTGAGGTTATTGAATTTTTTTTAGAATTACCACAGTGCATCTCCCCTTTAAGAGGTGGAGGCAGCTGTCAAGACATGTGGTGATGCCCGATTTCCGGCCCCCCAAATGGGTGCGCAATCAGTAAGCAGCATGGGTAGCACTGGCTTCACACCTGTCTCATTACAATAAGTTCCCAGCACCAATTTCCTGTGGTTCCTGCGACCATGTGAGCAGATGGGTGCAGTGTGCACCCACCCTGTGCACATTCGTTTTTGGTCAGGATGGACTTTCTAGGCCATTGTGTCTCATACGAAGGAATCAATAGTAAATTCTAAGGGATTTAATTCACGCTGTTCACTATTTTTAGCGCACTAGTTAGTATATTTGTGGTAAATTATGTACTATTTTGATGCAGTTGTTAATTGACTGTATTAAAATAGCAGAGACAGGAATTTATAGCAAATGTGGTGCCCAGTGCATTAAAAATAGAAGGAAATTAAATTGTAAAAATACACCCTAACTCAAATGTGGCAAAATTTTACTTAATGCTGAAAGCACATTGGGAGAATACTGACTAACTCCTCAAGCACCATTTATGCAATATGGTGACATAATTAAATCTGGCATATTTACTCAAGCTACTCCTAAATCTAAATAATAATGGCACACAATTTGCTGTCAAAATAACTACAAGGTTAATGGCACTCGCCGTTATTTATGCGCAAATGCCAAAGCAACTTCAGACAAGGGGCAGATGTGTGGTTAAACACAGAAATCCAAAAGTTGTTGTCAGAGAGGCTTTGTGAAACCAACTCCTTGCTGTTTACCTTACTATTGGAATGCATTGAACGGTGTGAAGCTGCTGTATTTGCAACGTAGATACGAACTAAACTGGCCACAGAAAGTTAAGTCTTGTCCGTTTCAGTCTAAGTACCTTTTTAACAATGTAGTAAGTGTTAATTACTGCCAATCAACCTCTCTGGCACTGAAAATGAACTATTATAAGTGTGCAGTCTCATTCCTTCAGGTTTTAATTATTGGAGATTTTAAAAATGACAATTCTTTTTAAAAATTGCAAATTTTTACTTTTCCTTTCTGTCTCTCTTTTCTGTCTCTTTTTTTTTCTCTCTCTCTTAACCCAATCTTTCTTTCCCTCTCTTTCTATACCTGATTTGACATTGAATTCACCCCCTCTAACTTACACTTCCTTCTCAGGGCTTGCGCTGTTAATTTCACAATCCTTCAATCTGATTGGTTAAGTAGATACACAGTTGCTTTCCCTATTCACTCACGTCTCAGATGCCCGGGTTCCCTCATTGCGACATTATCAGCTCGCACTTTCAGCAACTTACCATGTAATAATTTTTAAAAACCCAAAACGTGTAAGGGCAACTCCAATTAACAGCAGGCACCATTAGATGCCCTGCCACACCAAATTATGGGTCAATAAGTTTAGTTTTAATCCATATATCTCAGTTTTAACACATTCACAGATACATAGAATGACTATGGAGCCGAGGCTCCTCGGGATGTGTTTCTGGCAATTACCCTGGGATTGTACCCGCCAGTGCCCTGCAGCACTGATCCCATCAGAGTTTGCGTATCAGCCTCCACAGATAGGCTGGATCTTGACTCAACCACTGGAGCAGGAATCCCCAGCATAGGGAGTTATTGTAATGTATGTACCTTTAAGGGGAGAACTACTTTTTACAGCTCCTGTATACTGTAGTACCGGCAGTGACCACACCTGTATATAAACCCTGAGTAGTGATCTGTATAGTTAGTTCTAGAGTAACCCTCATTCAGTAAACACCTGTTGAATCGTTCCCTGCAGTCTGTTGTCTGATTATTGAAGGACACAACATTAAGATACACGGACATAACATTGGCGACGAGCAGATTCGAACCTACCTGCAACTCTGCATCACCTCCCAGGGATTCGCTCCTGGAGAACAGTGGAAGAAGGTCGAGTCCAGAAGCACGGGCGTCGACCACGGGCAACCGCCCAGTCATCCAGCGGAGATTTGAGCATCGCAGGGGAGGCTGTCGAGAGCCAGGCTTGGCTTTCCAGTCACGGTGGTCCAGCGAAATGGGCTGGCAACAGGTACTGCGCAGATGCTTCCCGGACAGCGACGGGCTAGAGCCCGACCGAGCGGCACAGAAAAAGGCCGAGCAGCGTCGACGGGGGAGAGAGAGAGGGCAGAGCGCACAGGGCGCAGCCGGTGCTCAGGACCGAGCGGCGTCAATGGGGGAGAGAGGCGCACAGGAAAACGCGCAGAGCACAGCCGGTGTTCAAGGGCCGAGCAGCGTCAACGGGGGAGAGTGGCGCGCAGGAAAACGCGAGGCGCTGCCATTGCCACGAGGACCGCAGAGAGCGGCGTTGGCAGCAGCGCAGGAGCAGCGCACGAAAGCCACAGGGTGTCGCCATTTGCCATGAGGACCGCCGAGAGCAGCATTGGCAGCAGCGCGGGAGACGCCATTTTAAGCCGCAGCGGGGAAGAGAGGAAAGCGCAGGAGACTCCATTTTAAGCCACAGCGGGGAAGAAAGGAAAGCGCGGGAGACGCCATTTTAAGCCAGTCTAACCACACCCAAAAATGCCGAAGAGTGGCAGTATCACAGCGTTCGACAATGAAGTCGAAGATTGGACGACATATGCGAACGCATAGAAGTATACTGCAAGGCGAATGAAGTGCCAGATGACAAGAAAGCGCTGGTATTGTTGAATTCAATGGGTGCCAAAACGTATGGCTTACTACGAAACCTAGTAACCCCAGAGAAACCAGTAGAAAAGGATTTTGAAAACATAGTGTCAATCCTACAGGGCCACTTAAACCCCACACCGCTGCTGATAGCAGAAAGATTTAAGTTTCACAAAAGGAACCAGCATAAAGATGAAAGTAATGCTGAGTATTTAACGGAAGTGCGCAAGCTATCGAAACACTGCCAGTTTGGAACGGGACTAGCAGATACTTTAAGGGACAAGTTTGTGTGTGGGCTTCAAAGTGAAGGAACCCAGAAACGGCTTCTATCAGAAAAGGATCTTACACTGGACAAGGCTTTCAGCATTGCAGTATCACACGAAGCAGCAGCACGGGGCGCTGTAGAGATACAACGGAGACCGCAAGAATATGGCACAAATGAAATGTCATACGGAACACTGAAGTGCTATCGCTGCGGCAGAACAACACACGAACATAATGATTGCTGGTTCAAGGACAAAGTGTGCAGACAGTGTGGAAAAGTAGGACACATAGCAAGAGTCTGCAGGTCGGGAAAGAAAACCAGCAGCAAGAAATCTCCACAGGAGAAGTACAAGAAGGTACATAAGGTGACGGAGAGTAATTCAGATGAACAGAAGAGTGATACAGACTCCGGAAGCAAGGAGCTGGGTTGTCTGAAACTACATAATGTGATCAAAATGGAGGATCACCAAACTATCTGGGTCACGCTCAAGATAGCAGGAGTCCAAGTGAAAATGGAATTGGACACAGGATCAGCCCTAACAGTAATAAACCGAAGGGACTACAAGCGGCTATTCTCACATATACCCTTGAGAGATACAAAGATTGTCTCGAAGACATACACGGGGCAAAAAGTCTACCCCAAAGGAAAAATATGGGTGAACGTTATATATAACGGCAAGGAAACACCAAAAATGGACCTATATGTATTGCCAGATGGAGGACCACCACTACTAGGACGTGAATGGATCCGGAAGATACAGTTAGATTGGCATTCCATACAGGCACTGACTGTGGCTGACAAAAAGGATGATGACGTCACACCTGGGCGACTGTCAAAGATCCTAACTGACGCGAAAGAAGTGTTCCAGCAAGGACTCGGAACACTAAAAGGCATGACAGCGATGATTAAAATTGAAGAAAACGCAAGCCCAAATTTTTTTTAGGCCAGACCTTATGCGATCCGCCCAGCCGTCGAAGCAGAGCTGGAGCATCTGGAACGTTCAGGTGTACTGTCCAAGGTAGACTGGAGCGAGTGGGCAACACTCATCGTCCCTGTGATGAAAAAGTCGTTGAGCAGCACGCCTGGGGAACCAAGGAAGGTTCGCATTTGTGGGGACTTTAAGTTAACAGTGAACCCGGTCCTTCACACCGTACAATATCCACTTCCGCGGATTGAAGATATTTTCGCCTCGCTATCTGGAGGGAAACGCTTCACTAAGATTGATCTGGCCCAGGCGTATCTGCAAATGGAGGTAGAAGAAGCATCAAAAAAATACCTCACAATCAACACCCATAAAGGTCTCTACCAATACAACCGGCTGGTATTCGGGGTAGCATCAGCTCCGGCTATTTGGCAGAGGGCAATGGAACAAGTCCTGCAAGGGATCCCAGGGACCCAGTGTTATTTGGACGACATCCTTGTCACGGGCGAAAATGACCGTGATCACCTCGCCAACCTGGAGCAGGTGCTCACTAGATTGCAGGAATATGGACTCCAAGCTAACCGCCCCAAATGCGAGTTTTTTAGAAAACAGATCTCGTATTGTGGCCACGTTATCGATAAAGAGGGGTTACATAAGTCCCCAGAGAAGATTGAGGCAGTAGTCAAGGCTCCAGCACCGGAAAATGTGTCACAACTGAGGTCGTTCCTCGGGCTGGTAAACTACTACCATAAGTTCTTGCTAAATTTGTCTACAATACTACACCCACTGAACACCCTACTGCAAACTGGGGTGCCATGGAAGTGGAGTGACGAATGTAGACGAGCTTTCCAGAAGAGCAAAACACTAATCACATCAAAAGTGATATTGTCCCATTACAACCCGGCATTACCAATTCGGTTGGGATGTGATGCGTCGCCCTACGGCATTGGAGCGGTGCTGTCGCACAAATTTTCGGACTTCTCAGAGAGGCCAATAGCCTTTGCGTCACGATCACTAACCTCAGCTGAGCGTAACTACGCCCAGATTGACAGGGTGGCCCTCAGCCTAGTGTGGGGAGTGAAAAAGTTCAATCACTATCTGCACGGGCAGAAGTTCACCTTGCTGACTGACCACCAACCACTTGTCTCCATCTTTAATCCAAAGAAGGGCGTTCCGGTGATGACTGCGCAACGGCTACAAAGATGGTCCCTTTTTCTAGGGGCGCTCCAATATGAAATCGAGTATAAGGGCACGAAACAGCATGGAAACGCTGATTGGCTATCACGCCTGCCACTGCCTACTGCGGAGGAAGCACCAGCAGTGGATCCTGTTGAAATATTTCATTCGACTATAATTGAATGCTTGCCAGTAACTAACGCTGGTATAGAGAAGGAGACCCGAAATGACCCGACACTCTCTCTGGTATATGATTTGACGGTGAAGGGATGGCCAGCACATGGCGACTCACTGTTGCCAGCATTCTCATCCAGAAGAGAACAGCTGTCAGTATGCGAGGGGACCTTGATGTGTGGATCCCGAGTGGTAATTCCACCCAAGCTAAGGGAGTGAGTGCTCAATGAGCTTCACGAAAGTCATCTGGGAGGGGTGAAAATGAAAAGCCTTGCTAGGGCTTATGTGTGGTGGCCGGGGATCGATCAGCAACTCGAGGACCTGACAAAGAGCTGCTCAGCATGCCAGAAGGTCCAAAATGCACCACCACATGCCCCTCTACACCCATGGGAGTGGCCCTCATCTCCATGGCAACAGGTGCATATTGATTTTGCTGGTCCATTCATGGACTCAATGTTTTTAATAGCCGTGGATGCGCACTCGAAATGGCCTGAGGTGATCAAAATGTCCTCCACCACCACGGAGAAAACTATTGCAGTCCTACAGACCATTTTTGTCAGGAACGGCTTGCCAGGGCAGATTTGCTCTGATAACGGACCACAGTTTGTGTCCGAAGAGTTTCGAAGATTTATGAAAAGGAATGGGGCAAGGCATTACACATCCGCCCCGTATCATCCAGCCACAAATGGATTGGCTGAGAGGTTTGTACAAACCTTTAAGAAGGCAATAAAGGCTATGTACAATGACAACATTCCGCTGCAGCACAAGGTGGACAATTTCCTGTTCGCCTACCGGAATGCGACACATGCAATCACCAACCAGGCCCCAGCCATGATGTTCTTTAACCGAAGGTTAAGATCTCACCTGGATTTGCTCAGACCAAACGTACGAAGAGATGTTGAGAGTAAGCAATTCCAGCACATCCATGAGAAGCCAACAAGGAGCTTCAATGTAGGGCAACCAGTCTTGGTCCGCGACTACCGAACAGAAAAATGGCAGCCAGGAACGATATGCACACGGCAGGGCCCACTAATGTACACAGTGGACGTTGGGGAGAGCATCGTGAGACGCCATGCTGACCAGATCCTAGGGTCACAGGAACAAGTCAACCCCATGCCTCGCCCATACGTACCTGGTGATGAACCCGACGTACAGGTAGCATCTACCCCAGAAACAGTAGCATCGGAAGCGGATGAACCAACCGACGACAGGGGGCCAGAATCGCCTCTGCACCAAGAGCAAGACACTCGGGAAAGGCGCTATCCAGAAAGGATCAGGAAGCCTCCCCAAAGACTGAATTTATAAATAGACTATTTTCAGCTAATGTTGCATGTTAAAAGTGTTAATTGTAATTAGTTTGATATTTAATTGTTAAATGAGTGTTATGGTACTTTTAATCTAAAAGGGGAGGAATTGTAATGTATGTACCTTTAAGGGGAGAACTACTTTTTACAGCTCCTGTATACTGTAGTACCGGCAGTGACCACACCTGTATATAAACCCTGAGTAGTGATCTGTATAGTAAGTTCTAGAGTAACCCTCATTCAGTAAACACCTGTTGAATCGTTCCCTGCAGTCTGTTGTCTGATTATTGAAGGACACAACATTAAGATACACGGACATAACAGTTATCACCTCAAATAACTTGTGCTTTATAAGGGGCAGACAGGGGTTCATCCCATTACAAGGAAAGGAAACTCTGAGAAGCCACAGAGAATCTTGGCACCTGAATCTTTATTCTTTGCTACACACACATAATTTAAGGGAAATTTACTTGCATGTAAAAAGCATATACAATTCAGCTGTTGTTTAATTTTATAGTGCCCTCTGCTAATTAGATCACTTTCATTTTGCTTTTGTTTACCTCTAGGGTGCATCAGGTACAATAACTTATGCTCTTTTACCAGTCCCTCTGACATGAGTTTCTGCAATCGTTTGATCCATATTCTCAAAATCATGACTTCATCCCTGTGACTCAACAATTACTGGTACAGCGATGCCTAGGGAAGCTAAGGATGACATTAAATGATGACGGGAAAAAACCCAAAACCTAATAGTTAGATTTAGAATCACGTTCAGGCATAGCTTTCTCCTGGATAGTTTCACTGTGACAGTTACAGAAAATGTGAAATTCTTAAATGGATCCACTGGTCCCACAAGGACTCTTAAATTGGACCACTTTGATACCTGCATGCACTACTATTTAAGAATGCGCACAAATAAACTTGGGGTAGATTTTTGCCTTCACTGCAAAATGAATGGAATGAAAATCAGGTGGGTTCTCTAAAAGGCGAAAGATCTTGTCTGCCAGATTAACGCCCATGGAGTGAAAACAGAAATCTACTCCCTCGTGACTAACAGGCAATCGCACTTTGTGATGCTGAAAGTTTACTATGGTACCAAATGCTGAAAAATCTTCAGATCTAAAAGCACGTTAAGATAGAATATTACAAAACTTCATAGTATGACAATGTTGCTTCTACATGGATTTTAAATCATGTGGTGCACCTGCTTTGCTAAAAATTGGAAGTTTACTGCTCATGCAAGGTTAGTGCTCGAAGATAAAGTAAACCTCAACTGTTACAGTGTGAAAGTCGGTATTCTCAATTATAGTTGTGATTCAGGGTTGTCCAAAAAAAGTTAGTTTGCAACACAATGGCGTTATGTTCCAAGCATAATAGCACAAACAATACACCATAATATATTTCTTTCAATAAGAATAACTTAGTAAACAGGCTCATAAATATCTGTGGATGCCAGTGAGTAAGATTGGTTTCTGGTCTGTTTGGACTTGATTAGATAATAACCAAATTTAGTCAATCACCTAAAGTTATTGATATCATCCAAGTAAAAAAAGTCCATCACAGACACCAAAATGGATGTCCTGAAGCAACTCCTGAAGGAAAGGTGGCTTACTATACCAGCATTCCTGGAGTTTGACCATCTGCCCAGGAAAAGCTCAGCAGTAAGTGGAGTATGAGTTCTGACAGTGCTGGGCTCAACACCTCTTCCTTTCACCATGGCTCATATTTTGGGTATCCATCTGGTTCTAGGATATTAGCCTAGGAAGTTACTAAGGAAGGAAATGACATTTGCAAGGAAGAAAATCAGTCATAATGCAGTGAGATATTTATATTGTTTGTGGTCAAAAACAGAAGGTTGATACTCTTGTAATTCAATTGTCTTTAACATCTGCCAACTGATTTGTGGATGCACAACTCTATCTAAATACTAATGTCAGTATGGTCTAACTTTGACATCTAGATGTAGGGAAGCTTTTTATTCATGGTCGAAATGTAATCTAATTGTACGTCTGTGGTCAGAGTTGAATTGGAGATGTTCATGTAAAAACTTCCTGTTGGTATAGCAAGGCATCAGCCTGCTGCTATCTTTGGCATACTGATGGAGCTGTCACTTATTGATCCAGCATCTTTTCAAAGCCTTAACTGAAGCCTTTACATCCCATTAGGATGTTGTTGTACAGTCATCCAATTCAACCCTGTTTACTTACAGGTCCTGGCATGTATACTGGCAATTGTAGTCCGATTACTATAAATGTGTGATCAGACTACATTCCAACCATGCATAAAGCATAATCCTACATTTTTCTTTCTTATTTTTCTAATCGTTTGCAACAATCTTCAGCCAGAAGTGCCGAGTGGATGATCCATATCGGCCACCTCCTGATGTCCCTGCCTCCTGACTCCTTTCCACAATCTACAAGGCACAAGTAAGGAGTGTGATGGAATACTCTCCACTTGCCTGGATGAGTGCAGCTCCAACAACACTCAAGAAGCTCGACACCATCCAGGACAAAGCAGCCCGGTTGATTGTCACCTCATCCACCACCTTAAACATTCACTCCCTCCACCAGCGGCGTACCGTGTTTGCAGTATGTACCATCTATTTTTTTTTTAAATTATTCGTTTTATGGGATGTGGGCATTGCTGGCAAGGCCAGCATTTATAGCCCATCCCTAATTGCCCTTGAGAAGGTGGTGATGAGCTGCCTTCTTGAACCGCTGCAGTCTGTGTGGTGAAGGTGCTCCCACAGTGCTGTTAGGTAGGGAGTTCCAGGATTTTGACCCAGCGACGATGAAGGAGCAGCGATATATTTCTAAGTCAGGATGGTGTGTAACTTGGAGGGGAACTTGGAGGTGGTGGTGTTCCCATGCGCCTGCTGCCCTTGTCCTTCTAGGTGGAAGAGGTCGCGGGTTTGGGAGGTGCTGCCAAGAAGCCTTGGCGAGTTGCTGCAGTGCATCTTGTAGATGGTACACACGCGGTGGTGGAGGGAGTGACTGTTTAAGGTGGTGGATGGGGAGCCAATCAAGCGGGCTGATTTGTCCTGGATGGTGTCGAGCTTCCTGAGTGTTGTTGGAGCTGCACTCATCCAGGCAAGTGGAGAGTATTCCATCACACTCCTTACTTGTGCCTTGTTGATGGTGGAAAGGCTTTGGGGAGTCAAGAGGTGGGACACTCACCGCAGAATACCCAGCCTCTGACCTGCTCTTGTTGCCACAGTATTTATGTGGCTGGTCCAGTTAAGTTTCTTGTCAATGATGACCCCCAGGATGTTGATGGTGGGGGATTCAATGATGGTAATGCCGTTGAATGTCAAGGGGAGGTGGTTAGACTCTCGCTTGTTGGAGATAGTCATTGCCTGGCACTTCTGTGGCGCGAATGTTACCTGTCACTTATCAGCCCAAGCCTGAATCCCATCCAGGTCTTGTTGCATGTGGGCATGGACTGCTTCATTATCTGTGCAGTCATCAGTGAACATCCCCATTTCTGACCTTATGTTGGAGGGAAGGTCATTGACGAAGCAGCTGAAGATGGTTGGGCCTAGGACACTGCCCTGAGGAACTCCTGCAGTGATGTCCTGGGGCTGTGATGATTGACTTTCAGCCACCACAATCATATTCCTTTGTACTAGGTATGACTCCAGCCAGTGGAGAGTTTTCCGCTTGATTCCCATTGACTTCTACAAGATGCATTGCAGCAACTCGCCAAGGCTTCTTCGGCAGCACTTCCCAAACCCGCGACCTCTACCACCTAGAAGGACAAGGGCAGTAGGCACGTGGGAACACCACCACCTGCAAGTTCCCTTCCAAGTTACACACCATCTTGACTTGGAAATATATCGCTGCTCCTTCATTGTAGCTGTGTCAAAATCCTGGAACTCCCT
This sequence comes from Somniosus microcephalus, assembly GCF_052327205.1. NCBI lineage: Eukaryota > Metazoa > Chordata > Chondrichthyes > Squaliformes > Somniosidae > Somniosus > Somniosus microcephalus. Next base: position 77,631,079 of record NC_141002.1, read on the forward strand.
CCCTAACAGCACTGTGGGAGTACCTCCATCACACGGACTGCAGCGGTTCAAGAAGGCCGCTCACCACCACCTTCTCAAAGGCAATTAGGGGTGGGCAATAAATGCTGGACTTGCCAGCAATGCCCACATCGCATGAACGTATTCAAAAAAGATCAATTTGAAGCTGTTATCAACTGGGTTAACCAGGTACCAGGAATAGGTGATGGGCAACTGACTATAAACTGAAACAAGAACAGTAATTTTTAAGTCCCTCTGCTTGGCAGAAATGGGGCAGTAGCGAAGTTAAAGTTGAGGTGGTTGACTTACTGGCAGCCTTCATCAATAATGCAGATAGAAAAATAAGAGTGAGTGGCTCTTCCCTGAAATAGGGATTTGGATCTGATTAAAGCACTTGGCTATCATTTTATGCTTTAATTCCAGTATTGACCTTACTTAATTGTGCATTCCAGCCTTATTATGTTTTTGTAGGATATCATTATACTGAAAATGAAGAAGTCCTCCAATCCCCAAAGAAGTAGCTAGGAATGAAATACTGTGGAAAACTGGGCTTCATTTAGCATAATTCTTTGTAAATACAGGATTATGAGTATTTATACAAAATCTGTATAATTTATCTTGGTGAAGGGGAACAGACTGTATCTTTCAATGAGCAATAATTGGTTGTAATGACTTTAATGAGTATCACATGTATTTCTTAATTTTTAACAGTTTTCTATTCCTTGCCTTTTGAAGGATGTTATGTTATGTTTTGACTCTATGATTAGCAATCTGTATAAGCAGTAAAGAAATAAAAATGGTGAACAGTTAAGTAAAAACAGCCCAGTTAATTGGTAAGGCAAACCCAACTATCATGGTTCATTGACATGTAAATATATTGAATTGTTGACCTTTTAGATATTTTTGTTGTTTAATCTATTATGCAACATGACATCCATCAGATTCTCCATATATAGCCAACTAACAAACTTAGAATGACTCTTATTTGACAGTAGTTTTATCTTTTTAATATTAAGTCGTGGGTTTATAACTACCATACAATTAATAAATTATGCTAATTTATTACGCCTAGCAAGAAGAAAAACACTTCTGCAGTTTTCTGATTTCTTTTTATTCGTTCACGGGATGTGGGCGCCGCTGTCAAGGCCAGTATTTATTGTCCACCCCTAATTGCCCTCAAGAAGGTGGTGGCAAGCCACCTTCTTGAACCACTGCAGTATACTTCTTTTTTATAGTAGCTTGGTACAACTGAGTGGCTTGCTAGGCCATTTCAGAGGGCAGTTAAGAGTCAACCACTTTGCTGTAGGTCTGGAGTCACATATTGGCCAGACCGGGTAAAGACGGCAGATTTCCTTCCCTAAAGGACATTAGTGAACCAGATTTATTTGTGGTGGGATTTGAACTCATGTCTCTGGATCATTAGTCCAGGCCTCTGGATTACTAGTCCAGTAACATAACCACTATGTTATCATACCCCAAAACTGTAATAAAGATTTAAATTTCAGACACCACCAAATATTTAAATAGTTTGAAATATAACATATGAAGTAATATAATGATAATAAAATTCAGAGTTCAAGAGGTTACATGATATAACAGCTCCCTCAACAATATTGACAACAATAACACTATCATGCTCATTTCTGAATCTGCAACAGGATAGGAAATTCAGCTTCCTCTAGAGTGCTATCTTTTCTAATAATGAGATTATACCAAGAAATATAACAACAATGTATACTTTGGCCTTCAGGATGTTAATTCAACAATAAGTGCCTCCTATAGTAATAAAATCTCAGCCTTTGACTTCAGGGTTTATTCAGCACATAAGAATAGTTTAATCTTAAATAACTTCCGGAACTCCACCATAGATTGCTTATTATGCTCTATAATGCAGTCACATGCCAATTATACTCGGGTCTGCATAATGAATGGATTTCTTTCTCTGAAATTACTGGTTTAGTAACCATTCATTGTGCACAAATCTTAATTTCCAGCAATAAATGTTAATATAAACCTTGTTCAATTATTTACTTGTTTTTCTCCTGTATTCTGCTGGAAGCACTGATTGATGGTTCCACAGGCTCTGGTAACTTGCCCATTTGTGAGCCTGGATGGTGAGTGTTAGCAGGCTGTTTGACAATGGAGCCCACCACAGCTGAACACGTACGACCCTGCCATCATCCGCTATCCATACACACACTTTCCAGCAGGGGTGACTGGATAGCTATCAGGAGGGGGCACCCCACTCAATTTCCATCCCTCCCTAGCCTGGGGGCACTGAGGCCAATTGTAATGCCCCACTATTGTTGTGGCTGTTGTCAACTAACTTAGCACAGGTTGTATCAGGGATCGTCCTGGTCTGTATGACTCAGCACTATGGTAAATGATGCGCATTTTCCCACTGAACTATTCGGGTGACTGGCTGCTCAGTTATTTCTTTTCCTCCCATCTATGTAAGGGATGCCAGTGAAAACATGGAAAGAGGATTTGAAGGAACGGAATTTCCAAATTCTCTTTGTTCTTAACCGTATTTTCCAACATGCTCACCTGCATATTTAAAAAGACAGAACCAGAGGAAATTGTAAAACTGCAGTAACCACTGGATTCAAAACACCACCAGCAATTCTTCAAGTTGTGCTCTGTACATTAGATAGGTAGGGATCACACTTTAAACAGAAATAAAATTGAAATGCCATCATTCCATGACTCCTTACTGATGGGCAGTGGCATTCGGTGACTCCCAATTGGTGGGCACGAGAAGTCTGTAAAAATGGAAGCAAATATCATGGCCTCTGATCTGTAGGTCCGGGCTACAGAGGAGATGTGATAAATACAGAGGTGAAGAAAAACAGCAGAGAAAGGGGCAGAGAGAAAGACAGAGATAAGGGAAACAGGAAAAATAGATTTAAAAATAGGAAGAGGAAAGATAATTAAAACAAAGAAAACAGCAACAGATAAGCCATAATTAATATAAAACATCTTAACCAGCAATCAGTATCTTTCTTGTTTATAGACAAGAGCATTTATTGCCCATCCCTAGTTGCCCTTGGAAAGGTGGTGGTGATGGGCCATCTTTTTGAACTACTGCGGTCCGTGTGGTAGGGAGTTCCAGGATTTCGACTCAGTGACCATGAAGGAACGGCAATATATGTCGAAATCAGGATGGTGTGTGACTTGGAGGGGAACTTGGAGCTGATGCTATTCCCATTCACCTGCTGCCCTTGCCCTTCTCAGTGGTGGAGATCGTGGGTTTATGAGGTGATGCTGAAGAAGCCTTGGTGAGTTGCTTCATGGTATCCAGTAGAAAGTACAGAATGCAACCATGGTACACTGATGGTGGAGGGGCTGGATGTTTAAGCCAGTGGATGGAGAGCTGATCCAGTGGATAGCTTTGTCCTGGATGGCGTTGAACTTCTTGAGTGTTGTTGGAGCTACACCCATCCGGGCAAGTGAAGAGTATTCCATCACACTCCTGACTTGTGCCTTGTAGATGGTAGAGAGGCTTTGGGGGGTGGGGTGGGGGGTCCATCCAATTTTTATCTTCTGTCCCTTTCCAGCGATTTGATGTAGCTGAGTGCCTTGCTAGGGCACTTCAGAGGGCAATTAAGAGTCAACCACGCTGGTGTGAGACTGGAGTCACATATAGGCCAGACCATATAAGGATGGCAGGTTTCCTTTCCTAAAGGACATTAGCGAACCAGTTGGGCTTTTATGACAATTCAACAGCTTCATGTTCACTTTTACTGTTAGCAGCTTTTTAAATATATATTTCCAGACTAAAAAGGAATGTAACAGGAAAAATATGGGGAGGTGGAGGGCAAGTGTGAGATATGGGACGAAGCTGATCATAATATTGAAACAAGGCTTTATTTTCTAAACACTAATAGCCTTTAGTCATTATTATTGATGATAAATAAATGAAACCTCTGTTTTGATTAAATATCTCGGCTCAGGTCCAGACATGTGCAACTTATTATTTAATCAACTGAGTACAGAAAGATAATTTTCAGATTTTAAAGAATGTTTTCAGTGTTTATCGAAGTGAACAACAACAACTTGTATTTATATAGTGCCTTTAAGGTATTAGAATGTCCCAAGGCACTTCACAGGAGTGTCATAAAACAGAATTTGACACCAAGCCATATATGGAGAAATTAGGGCAGATGAGGGTCAAAGAGGTGGGTTTTAAAGAACGTTTTAAAGGAGGAAAGAGAAATGGAGAGGTGGAGAGATTTAGGGAGGGAATTCCAGAGCTTAGGGCCTTGGCAGCTGAAGGCATGGCCACCAATGGTTGAGCGATTAAAATCAGGGATGCTCAAGAGGCCAGAATTAGGGGAATGCAGATATTTCCGGGGCACAGTGGCATAGTGGTTAGCACTGTTGCCTCACAGCGCCAGGGACCCGGGTTCAAATCCGGCCTCAGGTGACTGTCTGTGTGGAGTTTGCACATTCTCCCCGTGTTTGCGTGGGTTTTCTCCAGGTGCTCCGGTTTCCTCCCACAGTCCAAAGATGTGCGGGTTAGGTTGATTGGCTATGATAAAAATTGGCCCTTAGTGTTAGGGGGGATTAAATACGTGGGGTTATGGGGTTACGGGGATAGGGCTTGGGTGGGATGGATGTCGGTGTAGGGACCGGGTGCTCGGGTTTGGATGATCAGCCATGATCTCGTTGAATGGCGGAGCAGGCTCGAAGGGCCGAATGGCCTACTCCTGCTCCTATCTTCTATGTTTCTATGTTTCTATGTTGTGGGGCTGACGGAGATTACAGAGATAGGGAGGGGCGAGGCGATGGAAAGATTTGAAAACAAGGATGAGAATTTTGAAATCGATGCATTGCTTAACCGGGAGTCAATGTAGGTCAGCGAGCACAGGGTTGATGGGCGAACGGGACTTGGTGCGAGTTAGGACACGGGCAGCCGAGTTTTGGATGACCTCAAGTTTACGTAGGGTAGAACGTGGGAGGCCAGCCAGGAGTGTGTTGGAATAGTCAAGTCTAGAGGTAACAAGGGCATGGATGAGGGTTTCAGCAGCGGATGAGCTGAAGCATGAGTGGAGACGGGCGATGTTACAGAGGTGGAAGTAGGCGGCCTTAGTTATGGCGCAGATATGTCAAATATGACACCAAGGTTGCAAAAAGTCTGGTTCATCCTCAGGGGAATGGAACTCTTTCCATTTTGAGTACTCAGTATCCGTGTCAAACATTCCCAAGTCAGGTATAGCACAGCCAGATGCAGAGTAAAGCTCCTTCTACTCTGCCCAACAATGTACCTCAGTCCCAACTGAACCAGTGAGATATTTTGTCCATTTCCTACATTAGCCATCCTATGGTCTCACTGAGTGAGATTGCCAATTAGTGCCATGTCAGGAACAGTTTTTAGGCTGTAGGCCTTAGGAAATGGATTGATACTGCCCAAACTCATTCATATGGGATAGTTTTGAGTTGGGCCAATAGAGTGGCACTGGGGTTTTCCCAATGTTGCCAGGATAAATATTAGGAGGGCATTCCTAATACAAATGGCCCAATCAAACTACAATGTTTGCAATTAAATCATGATTTGGTTTCCTTTTTGAATGTTACATGTGGTATCCAGCAGTGCCCGCTGGTCGCAGATGGCTTCAAATGTTATGGTGGGTACCATATGATCTCTTTCGAAGGTCACCTGGGCATGCACAAGGCCTGAAAAGAGTGACAAGCAGTCAGAGCAAACCACGGATCCCACTCATCCTGAACTTAAGAACATAAGAACATAAGAATTAGGAGCAGGAGTAGGCCATACCGCCCTCAAGCCTGCTCCGCCATTCAATAAGATCATGGCTGATCTTCGACCTCAATTCCACTTTCCTGCCCAATTCCCATATCCCTTGATTCCCCTAGAGTCCAAAAATCTATCTATCTCAGCCTTGAATATACTCAGTGACTCAGCATCCCTTTGTGGTCGAGAATTCCAAAGATTCACAACCCTCTGAGTGAAGAAATTCCTCCTCATCTCGGTCTTAAATGGGTTACCCCTTATCCTGAGACTATGCCCCTTAGTTCTAGACACTCCAGCCAGGGGAAACAACCTCTCATCATCTACCCTGTCAATCCCCCTCATAATCTTATATGTTTCAATGAGATCACTTCTCATTCTTCTAAACTCCAGAGAGTATAGGCCCAATCTACTCAATCTCTCCTCATAGGACAACCCGCTCATCCCAGGGGTCAATCTAGTGAACCTTCGTCGCACCACCTCCAAGGCAAGTATGTCCTTCCTCAGATAAAGAGACCAAAACTGTGCACAGTACTCCAGGTGTGGTCTCACCAAAGCCCTGAACAACTGTAGTAAGACTTCCTTACTCTTGTACTCCAACCCCCTTACAATAAAGGTCAACGTGCCATTTGCCTTCCTAATTGTTTGCTGTACCTGCGTGCTAACTCTCTGTGTTTCCTGTATGAGGACACCTAAATCATTCTGAACACCAACATTTAATAGTTTCTCACCATTTAAAAAATATTCTGTTTTTCTATTCTTCCTACCAAAGTGAATAACCTCACATTTCCCCACATTATATGCCATCTGCCACTCTAACTTTTACCGCTGCACAATAGAGAGCATCCTGACAAACTGTATCACAGTATGGTATGGCAGCTGTAGCTACTATGACCGGAAAGCCCTGCAGCGGGTAGTCAAAACTGCCCAACGCATTACCGGCACCCGGCTACCGACCATAGAGCACATATACCAGAAACGCTGTTTATGGAGGTCACGGTCCATCATCAAAGACCCTACCCACCCCAGCCACAGTCTGTTCGCCCTCCTGCCATCTGGGAGACGCTACAGATGCATTCGCACCCAAACGACCAGATTTAGGAACAGCTTCTTTCCCAGGGCTGTCATCCTACTGAACTCCACAAATAAACTCTAAAGCCTGCACATCTGCCAATGCACTTTATTATGGTTATGTTTATGTTAATGTATTACAAGCCAGATGTATGTTGAATGTTTAAATGTCTTAATCTAAATGTACACTCTCGGGAGCCACAAGCCTACATTTCGTTGTACGGCACTTGTGCACTAACAATGACAATAAAAGTTGATTTGATTTGATTTGATTTGATATTGTCCACTCACGTAACCTGTCTATATCCCTTTACAGGTTCTTTGTGTCCTCCTCACAGCTTACTTTCCCACCTAGCTTTGTATCGTCAGCAAACTTGGATATATTACATTCAGTCCCTTCATCGAAGTCATTAATATAGATTGTAAATACAGCTGAGGCCGAAGCACTGATCCTTGCGGCACCCCACTAGTTACAACCTGCAAACTGGAAAATGACCCGTTTATCCCAACTCTGTTTTCTGTCCGTTAATCAATCCTCTATCCATGCTAATATATTACCCCCAATCCCATGAGCCCTTATCTCGCATAGGACCCTTATATGTGGCACCTTATCGAATGCCTTTTGGAAATCCAAGCATACTACATCCACTGATTCCCCTTTATGAGAGGGTGATTTTAGCCAGGCCCAGGAACAGACTTACCAGAGGTCCTCCAGGTGAGTGCACCAGGTGAGCGAAGATGAAGACAGTAGGAGTTAAATGTGACCAAACATTGAAGAGCAGCCCCTTCAGGTAGTGAAAGGGGGCTGTGACCTCTTGCAGTGTGTATAAATGTGATGGAATGTTTCACCCAGGACACAAAACGGGCATGTGGCTTGAGTGCCAGTGAAGTGGCCCAAGTAGGTGTCTGAGGCCACTTTGCTGTGCAACACTCTCCATCACAGGACCACAGTGGTGCCGAATATAGAGCTTTCCACTGGGGGTGCTCGCCTCCATCAGTCGGCAAGGTGCTATGCCAGGGCGTGTCTGGATGGAAGGCGAGGGCAAGGAAGTGGAGAGTATGTAATAGAATGGAACTGCACGGGGGGAATCGCCGAGAGAAGGCTCAAGTTGTGAGGTGGAGAGCACTGACTCGCAATTCTGTCAAAACAGGAGTGCGATCAGATGGAATTGCTCCACGTGCCTGAGTCTCCTCAATATACCTAGGTCAGGGCCAAGATTTCAGTTCCTGGATGACTTTGACCGCAGGTCAGATGTAACATGCAACGTCATGATATTTGGTCAGCAAACACGTCTGGTGACCTTCCGTCCAGTTCATTCACTCAGGACCAGCAGACAGATGAGACTTTTATCCGATTAGTCTGCCCTGGATTTGAACCTTGGTCCCAGGGGTAGTGTCCAAACCCCTGTGCCACCCAGTTTGGATTATATTTTCAAACTCGCTTCTGTTTCTCAAAATACGTACACTGCAAATATTTAATTTATCACAAATCATTGTCAAAACATACTAATATTTTGGAGAATAGTTTTGGAGGCTTTTAAGTATAACTGCTAGCACCCTCTTGTGTTGAACACATGTATGGGCATCACCAACTCTTGCAAACAATTGGCTCAAGACTGCCACACACAGGTACATTTTTCATCAGGGAATAACTGCTGATAATTTTTAATCTGATACAATCACAAAAATCTACAAACTGAAAAGATACCGAACAGCATCAGGTCTCATGTTGCGTACAATGAAGGCAGGGGAGGAGGCAAAGCTGCTTTCCGTTCAAAATGTTTCTTCTGCGTTTCTCATTTCTTACCGACTTGCCTCACTTTTCCTCTTAACATCGCTGTCGGGAGAGCCTCAAGCTTTGGTAGGCCTCACTACCCCTGCACAAGGTCCTGTGCAGGGAATATTTAATTTTTGATCTAAAACCAGCTCAATTCCCTGTTATCATATTTTGAGATGAATCAGTTGAATCAAAGAGTAGACACAAGATTGTGTTTTACTCGGAAAGAGAAGAAAGTGGAAGAGTTGAGAGGAAGATAGGGATGAGAAATATAAAACTAGACATGTTTATTGGTTATAGCACTTCTTAAAATCAATCTATTGTATATTTTTCATGCCAGAGCACCTGAAATACTTCTCAGATGCTGATGTATACTTGCACGAAAGCTACAGAATTTGTCCAATATCTTTATCTATAGATTAATGACAATTTTCTTTGTGATATTTACAGAACACTAACTTATTATGTTACAGAGAGAGAGAAACATTTCCAGGATTTTAAAAATAATTTTACATTTCCATCAGCAGATAGTATATACAGGCCTAGAAATTAGGTATAGCCCCGCCAGGTCTTTAGCGCCCGAAATTTAGCGCTCGGCCAGATTCCCGTAGCGCCCGCCTGAAATTCAGTTGCGCCGCCCCAACATGGAGGCGGGCGCTATTGGAGGGTTTGGCCGCCTCGTTTGGGGCGAAGAATGTCAGTTTCAGGCGTCCAGCTGCTGCTGCGGCACCCGATGCGGTGCAGCAGGCTGGGGTACTGCAGGCCTCCTCCTTCTCTTAAGGAGGAGCTGCCTGCAGCCGTGAGATCGCCGCTGGATTCCCCCGGCAAATGAGCCCGGCACCATGGAGAAGTGCCGGGCTCGCGGGAGTGACACACCAATGCCGCGGGGGGGTGGTGCAGGAGTCCGGGGAGGGAGGTGCGGCCAGGCGGCCGCCGGGAAAGCGGCCGGCCGCCCCTCCACCTTTATGCGCCGGCCTCTCGGAGCTGCAAGGCACCGTTTTGCAAACGCTGTTTGCGGCCGCCACGGGAGAGGCGGCCGCAACTGAATTTGGCGGTCGGACCGGAATTGCATTGGAACCGGGGCGCTGCGCACACCGATGACGTCATCGGTGCCGGCGCAGCGCTACCGGCTAACGTCGATGTTACGGACCAACTGAATTTCGGGCGCGAAAAAACTTCCGGCGCAAACCACTCTATAGCCCATAAGTGGGCGCAAACGCGACTGAATTTCTAGGCCACAGTGTATTAATTATAAATTGGCCTGAATATGTGTTGATTCATCAGAATATGAAGATAGTCAACTTATAAGAACATAAGAAATAGGAGCAGAAGTAGGCCATTTGGCCCCTCGAGCCTGCTCCGCCATTCAATAAGATCATAACTCCACTTTCCTGCACTATCCCCATATCCCTTGATTCCCTTAATATCCAAAAATCTATCGATCTCAGTCTTGAATATACTCAATGACTGAGCCTCCACAGCCCTCTGGGGTAGAGAATTCCAAAGATTCAACACCCTCTGAGTGAAGAAATTTCTCCTCATCTCAGTCCTAAATGGCCAATCTCTTATTCTGAGACTGTGACCCCTGGTTCTAGACTTCCCAGGGGAAACATCCTCACTGCATCTACCCTGTCAAGTCCTGTAAGAATTTTGTATGTTTCAATGCAATCCACCTCTCATTCTTCTAAACTCTAGAGAATATAGGCCTAGTCTACTCAATCTCTCCTCATAGGACAATCCCCCCATCCCAGGAATCAGTCTGGTGAACCTTTGTTGCACTCCCTCTAAGGCAAGTATATCCTTCCTTAGGTAAGGAGAGCAAAACTGTACACAATACTCCAGGTGTGGACTCACCAGGGCCCTATATAATTGCAGTATGATGTCTTTACTCTTATACTCAAATCCTTTTATAACTTTTTATGGAAAAGGTGGCATATAAGGTAACAGATAGACAGCGATATATAGCCATGGTGTATGTTTTACCTTGTTGGATTTAGACCTTTATTTGCATTGACATGAATTTTTCATATTTCAATATTGCAGTCTATCATATTTTACATAAATTCAGAGACCAGTTTACATTTCCTATAGACTAGGTCAGCAGTGAGATTTCCACATTAAACATCATGCTCACGAATTTGTTACTGTTTTGCTTAATTGTCCCATTTTTTTCTGATGTTGAAGCTGTTTCAGCTGTTCTAATGGATTGATTCTCTGGAGATATCCATCTAATCGGAGCAAATCCTTCTAAGTAGCGTAGCAATACCAATATAGGTTAATCATTTTGAAAAGATTAAGCAAATAGTTTAATTTGCAGCAACAAGGATATCAGAATCTGGTTATTTATTTCGGAAAATGACGCACATCACCTCACACCTTTGTCATTACAGAGTGCAAAAATCATTGGAATGTTTATAAAACTGAAATGTGGTGAATTCGAACAGTGCAAGATTTCATTTGAAATTAAAATATGATTTGGTAAAATACATTTGCAAACCTCATATGCAACCTTTCATTGTGTTTTACTACAGGAATTCTGCAAGACTACTCTAATTTATTGCCAGTGTAGTTAGGTATTTAGCTTGTTACTCAATTATATTATGAATGTTGTTGGTTACAGGATTAATTCGGAGTTACCGTCCTTATACACTATTAAAATAGGGTGCACTAAGTTAAGTTCAGAGCACACAATAAACCATGGTATAGTACAATTTTGTAAAAAAAAACTACATTTCATGATGTTACAAGCTCAACAAGGCAACATTACAATTGGTTCTGGCCAAAAGGAAGTGTATTGTTCATATTAAAAGGTGAAAGAAATGATTTCTGGTTAGTATGATAAGCTGTTTCTCTTTTAAATCACTTTTCTTTTCTTGATGCACTTCAACAGATACACAGTCACGATGAACTGCAATATCTAGGGGGAGACAAACAGTTTAGACAATAGCTAACCAAACACCAGATTTAACTTAAGTAGAACTTTTGAACTGCTTTCTTTTGGATTTTTGCAAAATTTCTGAGCTTTTATTCCCTTTGCCGAGATTTCAGTAGTGGAGCCTACAAATTATTATTGGTGATGTTAGCGGATGAATGGTTAACATGCATCTGATGCTTCTTTGGCAACTATTTTAGCAGAGGTGTTCATCCATTTGAAATAAACAACATAACACATGGGTTAAAGTAGCTAACAGAGGAATATCATACCAATGCATTACGTTTGTCAGCTAATATCAGCAACAGTCATTTCTAGACTCCTAACTGTTTGAGATTGTCTGAGGCACACACCAGTAGTCCACTGAGTGGGTTGATGTTTACCGTAAGTCCTCTATAGTACACAGCAACACTCCACAAGGATGTCTCGGAGCGGGTGCAGAGCATTCTGAAGGGGGAGGGGGATCAGCCAGTTGTCGTGGTACATGTAGGTACCAACGATGTAGGTAAAAAGAGGGAGGAGGTCCTACAAGCTGAATTTAGGGAGTTAGGAGCTAAATTGAAAAGTAGGACCTCAAAGGTAGTAATCTCTGGATTGCTACCAGTGCCACGAGCTAATAAGTTTAGAGAGAGTAAGATAGATAAGCTAAATACGTGGCTTGAGCAGTGGTGCAAGGGAGAGGGATTTAAATTCTTGAGGCATTGGAACCAGTTCTTGGGGAGGAGTGACCTGTACCAAGGGGACGGTCTACACCTGAACTGTGAGGGAGCCGATGTCCTCGGGGTAATATTTTCTAGGGCGGTCCGGGAGGATTTAAACTAATTTGGCAGGGGGATGGGAACCTAGGTAGTGGAAAAGAGGGAAGTCATATGAAGTCAGAAATAGATGGTAGAAAGGTGAGAAGCAATAAGCAAAGGAGAGAAACACAAAGGGCCAAACTAATTCATAATGAGAGTGTGAAAAAAGCAAGCCTGAAGGCTTTGTATCTTAATGCTAGAAGCATTAGGAACAAGGTGGATGAATTAGTTGTGGAAATAGAGGTAAACAAGTATGATTTGATTGGGATTACAGAAACGTGGCTGCAGGGTGGGCAAGGCTGGGAACTTAACATCCAGGGATATACAATATTTAGGAAGGATCGGCAAAAAGGTAGGGGAGGTGGGGTAGCATTGCTGGTAAAGGAGGGGATTAATGCAATGGAAAGGAAGGATATTAACTCGGATGAAACGGAATCTGTATGGGTAGAAATGAGAAATAGCAAGGGGAGGAAAACGTTAGTGGGTGTGATATATAGGCCTCCAAATAGTAATATGGAGGTGAGGGAAGGCATAAAAAGGGAAATTAGAGAAGCGTGCGATAAGAGCACAGCTGTCATCATGGGTGACTTTAATTTACATATTGATTGGACTACCCAAACTAGTAAAAATTCTGAGGAGGAGGAATTCCTGGAATGTTTTCGGGACGGTTATCTGGACCAATATGTCAAGGAGCCGACTCGAGATCAGGCCATTTTAGACTGGGTATTGTGCAATGAGAAGGGACTTATCAGCAATCTTCTTGTACGAGGCCCCTTGGGTCAGAGCGATCATAATATGATCGAGCTCTCAGTCGAGATGGAGAGTGAGGAAATTGAATCAGAGACTAAGGTCCAGAACTTAAATAAAGGGAATTACGAGGGTATGAGACGGGAATTGGGTAAGATTGATTGGGTGGTGTTTCTGGGGGGATTGACAGTGGATAGACAATGGCAAGCATTCAAAGATAGAATGGAAGAATTCCAGAACATGTTTATACCGGTTTGGCACAAAAATAAACCTAAAAAGGTGACTCAACCGTGGATAACGAGGGAAATTAGGGACAGCATAAAATCAAAAAAAAGGGCATATCAACTGGCAAAAAAAAGCACCAGACCGGAAGATTGGGGGCAGTACAAGATACAGCAAAAGAGGACAAAGGGATTAATCAGGAAGGGGAAAATAGAATACGAAAGTAAACTTGCAGCAAACATAAAGACAGACTGCAAAAGCTTTTATCGGTATATCAGGAGGAAAAGACTGGTAAAATCCCAAGTCGGTCCCTTGCAGTCCGATTCGGGAGAATATATAATGGAGAATAAGGAAATGGCAGACCAATTAAACTCATACTTTGGTTCTGTATTCACAAAGGAGGACACAAATAACCTCCCAGGAACATCGGCAAACATAGGGACTAATGAGAGGGAGGAGCTGACAGAAATTAGTATCTCTAGGGATATGGTGCTGGGTAAGTTGAGGGGACTGAAGGCCGACAAATCCCCGGGGCCTGATAAACTACATCCTAGGGTACTTAAGGAGGTGGCCCTGGAGATAGCAGATGCTCTAAGGATCATCTTCCGGAACTCCATTGACTCGGGAACAGTACCCGTGGATTGGAGGGTAGCTAATGTTACCCCAATATTTAAAAAGGGGGGTAGAGAGAAAGCAGGGAATTATAGACCAGTAAGCCTTACATCGGTTGTGGGCAGAATGCTAGAGTCCATTATTAAGGATAAAATAGCAGAGCACTTGACAAATGGGGAAAGGATCGGACAGAGTCAACATGGATTTACAAAGGGTAAATCGTGTTTGACTAATCTGCTGGAATTTTTTGAGGAAGTAACTGGTAAAATAGATGGGGGAGAGCCAGTGGATGTGGTGTACCTTGACTTCCAGAAAGCCTTCGATAAGGTTCCACACAAAAGATTATCATGCAAAATTAAGGCTCATGGGATTGGGGGCAAAGTATTAACGTGGATAGAGAACTGGCTGGCGGATAGAAAACAGAGAGTTGGAATAAACGGCTCGTTTTCGGAGTGGCAGGCAGTGACCAGCGGGGTGCCGCAAGGAGCTGTCCTGGGACCCCAGCTGTTCACAATATATATAAATGATCTGGATCAGGGAATTGGATGCAATATTTCCAAATTCGCTGACGACACTAAACTAGGAGGAGGGGTGGGCTCTGATGAGGATGTCAGGAGGCTACAGTGCGATTTGGACAGGTTGGGGGAATGGGCGGATACGTGGCAGATGCACTATAATGTGGATAAATGCGAGGTTATCCACTTTGGGGGTAAAAACAGGAGGGTAGATTATTATCTAAATGGCAATAGATTGGGAGATGGGGAAGTGCAGAGGGACCTGGGTGTTCTTGTGCACCAGTCACTGAAGGAGAGCATGCAGGCGCAACAGGCGATTAAGAAGGCAAATGGTATGTTGGCCTTCATATCAAGGGGGTTCGAGTATAGGAATAGGGATACCTTACTACAGCTGTACAAGGTGCTGGTGAGACCGCATCTGGAGTATTGTGTACAGTTTTGGTCGCCCCATCTGCGGAAGGATGTTCTTGCCATGGAAAGAGTGCAACGGCGATTCACCAGGCTGATACCTGGAATGGCGGGAATGACCTACGAAGAGAGATTAAATAGTTTGGGCTTGTACTCACTGGAGTTTAGAAGATTGAGAGGGGATCTCATCGAAACATATAAAATTATGGCAGGCCTGGACAGGCTGAATTCAGAGAGAATGTTTCCAATGGCCGGGGAGCACAGAACCAGGGGCCACAGTCTAAAAATAGCGGGCAAATCATTTAAAACAGAGATGAGGAAGAATTTCTTCACTCAAAGAGTGGTGAGCCTGTGAAATTCCCTGCCACAGAGGGCTGCGAAGGCTAATTCAATAAATATTTTCAAGAGAGAATTGGATATATTTCTGAAGGCTAAGGGGATTAAGGGTTACGGAGAAAAGGCGGGGACGGGGTACTGAACTGGTAAGATCAGCTATGATCTCAGACGAAGATCAGCCATGATCTCATTGAATGGCGGAGCAGGCTCGAAGGGCCGAATGGCCTACTCCTGTTCCTATCTCTATGTTTCTATGTTTCCACTGTGTCGGATGGTTATCTGCCTCAGTATTGACAGGTTTATCTTCAGCAATCCCTGTGAAGAGTGGACAGAATGTGGAAAAAGCACTGAAGATCACAATTTTCCTCAGTGTACGCCAGCTTACTTTAACTCCCTCCATGGGCATAAATGGCTGAGAGAGGAACTCTTTACATGAAACAAACACAGTGCCAGAATAATTATCTCTGTGGTGCATCTTTGTGCTTGAATGTAATTCAACCTGAGCCTCTCTTTTCATAGTGCATTCAAAATATTTTACCCTTCCTCGACCTGAAACGCTAACTCTGTTTCTCTCTCCACAGATGCTGCCTGACCTGCTGAGTATTTCCAGCATTTTCAGTTTTTATTTCAGATTTCCAGCATCCGCAGTATTTTGCTTTTATACGGGGTAGAATTGTTGTGGTCGTTGTGCATCGGGTGACTTAAGTGCATTCAAAAAGATTTCCTGTCATTGGTATTTCTAGCAAAATTGTTCCCTTTGAATAGGTGGAATTTAGTATAGCTATGTGCAGAACTAACCTCCTCTGCGCTGCTGCCAATTATTTAAAAAACCAGACAACTGTGAGAAGGCTTGACATGAATCAGTCATTCATGAAAGAAAGACTTATGAAATAATACTGAGCGGCCTACGGGTGGCGCTGTCCAGGGAGAGTATAAATACTCAGGCACGGGCCCAGCTTGCGCAGGACATTCTTCACAGAAACTAGTGAAGGACACAACTAGACCTCCATGTTGTAAAACAGTTGATTAAAACTTTGTTTAACGCTTAGACCAAGTGCTTAGTAGTTTTCTTACGTCAAGGCTCACATCAGAGAGCAGCTAACGTAGTACCATTATTCAAGAAGGGTAGTAGGGATAAACCAGGGAATTACAGGCCAGTGAGCCTAACATCAGTGGTAGGGAAATTATTGGAAAAAATTCTGAGGGACAGAATTAGTCTCCACTTGGAGAGGCAGGGATTAATCAGGGATAGTCAGCATGGCTTTGTCATGGGAAGATCATGTCTGACCAATTTGATTGAATTTTTCGAGGGGGTGACTAGGTGTGTGGATGAGGGTAGTGCAGTGGATGTGGTATTCATGGATTTCAGTAAGGCTTTTGATAAAGCTCCGCATAGGAGACTGGTCAAGAAGGTAAGAGCCCATGGGATCCAGGGTGCCTTGGCACATTGGATCCAAAACTGGCTTAATGGCAGAAGGCAGAGGGTGATGGTGGAAGGTTGTTTTTGTGACTGGAAGCCTGTGTCCAGTGGGGTACCGCAGGGATCGGTGCTGGGTCCCTTGCTGTTTGTGGTCTACATTAATGATTTGGATGTGAATGTAAAAGGTATGATCAGTAAGTTCGCAGATGACATGAAAATTGGTGGGGTGGTAAATAGCGAGGAGGGTAGCCTCAGTCTGCAGGACGATATAGATGGGTTGGTCAGATGGGCGGAACAGTGGCAAATGGAATTTAACCCTGAAAAGTGTGAGGTGATGCATTTTGGAGGGACTAACAAGGCAAGGGAATACACAATGAATGGTAGGACCCTAGGAAAGACAGAGGATCAGAGGGACCTTGGTGTGCATGTACATAGATCCCTGAAGGCAGCAGAACAGGTGGATAAGGTGGTTAAAAAGGCATATGGGATACTTGCCTTCATTAGCCGAGGCATAGAATATAAGAGCAGGGAGGTTATGATGGAGCTGTACAAAACGCTGGTTAGGCCACAGCTGGAATGCTGTGTGCAGTTCTGGTCGCCACACTATAGGAAGGATGTGATTGCTTTGGAGAGGGTGCAGAGGAGATTCACCAGGATGTTACCTGGGCTGGAGCGCTTCAGCTATGAAGAAAGACTGGACAGGCTGGGGTTGTTTTCCTTGGAGCAGAGAAGGCTGAGGGGGGACCTGATTGAGGTGTACAAAATTATGAGGGGCATAGATAGGGTAGATAGAAAGGAACTTTTTCCCTTAGTAGAGGGGTCAATAACAAGGGGGCATAGATTCAAGGTAAGGGGCAGGAGGTTTAGAGGGGATTTGAGGAAGAACTTTTTTACCCAGAGGGTGGTTGGAATCTGGAACTCACTGCCTGAAAAGGTGGTAGAGGCAGGAACCCTCACAACATTCAAGAAGCATTTGGATGAGCACTTGAAATGCCATAGCATACAAGGCTACGGACCAAATGCTGGAAAATGGGATTAGATTAGACAGGGATTGATGGCCGGCGTGGACGCGATGGGCCGAAGGGCCTCTTTCTGTGCTGTATAACTCTATGACTCTATGACTCTATGAGCAGTGAGTGTTAACTGCAACAGCCAACTCATCTATCCCTCTTATATTCACCCTTCTGGTCCTCTCTCATAGAAACATAGAAACATAGAAGATAGGAGCAGGAGTAGGCCATTTGGCCCCTCGAGTCTGCTCCGCCATTCAATGAGATCATGGCTGATCATCCAAATTCAGTACCCTGTCCCTGCTTTCTCCACATATCCCTTGATCCCTTTAGCCTTAGGAAATATATCCAACTCGTTCTTGAACATATTTAATGAATTGGCCTCTACTGCCTTCTGTGGTAGAGAATTCCACAGGTTCACCACTCTCTGGGTGAAGAAATTCCTCCTCATCT
This sequence comes from Somniosus microcephalus, assembly GCF_052327205.1. Taxonomy (NCBI): domain Eukaryota; kingdom Metazoa; phylum Chordata; class Chondrichthyes; order Squaliformes; family Somniosidae; genus Somniosus; species Somniosus microcephalus. The sequence goes on from NC_141002.1 coordinate 77,649,125, forward strand.
CTGTCCTAAATGGCTTACCCCTTATCCTTAGACTGTGACCCCTGGTTCTGGGCTCCCCAGCCATCGGGAACATCCTCCCTGCATCTAGTCTGTCCAGTCCTGTCAGAATTTTATAAGTTTCAATGAGATCCCTTCTCATTCTTCTAAACTCCAACGAGTGTAAGCCCAATCGGCCCAATCTCTCCTCATACATCATTCCTGCCATCCCAGGTATCAGCCTGGTGAATCTTCGCTGCACTCCCTCCATGGCAAGAACATCCTTCCTCAGATAAGGCGACCAAAACTGCTCAATACGCAATACTCAAGATGTGGTCTCATCAAGGCCCTGAACAACTGCAGCAAGACATCCTTGTTCCTGTACTCAAACCCTCTCGCTATGAAGGCCAACATACCATTTGCCTTCTTAACCGCCTGCTGCACCTGCATGCTTACCTTCAGCGACTGGTGCACAAGGACACCCAGGTCTCGTTGCACTTCCCCTTCTCCCAATCTATTGCCATTCAGATAATAATCTGCCTTCCTGTTTTTGACACCAAAGTGGATAACCTCGCATTTATCCACGTTATATTGCATCTGCCATGCTTCTGCCCAATCACCCAACCTGTCCAAATCATACTGGGGTTTCTCGGCATCCTCCTCACAGCACACACGCCCACCCAACTTTGTGTCGTCTGCAAACTTGGAGATATTACATCTAGTTCCCTCATCTAGATCATTAATATATATTGTGAATAGCTGGGGTCCAAGGGCCGATCCTTGCGGTACCCCACTAGTCACTGCCTGCCACTTGGAAAAAGACCCATTTATTCCAACTCTTTGCTTTCTGTCTGCCAACCAGTTCTCTATCCAAGTCAATACCTTGCCCCCAATCCTATGTGCCTTAACTTTACATGCTAATCTCTTATGCAGGACCTTATCGAAAGCCTTTTGAAAGTCCAAATACACCACATCCACTGGTTCTCCCTTATCTATTTTACCAGTTACATCCTCAAAAAATTCCAGTAGATTAGTCAAGCACGATTTACCTTTTGTAAATCTATGTTGACTTTGTCCGATCCTGCCACTGTTTTCCAAGTGCTCTGCTATTACATCTTTTATAATGGACTCTAGCATTTTCCCCACTACCGATGTCAGGCTTACTGGTCTATAATTCCCCGTTTTCTTTCTACCACCTTTTTTGAATACTGGGGTAACATTAGCTACTCTCCAATCCATGGGTACTGTTCCAGATTCTATCGAATGTTGGAAGATGATCAGCAATGCATCTACTATTTCTAGGGCCACTTCCTTAAGTACCCTAGGCTTTAGATTATCAGGCCCTGGGGATTTATCGGCCTTCAATCCCGTCAATTTCCCTAACACCATTTCCCTACAAATACTGATTTCTTTCAGTTCCTCCCTTTCATCAGACCCTATGTTCCCCGACATCTCTGGGAGGTTATTTGTGTCCTCCTTTGTGAAGACAGAACCAAAATATGTATTTAATTGGGCTGCCATTTCTTTGTTCCCCATTATAAATTCCCCTGATTCTGACTGCAAGGGACCTACGCTTGACTTCACCAATCTTTTTCTCTTCACATATCTATAAAAGCTTTTACAGTCAGTTTTTATGTTCCCTGCAAGCTTACTCTCATACTCTATTTTCCCCTTCTTAATTAATCCCTTTGTCCTCCTTTGTTGAATCCTAAACTGCTCCCAATCCTCAGGTTTACTGCTTTTTCTGGCCAATTTATATGTCCTCTCCTTGGATCTTATATGCTATCCCTAATTTCCCTTGTTAGCCACGGTTGAGTCACCTTTTTTGTTTTATTTTTATGCCAAACTGGGATGAACAAATTTTATAATTCATCCATGTGGTCTTTGAATGTTTGCCATTGCCTATCCACTGTCAACCCTTTGAGTGACATTCCCCAATCAATCCTACCCAACTCGTGCCTCATACCATCGTAGTTTTCTTTATTTAAATTCAGGACGCTAGTCTCTGAGTCAACTACTTCACTCTCCATCTTAATGAAGAATTCTATCATATTATGGTCGCTCCGACCCAAGGGGCCTCGCACAACAAGATTGCTAAATAATCCTTTCTCATTACATAATAGCCAGTCTAAGATGGCCTGATCTCTAGTTGATTCCTCGACATATTAGTCCAGGAAACCATCCCGTATACACTCCAGGAATTCCTCCTCCACAGTATTGTTACTAATTTGGTTATTTTCCATGAATAAGTGAACAAATAGACCCCTCTCAATAAATAACTGAAGAAATAGACCTTTTGCATCCACTACACTATATTCACAGAACGGATAAGTAACCCAATTCTCTCACTTTCTAGTCCTTTCTCCGCAAACTACGAAGTGAACAGACCCCTTTTGTCCTTCACAATGAACCCACTGAAACCAAATCAAATAGAACACAATTCTCCACAGCTACCAATTAACCGGCGAGCACGCATTCACTCCTTCACTGCATCTGTTTCCACAACTACCCAGCAATGATGTCAAAGGCCTATTTAATAATGGGGTCCACTGCAGCTGAGCCTGAGCCTGCCTTCATATTGCGTCTATAGGTGTGCCTTCCGAGTAGGGCTGCTGATGGCAATCAGGAATGGGAAAGATAGCTAATTTTTCCCTTCCCTAGCCTTGGGATGTTACAGCCAATTGAGGGTCTTTATTGCTGCCTCAAGACATCAGCTAACTCAGCACAGACAAGGGATCGAAACAAGAGGCATTCCCGGTCCGTCTGGGTTCATGGCACACTGCACGCTGCATTCCATCTACTGAACCACTGCGGGTTGGACTGAGTTTGTCAAACACAACGTACTGCAGAACCAAATACATTTCTAAACGCATATTTTTACTTGTTATTGAATTGAAGTGAGTTTTTAGTGACTTGACATTTGTAATGATGGCATTACACTATATGTCAAACACAAGGAAAGTGATGCTGGGAACTGACTGGCTGAGAGAAAGGGTTTAGGTAGCATTTATCTCATGTCAGGAGTCTCTCCTTCAGTAAACTGAGCAACATGTTCACTTTTTATTGAGATGAACTTATAACTATATTAACTTAAGCACAAGCCCAGACATTTGAATTCAAAAGTGATTTAATTTACCTGTGTTAGGAGGAGAGCAACAGCAGTTCTGAGAATAGTAAAAATGCTGTTATCAAGCCATTGTTTTATTTCTGTGCGACAGCCCTGTAAGATAAGTTGTGTCATTGGTTATGCTATACACTGGATGGACCATTTATATATTTAAAACAATGAATCTAACTGTAAAATGAAAGATAGAAACAAATCTTGACAATCGCCAACTAACAGCCAAAATTTTAATACTTTGGGCTGGATTTTGCCAGGCCTGAGGAGGTGGGAATGGAGGTGTGTAGGGTGTTAAAATTGCAAAAAGTGGCAGGCGGGCCCGACCCCGCTTCCATCCCGCCTCCAAGCAATTTTCCCAAATGCGTGGTTTCTGATCCCGTCTCCGTCCCGCCTGGACCCTTAAGGCCCTTAACAATCACTAAATTGCCTCTATAATCCCATTTTCAGAGGCCTTTCTGATTTTAACATGTTTCCCATTTGATTCACATCTCCTCTGAAACACGACGGTGAAACCTGGCGGGAGCACAATTGGATTGCTGGCTATCAGCTGCAGCTCCAGATTTGATCAGTCATCATTTGCAGGTGGCAGGACTTTGTTGTCTCAGGTCTGGGGGAACTTTTAGAAGGCATAACCACAGCTGTGGAAGTTTGGAGCCTGACACCCATCTCCAGTGTGACCTCCTGGGAAACCCCTCTCGCCACCTTGACTGATGTTTCCTCAACTGAGGCATATACCAGAAGCATGGGAGGCATTTATTTCCTTTCCTTCTGGACATCAGCTGAGGATGAAGACCAGCTGCGGCACCAGCAGAACCACGAACAACAGCAGCAGCAACAACAGGAGCGCCAAGCTGTTGCTCACCCACCTGAAGCTGCACAGGCCAGAAGGCGCCAGCCCATGGAAGCCCGTCAGCGCAGGAGATACCCCCCAAACACGGTCTACAGGCACAGGGTCGGCTACCTCAACATGAGTGAGCAGCAGTGCCAAAGGCGGCTCCGACTTTCGCGAGAGGTAGTGGGTGACATCTGCGCAATGGTGCAGCAAGTCCTGGCGCCCAGAGCAGCAGGTGGACACCCCTTACCAGTGGCCGTCAAAGTCACCACCGCACTCAACTTTTTTGCTTCAGGCTCATTCTAGAGATCAGCAGCAGACATCAGCGGCATCTCCCAGGTGGCCGCACACACTTGCATCACACAGGTAACCGATGCCCTCTTTGCCATCGCGCACAATCACATCCATTTCACCAAGGATCAAGCAAGTGTCATGGTGCGTGCGGTTGGATTAGCTAATCTGGCAGGCTTTCCAAGGGTGCAGGGCGTCGTTGACTGCACACATGTGGCCCCTAAGGCACCCCATCGTAATCCAGGTATTTTTGTCAACTGCAAGGACTTCCACTCCCTCAACGTGCAGCTGGTGTGTGACCACAAGAAGGACATTTTGCATGTTTGTGCCAAGTACCCTGGCAGTTGTCATGACTCCTTCATACTGAGCCAGTTTAGTGTGCCTCCGTTCTTCAGTCCACCAGACCAACTTAACGGATGGCTACTTGGAGACAAGGGCTATCCCCTGAAGACATGGCTAATGACACCGTTGAGGAGCCCATCCAATGAAGCTGAGGAGCACTACAACTCCAGCCACATTTCCACCAGATCCATAATTGAGCAACCATCGGCATGCTGAAGATACGCTTCAGATGCCTGGATAGATCAGGTGGAGCCCTGCAGTACTCAGCAGCCAGGGTCTCCAGAATCGTCGTGGTTTGCTGTGCACTTCACAACATGGCACAGCGTCGTGGCTTGCAGATTCCTGAGGACCAAGTGGCTCCTCACATATCCTCCTCAGATGAGGAGGAGGAGGGGGATGAGGAGGAGGAGGAGGAGGAGAGCAAAAACGAACATCATGCAGAGGCCCATCAACCAGCGGCAGCAGTACGCGAGAACATTGCTGCCTGGGATGCAAGGAACGCACTCATCTTGGACAGATTTGCTTAGCCTAGCTAATCAAACACTTTTGCCTCACAGCTTCTTACCAGGGCATCGACAATGGACAAGAACCAGCGGATTCCTAGCACTCTGACCACCATACGGACAATTGCAAGTAATCCTAAGCCCTCAATGTGGAAGTTCCATTTGCGAAGTGACACACGCCACAACTGCAACAGTTGCCATTAGAATTTTTATTTACAATAAGCAAGTGATGGCATTTTAAAAATGACCACAACATTTCACCCAAGTGACTACCCTTGTGACTATTTGTGCAGTATCTTTCTCTTACGCGTGCTCCTATGTGGTGCTTCCCCTGTGGCAAATGTGGAGGCCCCTTGCTCACTTTCTTGCTGCTCCTGTCGCAACACCTTTGGCGGGCGTCCTCTGGGGTGGTGAACCTGTGAGGGCTCGGCAGCAGTATGCTGCTCCTGCGGCTGTGCAGGGGTTGAGATGCCGATCTCAGTTGGGTGGGGACTCTGGTGGGGCTCTGACCGAGGGCTCTGCAGTGGCATGGAAGTGTGAGCGCTTGGAGAGGAGCCCCCACTTCCTTGTTCTCTGCCACCAACATCCCTCTCATGGGTCAGGTCCACGTCAGCGCTTGCAAGTGGCTTGACAGCACCTTGCTGCACATCAGGGGGGCCATGGGGACCCGTATCTGCACTGGCAGTCCTACTCAGAAGGACTTCCATGAAGGTCTGGTTTCTCTATTCAATAGCTGACCATCGCTCCTCCAGAGATGCCAGTCTATTGTGAACACTCACCATGTTTTCTACACTCTGGCGACTTAGCTCCTCCATGGCCGTAGCCATCCTCTCGTCTACTGTAGCCATCCTTTCCACGGAGGTTGCCATCCTTTCCGTGGTGCTGCGTTCATGCGCCAATTACTCCACAAAGGCTCTGCTCATGTTCGCGATGGACTCCTCCATTCGCTCCACACTCGCAGTGACCCTGGAGACAAAACCTGCCAGAGACTCCTGCACCTGTTCCTGGAGTTCCAGCACCGCTGTTCTTCTGGATGGACCCAGAGGCAAAGGGTCGACATGCAGCTGAGCCGAGCTGGGAGAGTCCTGCGCCCTCCGACTATGACTCTCCACTGCTGTCCCTGTCTCCACAATCTGCTGATGCTCACTTGTGAGCTGTGATACACCAGGTGACAACACTACTCTATCTCGCGATGGTCCCACCGAGGTGTGAGTGTCTGCGCTGGTGCTGATGCTGGTGTTATGTCTGACATTTGTCGACAAGGATGGCTGAAATCTCTCTTCCACCACCTCCTCCCTTCCTTGCACTACCCGGTGAGCCCCCGATCCCATGGGTTCGCTGGTTACAGTCCTTTGAAACCTACCTCATTGCTCTTGGACTAGAAACTGTGAGTACGGCTCGGAAAAAGGCACTGTTATCCCATTGCTTGGGAGCGGAGGGCCAGTGTGTTCTTGGGACATTATGCACAGCAGACTCAATCGAAACATATGATGAAGCTGTGGCTCTGTTAAGCACACACTTCTCTGCCCCACAAAGTGCCCTCCTGCGGCGATTCATTTTTAGACAGCGTCACCAACTCCTTGGCGAGTCAGTGCATCAATACGTGGCTAATTTGAGGGGGTTAGCTAGCTCATGCAAGTTCAGTGCATTACAAGATGAGATGGTGCATGATCAACTAATAGAGCACACAAACAACGTGAGAGTGCGTGAAAGACTGTTACTCGAGTCCGACGATCTGTCGTTGTCACAGGCAGTCAACATTGCCTTTCAAGTGGAGTCTGCAGCCGAATGTGCAGCGAAACTAGCACACACACCCAGTGACAGCGCCCTCGGCCCCGACAGCTCTGACACGGTAATGCTCGCGCGACGGCAGCAACGCGCGCTACCGCGGCAACAGTGTGGAAACTGCGGATCTCGTTCACATGCTACCAGAGCGCAGAATTGCCCCACGCGCGGCCAAGCCTGTCGCAATTGTGGAAAACAAAATCACTTTGCCAATGTCTGCCGCTCTGCCCCGGTTGCTACAAATGAACACTCTCAGTCCTCAAGCACTATAATTCACAACGTGAGCTCTGGGCCAGTAGTGGTTTTCAAATCATGCACAATTAACCTGAATGATGTGTGCATCCCGCTGTTGTTGGATACCAGTGCCAGCGTCTCACTGCTGAATGTGGACACATTCAAACGCTTTTTCAGCTCCCTGCCACTCTCTGCGCCCTCCACTAACCTTTGCGGGTATGGTAATTCGAAAATTGGACAAGTGGGCTCAGTCAACCTCACAGTACACTATGGAACAAAAGTTATGCCAGATTTTTGTTTTCATGTGGCACGCCAAGGAGCTAACCTGATGGGACTGGATCTTTTCACTGACCTGGGTTTTTCTCTCTTGGACACCGGCGGGTCTGCGATTCTGCATGTCGCCTCACCATGGCGCCAAACATGGCCAGCACTCTTCGAGGGTCTGGGCTGCCTGACTGCCTTCACCCACCAGCCCATGGTTGACTCCACCGTTACCCCTGTCATTCAGCCACTGCGCCGCATCCCGCTTGCTCTCCGTGACGGGGTCACAGCTGAACTAAAGCAGCTATTGGAAGCCGGCATCATCGAACCAGTTGATGCCTCCCCATGGGTCTCCAACCTGGTGGTCGCAACGAAAAAGTCAGGTGGTCTACGCGTCTGTGTCGATCTTCGAGCAGTGAAAAAGGCCGTAATCCCCGATAAGTATCCACTGCCCACGTCAGAGGAACTCACAGCGCAGTTCTATGGTTCCATCCTGTTCTCGAAACTGGACCTTCGACAGGGCTATCTATAGGTTCCCCTCCACCCCAGCAGCAGGGACCTCACTGCTTTTGTGACACATGCTGGCGTCTTTCGGTACACCAGGATGCCATTTGGACTTAGCTCTGCACCCAGCTGCTTCCAAAAGGTGATGCCCTCTGTGCTCGCGGGCATTCCTGGGGTGGTCATCTACCTGGATGGCATCGTCGTGCATGGGCCCTCGACCTCCACTCACGACGAACGCCTTCACAGAGTTTTCACAGCTCTAGCAAAACACAAGCTCACACTGAATGGCGAAAAGTGTGTCTTTGCTGTTTCAGAGATCGAATTTGTGGGGTTTCGGTTGTCGGCTGACGGTATATCCCCACTCCAGTCAAACGTGGATACCATTCACAGCATCCCAGAACCGAACTCTGCAGCACAGGTTGCCTCCTTCCTTGGCATGACTGGGTACTACCTGAAGTTTTTGCCCCAGTACTCAGCCACCACAGCCCCACTGCGCCAGCTCCTGCGAAAGGATGAGCCCTGGGTGTGGTCACAAGCCTGTACGGAAGCTGTTCGCCTCCTCAAATCGCAGCTCACATCGCCTCCAGTGTTGGCTCACTTTGACGTCGCCAGCCCCACCCTCGTCACCTGCGACACATCTGCTGCAGCTGTGGGGGCGGTGTTATCACAGATACAGAATGGAGTGGAGAAACCAATCGCCTTTGCCTCCCGAGCCCTTAGCCCCACCGAACAGAAGTACTCAGTCGGCGAGTGTGAGGCGCTGGTGTGCGTCTGGGCATGTGAGCGGTGGCGCCTGTACACGTATGGCCGTGCCTTCACCCTGCGAACCGATCACCAGGCTCTCACTGCCCTGCTGTTGACATCCGGCACGGGCCACAGACCACTGCGTCTACACCGCTGGTCTGACCGCCTCCGCCAATACAATTTCAGTCTCCAGTTCACACCAGGACATGACAATGTTGTTGCAGATCTGCTCTCCCGCACTGTCTCTGCCCCAGCCCCACTCGTCGGGTCTGAACAAGTGGAACAGGATATCGTCCAGATGCTGCACACGCCTCTCCAAACCACAGTCTCTCTCCAGGAGCTCAAAGAGGCCTCTGAACAGGATCCGGCCCTCTCCCAGCTGTGCGCCTTCATCAGAGATGGCTGGCCTCGCAAGGTGCCTGAGGAACTGTCTGCCTACTCCAGAGTTAAAGAGGAGCTCTCCTGCTGGAATGACTCCTGTGTTGCACGTGGGCTCTGCACTGTGATCCCAAGTGCCCTTCGTGCGCGTGTTTTATCCATGGCGCATGAGGGCCACTTGGGCATAGTGAAGCTCAAACAACGATGCCGAGACCTAGTGTGGTGGCCAGGTATCGACAGGGAAATCGAGGCCCTGGTCAAGGACTGTGCAGCCTGCCTTGTAAGTGGCAAGACTGGCCACCAAGCTCCCCCACCCCTGCAACCCCTTGCCTGGCCCTCTCAGCCCTGGGAGCACCTGCAGCTGGACGTCTGCGGGGAGATCCATGGTGTCCCCCACCATCAATGGTTCCTAGTGGTGACCTATGACCTGCACTCAAAATGGCCAGAGGTCACTGCCATGGGCTCCGTCACCTCTCGGGTCATCATTGATATCCTTGAGTCCCTCTTCTCCCGCTGGGGGCATCCAAAGGCCATCACCACAGAAAATGGCCCCCAAATGGTCTCTTCGGAACTCTCCTCTTACCTTGAGAGCAAGGGCATCCGTCACATTCGCACAGCATACTACCACCCCGAGTCAAATGGGGGGGTGGAGCGTTTTAACCAGACACTGAAAAATGGCCTCAGAGCACACCTATCCCAGGGGTGTGCATTTGACAAGGCCCTCCTCCACACACTGCTGCACTACAGAGCCTCCCAGCATTCCACTACAGGGGTCTCACCCGTATCCCTCATGCTAGGCCGTGAGCTCATGCTGCCCCTTGGCAGGCTCCGCCCCTCGCTAGCTCAGAGCCCTGCTCCACCGGCTCAAGCCACAGTCGCTAGACAGCAGGAGAAGATGAAACTCCACTTCGACCAGTCGAAGAGGGCCAAGGCGCCCAACATCTCAGTCTCCGATTGGGTCAGAGTCCGCAGGCCTCACCGCAATAATAAGATGGCGTCATTCTGGTCCTCCCCTCTCCAAATCAGCCGCCAACTTGGACCAGCCACTTTCTGCCTCACTGACGGCTCTCGGTGGCATGCCAGCCGCCTTCGGAAGGTGCCAGCACTCCCTGATGCGGGATTATACGGACCTAACCCCCAAGCCTTACCCCCAGAGTGGCGGGATGCACATGTGGCTCAGCCAGCCAACCCTCAAGCAGATGTTGTGCCTCAGCCTGCTCCTCACCAGTCCACACCTCAGCCTGTTCGTACACGTTCTCGCCCTGGCCACCTACAGGACTTTGTCACTACATTTCATGTTTGAAATTCTGTGAGGGGGGAGGAAATGTTATGTCTGACATTTGGTGATAGGTACTCGATTGCCTTGGCCTGAGCACATGGAGTTTGATAGTGCTGTGATCATTGTATTGTGTATAGGTATTCGATTGCTGGTGCCTGGAAGTGTGTGTGTATGGCAGCCATATTAAAAGCAGCATGATCTGAACTCACTGACGGTCTCTGGATTATCTTTGCAAACGCAACATTTGTGTCTGCGCTGGTGCTGGGTTGGCTGAATTCTGCTGACGCTGTGCCCTCAGAGGTTGCAGCTTCCTCTGAAGAGTCTGGAGGCTCAGGCTGTTCCTCCTGGCTAGTGGGGACAGGTGCTTGCGATGGTCCTGTGGGGGAGTAAAGGAAAGAGTCAGAGATGTGAGGCCAAGGTTACATGCCCATTGCATATTGCAGATGATCATAAGTCCATCTGTTAGAGCTTCAGAATCATTATCAGCGACTCATGCAATGTCAATGAGAGAGATGAAAAACTATTCTGTCACCAGCTTTCTCTGATGCACCCATCTGTCCGTCCCCCACTTGCGCATCGTCCTCGAGTCCCATGATCTCCAGGACCGCCTCCTCCCAGGGGGTGAGGTGGGCTACTGAGGGTGAACCTCCTCCTGTCCTCGCTCTTTCCCTCTTATTGTGAGCTCTCTTTTCCTGCAATGAGGGAGACAAGTGGAGTTTGAGTGAGAATGACGGAGTGCATGTAGAGAATCCATAGCATAGATGCTTAGAAGGAGACAAAGCTGGAGTGAGTTGGCAAGACCAAGGGCCCTCCCTGTGTTTTGTAAGTTGTTTTCATAGCATCACAGTGATAGGGAGTGTGAGGGCTGCATAGTCGAATAGTTAGGTGAATATGACGATAGAGAGAGGGGGAATGGGTAAGGGTGCAGGGATGTCAGTGTCAAGTGGGATGTGGAGGAAGAGGTTGCTAAAGCTGAGTGCTGGTGAGGAGAGGCAATGGGGATCAGATTGAGAGTGATGGCAAAGTCATACTCACTTTTCCAGTGCACAGAAGGCCATGAAACCTCTCCCTGCACTGAAGCCAGATTCTGCGGATCATCGACAACGAGTTGACCTTCTGGGCCACCTGGATCCACACAGCCTTCGTCTGCTGGGGAGGCTTCTTCCTACCTGAAGAAGGGAAGAGCACCTCCTTACTAGCTCTTGCTCCCTCCACCAAAGCTTGCAGGGCGACGTCATCAAATCTGGGAGCAGACTTAGGTCTCCCGCTGCTCATTCTGCCTCCGTGTCCCTCTCACTGCAAAGGCCAAAAGGTTGGCAATCTGTAGAAGAAGCAAGGCTTCTTGCAGACCTTAAATGCAGCAGCAATGATGACATCATCGAAGGCGAGTTTCAGACCGAAAAAACTAATTGGGCCATGGGTTCCCACACGCTGGAACTCAATTGCCCAATTATGTGAAAATCACATCAATCTCCCACATCGATTTGGAATCGGGTGGATAACACGAAAAGCGGATGACACGACCCCAGCCCGCCCCAATGACAAAATCCAGCCCATTATCTTTGTCATCTTGACTAGCCTGTTCCCAGTTCCACACATGGCTGCTTCTCATGTCTTGGCTCTGCTTGCAGGGGTGGTGGGAAACAGAGGTCAGGTACTTCCCTATAATGAGGGAGGCAAATCAGAGCACTGGCACCCTGCTTAGCTCCCATGCACTCCCTCCCCCAATCTGAGGCTTGGGTACATGTCCCTTAACCAAGAAATGGTGAATGCCCTGGCTACTCCTACAGAGAGGCTGATTTTAACCTGCATGACTGACTCAACACATCAATATTGGATTCTAGCTTTAACAGAAAACAACGTCGATGTGAGTATTAGGAAGTGCTTGTACTGAGTCATCACTGTATCCAAGAAAATTTTGCTGGGCACCAAAGGTTTATTAACATTTCGAAGGATGATGTTGCCATATTTTTGAACGCACTTTTGCCATATTTGCATAGAGATAAGGAAGAAATGGTGACATCACATCATAAATGAAATCTGCATTATAAATTAATTTTTAAGTAGTTTGAAATAAAACTAAGATGTAAATCTAAAAACCATGTCATAAAGGTTTGTTTTACAACAAATAGAGCACTGCCGCCGTATAAATGTTTTTTATTTGTTTTTATGGGGTGTGGGTGTTGCTGGCAAGGCCAGCATTTATAGCCCATCCCTAATTGCCCTTGAGAAGGTGGTGGTGAGCCGCCTTCTTGAACCACTGCAGTCCGTGTGGTGAAGGTACTCCCACAGTGCTGTTAGGGAGGGGGTTCCAGGATTTTGACCCAGCGATGATGAAGGATCGGCGATATACTTCTAAGTCAGGATGGTGTGTGACTTAGAGGGGAACTTGGAGGTGGTGGTGTTCCCATGTGCCTGCTGCCCATATCCTTCCAGGTGGAAGAGGTCACTGGTTTGGGAGGTGCTACCGAAGAAGTCTTGGCGAGTTGCTGCAGTGCATCTTGTAGATGGTACACACTGCAGCCACGGTACGCCGGTGGTGGAGGGAGTGAATGTTTAAGGTGGTGGATGGGGTGCCAATCAAACGGGCTGCTTTGTCCTGGATGGTGTCGAGCTTCTTGAGTGTTGTTGGAGCTGCACTCATCCAGGCAAGTGGAGAGTATTCCATCACACTCCTTACTTGTGCCTTGTAGATGGTGGAAAGGCTGGAAATGTCTCAGTATAGTCGACATAATTTCCAGCAGCAGGATTTTCAGAGCAGGGTACACTTGGCAGTTCCACTGCAAGGGATAGTTAATTTTTAAAAAAAGTAGGTGTGAATATGCAATAGTTACATCCCACTGCTTTCACAGAATTGTCTTTCTTCACTTGGCATGTTCTTACTATTCAATTCTTTACCTGTTTGCTCCATATGGGTATTCCAATCACCCCGAACACTATCTTACCATAGTGTGGAGTCATCCCCAAAATGCTAATTGTATAATAAAGGTTTTAGATTTGAGAATTGCAAATTTGCAGATTTTCTTTTAATAAATATACTTATTTGCCAATATGGTAAATTAGGGGTGTACATATTTTTTGTCTTCATAGGCGCATACCATGAGCCTTGGGGGGCAAGAAATAGGCCAGGATTTTCCACGTCCCAGCGGAGGGGGTGGGGCAGGACTCCCAGTCGCCACTCTGACCACCTTTTCCTGGGTCAGGGGTCTTTACCTCTGCGGGGGGGGGGGTCCCGCCAGCATACCCACAACCAAGAGAGCCCACCACTGCCAATGAGACATGAAAAGGGGACAAGCTTAAAGGGGGAAGAAGAGCCCAAGGAGTTGAAAAAATTTTTAGGCCTTGGATCTGTCTGTATATAATATATAGATATATTCTGAAATTATATTTAAAATATGTAAACATACTATATTTCGCTACAGTTGATAGTGATGGAAAAATTGAAACTGTTTTAGTACCTTACCTGTGGGTATATGTAGCTGCTCTCTGTGACATTACAGAGGGAAGTAGAATATGCTACAGTATAATTGCTACATGAGCAAGGCAGAATCTTGGCAGATAAAATCAGTTCATTCTGTTCCCAATCTGTGGAATTGTAATATCCACAACATTGAAACTAGGATACAAAACAAATAACATTTGAAAAGGGTCAGCAACCACTTTGTATTTATTTTTCTAGTAGACCTCCTGCAGTGTTGCTCCCTGTGTGTGGAGGGTTTCTAAGAATAGGGGTATTATGCAAAGTGGTATTACCAGGGACACTGACTTATCAGCATCGGTGGTGGCCCTAGCATCTGGCAGCACTGGAATGGAATCTCAGGGTCTAGTGGTACTTTGAGGTGGGTTTCCAGGGTCTGGCCGCACTGGAATGGAATCTCAGGGTCTACTCGTACTTTGAGGTGGGTTTCCAGGGTCTGGCCGCACTGGAATGGAATCTCAGGGTCTACTAGTACTTTGAGGTGTGTTTCCAGGGTCTGGCCGCACTGGAATGGAATCTCAGGGTCTAGTAGTACTTTGAGGTGTGTTTCCAGGGTCTGGCCGCACTGGAATGGAATCTCAGGGTCTACTAGTACTTTGAGGTGTGTTTCCAGGGTCTGGCTGCACTGGAATGGAATCTGAGGGTCTAGTAGTACTTTGAGGTGTGTTTCCAGGGTCTGGGAGCACTGGAATGGAATCTCAGGGTCTAGTAGTACTTTGAGGTGTGTTTCCAGGGTCTGGCAGCCCTGGAATGGAATCTCAGGGTCTAGTAGTACTTTGAGGTGTGTTTCCAGGGTCTGGCCGCACTGGAATGGAATCTCAGGGTCTACTAGTACTTTGAGGTGTGTTTCCAGGGTCTGGCTGCACTGGAATGGAATCTGAGGGTCTAGTAGTACTTTGAGGTGTGTTTCCAGGGTCTGGGAGCACTGGAATGGAATCTCAGGGTCTAGTAGTACTTTGAGGTGTGTTTCCAGGGTCTGGCAGCCCTGGAATGGAATCTCAGGGTCTACTAGTACTTTGAGGTGGGATTCCAGGGTCTGGCAGCACTGGAATGGAATCTCAGGGTCCAGTAGTACTTTGAGATAGGTTTCCCGGGTCTGGGAGCACTGGGAGGGGTTCACAAGGTTCCAGAAACACTGGAGAGGAAGGTTCTGGGAACGATGGTGTAGGCTTGAGTTCTGGGAGCACTGGGAAAGGGTGCTGGGACCTAGGAGAACTGGGATAAAGGTCATGGTGTGGAGATGCCGGAGTTGGACTGGGGTGGACAAATGTAGGAAGTCACACAACACCAGGTTATAGTCCAACAGCTTTATTTGAAATCACAAGCTTTCGGAGCGCTGGAAGCATTTCTCCACTTCACCTGAAGAAGGAGCAGCGCTCCGAAAGCTTGTGATTTCAAATAAAGCTGTTGGACTATAACCTGGTGTTGTGTGACTTTTTACATTTGGGATAAAGGTGTTCTCAAGGTCTGGGAGCAGTGGGCGCTTTTATGGGATTCAGGATTGCTGGGGATGTGGCTTTGTGAGTACTGAGAGGGGGTCTTGGGGTCTCAGAGTGGGGAATGGAGGAAGTCTGAGGAGAGAGATACTGTAGTCCAGCAGGAATTGGAGCGGGTTTTGAAGTATTAGGGGTTGCTGAGATATGGCTGTACTGGGGGTAAACGGAGTCTAAATCCTTGTGGGGGAAAGGAGTCCAAAACTCCTGTTAGTCTCCTTCAAACATCAGGTCCTTGCCCCTGTAATTCTCAGGTGGGCCTGTGAATGTGCAAGCAACCCACCCTCCTGAAACAGGTGAGAGGCTGTTTAAATATGCAAATTAGGGTCTGTGCCAGTTAGATTAGAAAAATCTCTCTCCTGGTGAAGCCATGGAAATTGAGTTTAAGGGCCACCAGGATAAGAGCTCAACGCAAGTAGACCTTCAGGTAGTAAGAAGAGAACCATGAGGAAGATCCCTCAGTGTCTGAAAGAAGAGAGAGCATGCAGAGAATCCTGAGTGGAGCCATAGAAATTGAGCCCTGAGGGACCTGAAGCTGAGGGAAAAGAAGCCAGTCTGAATAGCCCTCCCTGAACTTGGCCAAGCTTGACAAATGCTGACAAGTAAGGGTGGTCATCACATCAGAATAGAAGGGACAATGTGTGTTCTTGAAACCTGCAGGTAGAAACGGGGGGGGGGGGGGGGGGGGGTGGCATGGAAGTAAGGTGCTTGGTAGAGAGTTACTCTACTGTGAATAATGTTGTAAGGATATATGATATGCAGAGGATGTATGCTGTATTGTCATATTCTGTGAGCATGACCTGCTACTCAAATGCACATCAAGGTGGTCCAGACTTGCTTGCAGACTGCCTGTTAATAAAGTCTTTCTGTAACATTACTATTACATGATTTTTCAAGGTAATCAGGAATGGTAATAGTTATGACAAAGGGGATGCCCTGCAGGTTATAACATTTTAATTATTGTTGTTTGTGTGTTTGGTTTTTGTAAACTTACTTCTTTCTGTATGATATCTAAAAGGTTCCATTTTGAAAAGTTGCCATTGCCATATTGTTCAATGGCCTCAATGGTTTTCTCATCCATCACAGTTACAATCTGTTAAAATTAAGTATATTTGGATTGAACTTTCTTTCAAAGGTCAGCAACGCAACAGAGCTGCTGTTGAGTGAAAGAGCTAGAAGATAATCTTTTTATAGTCGCACAAAAAGACTCTGAAACTGAGACATTCACTGCTAGCAATTAAATCAATAATCCAAAAATATATACAGTGAGTCAACCACTGGTATCGTGGTTCTGCCTGTTAGTTCTGTATTAATTTGCTGAACACCAGTTGCTTCTTAACACAAAACACTGACTCACAAGAAGGTAAGAGCCCATGGAATCCAGGGTGCCTTGGCACATTGGATACAAAACTGGCTTAGTGGCAGAAGGCAGAGGGTGATGGTCGAAGGTTGTTTTTGTGACTGGAAACCTGTGGCCAGTGGGGTACCACAGGGATCGGTGCTGGGTCCCTTGCTGTTTGTGGTCTACATTAATGACTTGGATATGAATGTAAAGGGTATGATCAGTAAATTCACGGATGATACTAAAATTGGTAGGGTGGTAAATAGCGAGGAGGGTAGCCTCAGTCTGCAGAACGATATAGATGGGTTGGTCAGATGGGCGGAACAGTGGCAAATGGAATTTAACCCGGAAAAGTGCGAGGTGATGCACTTTGGGGGGTCTAACAAGGCAAGGGAATACACAATGAATGGTAAGACCCTAGGCAAGACGGAGGGTCAGAGGGATCTGGGTGTGCAGGTACACAGATCCCTGAAGGCGGCGGAACAGGTGGATAAGGTGGTAAAAAAGGCATATGGGATACTTGCCTTCATTAGCCGAGGCATAGAATATAAGAGCAAGGAGGTTATGATGGAGCTGTATAAAACACTGGTTAGGCCACAGCTGGAATACTGTGTGCAGTTCTGGTCGCCACACTACAGGAAAGATGTGATCGCGTTAGAGAGGGTGCAGAGGAGGTTCACCAGGATGTTACCAGGGCTGGAGCGCTTCAGCTATGAAGAGAGACTGGGCAGATTGGGTTTGTTTTCCTTGGAGCAGAGGAGGCTGAGGGGGGACATGATTGAGGTGTACAAAATTGTGAGGGGCATAGATAGGATGGATGCTGAGGAGCTTTTCCCCTTAGTAGAGGGGTCAATAACTAGGGGGCATAGATTCAAGGTAAAGGGAGGGAGGTTTAGAGGGGATTTGAGAAAGAACTTTTTCACCCAGAGGGTGGTTGGAGTCTGGAACTCACTGCCTGAAAGGGTTGTGGAGGCAGAAACCCTCACAACATTTAAGAAGCATTTGGATGAGCATTTGAAATGCCATAGCATACAAGGCTACGGGCCAAATGCTGGAATATGGGATTAGATTAGACAGGGCTTGATGGCCGGCATGGACACGATGGGCCGAAGGGCCTCTATCTGTGCTGTATTACTCTATGACTCTATGACTCTAAGGTTTCTGCAATGCATTACAAACTGGTAATTAATTTCTTATGTACGTGATATATTGACATCAGTAAAATAAAGAATCAAGAGCTAGAAACTCTCCTCGAGCCTCGTTTGGGATGCTAAATCAGAAAAGCTGGAAAAGTTAGCGCCAGGCGCTAACCTCTTCCAGCCTTTCTGAAATTCCCACGTTTTGCTCCAAGAGGGAAGTGAAGTGCTAAGTTAAGTGCTCCACTTCCTTCTTGGAGCGCAAGGAGGGGGGGGAAGTTGACCACCAGGGGCGCACAGCTCTGCAGTGCCACGCACTGGGCCATGTGATGCTGACGCATTGTAGGGGCTCTTCCCTGAATTAAAGGGAAGGGCCCCATGCTCCGAACTCTGCAGTTTTTGTTTTAACTTACCTGCAGCACCGGGGAGCGGGGTGCCGCGCGATCAGCAGAGTGCCGGGCTGACCGAGCGCGGCACGGATCCCGCGTCCGGAGCAAAAAAAAAACATTTTTCAAAAAAGCCGACATTTTTTTCAGGGCAGCCGGCCACCTCACCTCTAACTTCCGCCCCGCTAGCGGCTGGCCGCCCTGCTAGCGTCCCCTGCAGCAGTCGCTGCCATCGCCTAGCGTTGCTGCAGGGGGCGAAGGGGAATTTTTCTGCCAGGGCAAAGCGCCCGGAGATAACGTCATGATCTCTGGGTGCATGAGATCGGGGCACAACCCGGTAGCACTGTCGCTAACCTCCCGCAGAATTTGGCGGGAGGCACGGTCAGCGCCGCGGCCAGGCGAAAAAGCCTTTGCGCCCTGTTAGCGCCCCCCACGGGAGGTGCAAAGGAGGGGAATTTCTCCATCCAAATCTTTTTCCTCGAATTAAAATACCGATGATTAATTCACTGAAGTTAATGTCACCAGCCCACTGTGACATCACCAAGTGTTGTTGCCATATGGGGGGGAAGGCAGTGCACCCACTCGGAAGAGTACTTAGTGCAATGGTGACTCATTAACACCTCTGACGTGGCACATACGCATTACGAGTCATTCTAATCATACAATTGAATATGGATAAAATGAGTGAGAAAGTGCTCTGTAACTGCATCAACTGGTTCAGATTGTGGGCCAGAAATTCCAGAACGGGGCTTGCAGTGCGTGCAAGCCCCGTATTTGCACTTACCCCGCGCTCCTGCCGATCAGCTCCAGGGACGCCTGCACTTGCAGAAACTGAAAGAAGAATCCCGGGCAGCGTATGACGTCACGCCGCCCAGGAATGCAGCCAGCGCGGAGCCAGGAGCGTGCAGTGTAAGTGAGACACGCCCCTTGAGGTCTCAGTTTCACTGGACACGCCCCCAATGTTTCTGTCAAGCTGCTTTGCTTTTTTACATGCAAAGCAGCAGTTTAAATAGGTTTTTGGAAGTTTTTTGAAGATTTTGGTAACTTTTATAAACTTTTAAAAATGTTTACATTATTTTGAGTAATCTGAAGTAGTTTTAAAGAGAATTAAAGCAATTTAAAGACTTTTAAAAGCCCTAAAAGAATTTTTTTAATTCCATTTATTTATTTAGCAATGTCGTCGTCATACGTGTCTTCACACTGTTCCCTTTGGGGAACTGTATGAAGTGGTGGAAGGATTTATGGCCGTGATTAACGCTCATTCCGTGACCGTAACCATCTTTGAACCAGCCATTAGGGCGGTTAGTCCTATGGCGGGAGGGTTTTACGGGCTCCCACAAGCTATACAAGGAGGGGGGGCCACCCACACCCACGGACGCAAATATCCCACTGGATGTCAACCCAGAATTTAGAGTCGGAGCTCCGACTCCACTTGCCGGGACTGTCTGGAGCGGGGTTCGAAACCCTACCCTGATCTGGCCCAGCGGCGGGGATCCTACCGCTATGACAAAGGCCCAATCCGATTAGCAACGTGAAATGGCAGCATAGGGCTCCAGTCACGGGGAGGGAAAAGGCGCAGGAAACGTATGGGTGTCACCTTTTGTGCGGAGTGGGCCTTTTGCGTAGCAGTAAGCATCCCCGCCGCTGGGCCAGAAGGAGTAGGGTTTTGAACCCCACTCCAGACAGTCCCGGCAAGTGGAGTCGGAGCTCCAACTTTAAATTCTGGGTGGACATCCAGCGGGATACTTGCGTCCGTGGGTGTTGGTGGCCCCCCCCCCCTCAGATGGGTTGTGGGAGCCCGTAAAACCCTCCCGCCATAGGACTAACCACCCTAATGGCTGGTTCAAAGATGGTTACGGTCACGGAATGAGCGTTAATCACGGCCATAAATCCTTCCACCACTTCATACAGTTCCCCAAAGGGAACAGTGTGAGGATACGTCCGATGATGACCTCTTGCGCATTGCACCTCCTTGGACCCTCAGTCGCAGATGCGAGGGGGCAAGTCGTGCAATTGTTAAATTTTTTATTTTATTGACATGTAAAATGTTGGCCCAATAATTCCCTTCCAAATGCGCTAGTACGGTCGGGGTACTTACGCATCTGGCCGGATGAAATGCCGGTTTTCAGCATGCACAGTGCATGTGGGGAAAACCGGCATTTCCTGTCCTCTGAACGAAGGGGTTCAGAGGCAGAACGCGTGCGACTGCACAGGCAGCGCGTGCGCAGTATAATTCGCCGCTTTCATTAATGCTTTCAGTGAGGTCCAGTCATTACAACTTACACATGAAAAAAGCATGGGTACAGTTGCTACAGAGGCTGCGGAGGAAGATATTTCTTATCGTGGAGCTTCTGAAAGTATGTATGTCTGTATATATTCCTTTGCGTGTTATGTATATATTCCTTTACTTATGTGTATGAATGTATTATTTAATTATGACTTTCAGAGAAAGTAACTTATTGGAAAATCATAATTAAAAACATACATTCATACACATTAGTAAAGGAATATAAAACATACATACATATACGTAAAGGAATATATGTGGACATACATACATAACTCATTCTCACATTCCATTCACACAGCCACAATTGCTCCTTCTACCTACCGTTCTGAAAACCCTTTTAAAAAAAAAAATTTAACTTTTAAACTTACTTAAAATTTCTTAAAATAACTTCCCTCCCTTTCCCAAACAAAAATATTGCATTTCAAAAGCTCCACGATAAAATATATCTTCCTCCGCAGCCAATGAACAACTTTACACTTGCTTTTTTCAAGTGTAACTTCTAAGGACTTAACCTCACGGATTTCATGAATGAAATCCACGAAGTTCACTGCGCAAGCGCTGCCTGTGCAGTCGCACGCGCTCGAGGTCTGGAAATGCCGGCGTTCCCCGCATGCGCTGTTCATGCTGAACGCCGGCATTTCCAACGGCCAGAAGCGTCAGTAAGCCGACCGTACTCACGCTTCTGGCCTGGAATTTCTGGCCCAATGTTTCAAACAGGGCAAAGTTTGGTTGTTTTTTTAAGTTCACTGTGGTTCTGAGACACATTGGAACTTCAGATTTTATTTTATGTTATATTAATCTTGAGACATTGTTCTTATTTTTGCTTTCCACTGTAGTGGCTCCTGGCTGTCATTCAGGCCTTAAGATTGCCACCAGCCTCTTTGCTAAACAGTGTTTGTAAATGCTGCTCGACAGGAATGGAGCATTTGCAACATTAAAATAACAAACATTTTGAAATACTCATATGACGGAAGAGGGGATTTGAATGGGAAATGCCTTGTATCAGACACGAGTAGATGAAGTAAGATTTTTTAAATACGAAACAGGGCTGTGTTTAAAATCTTGTCACTGTAAAATGATTCAATATTTCTATAGGATTTATAGAATCATAGAAGAGTACAGCCATTTGGCCCATCAAGTCTGCGCCAGCTCTTTCGAAGAGCAATCCAGTTAGCCCCACTCCCCTGCTCCTTCCCCATATCCCTGAAATGTTTTCTCCTTCACGTATTTATCCAATTCTCTTTTGAAGGCTACTATTGAATCTGTATCCACCACCCTATCAGGCAGAGCATTTCAAATCCTAACCACTCGTTGCGTAAAAGAAGTCTTTACTCATGTTGTCTCTGGTTCTTTTGCCGTTCACTTTAAATCTGTGCCCTCCCGTCATCGGCCCCTCAGCCACTGGAAACAGCCTCTCTCCATTTACTCCATCCAAATCTCTCATGATCTTAAACACCTCTATCAAATCTCCTCACAGCCCTCTCCGTTCCAAGGAGAACAACCCCAGCCTCTCCAGTCCATCCACGCAACTGTATTCCCTCATCCCTGGAACCACTCTGGCAAATCTGCTCTGCACTCTCTCCAAAGCCTCCACGTCCCTCCCAAAGTGTGATGCCCAGAATTGGACACAATACCCAGGACTTGCATATCTTGTGTGTGGTAACATTAATATTAAACACAAATGATTGGTGTCATAATGCTGGAGAGATTTAGCGATGACTGAAGATAATTTTCCCACATTTAATATTACTGCTTTCACTCACTTTACCGTATAAAGTTCTGTGTTTTCACTGTTGTATTAAACGTTTAACAATGTGGATAGATGAGTTCTAGAATTTTGCTGGGGATGCATTGTGAGTTAAGAGGCAGAATATGTGAACTGGAACAAGCAAAGATGGCACAGAGTATCATCAGAATGTTATTACTGATTATCTTCTTATTCATAAAATGTGAATATAATTATTTTAAAAAGCTCCAAATTATTGTACAACAACAAACTGGAGCTCAAGATCAACCATCTGCACTTTGATTTAATCCATTTATTAACTTAGAATAATCCTTTAAATTAATTGTCATATTGGTTTTAAATGGTAACAGCAAATGCATACTTACCTTATCATAAAGAATAAGTACAGTCAATCCAGTTGCAAGTTGAAGAATGAAAATAAGGATCAGAAATAAGAAGTACTGAAAATAAAAATAAATAAATCAGTGCAACAGCTCCAACAGCATTTCCTAACCTGTTGAACTATTTGATTCCATATTAGAGAGAGAGGGGGTAAATTTGACTTTGTGCAATGGTGTAGAATGGGTGATAGCTCATTTTACAACTCTTCTGATTTTTATTTTCAATGAAGTCAATAAGAGTGTAAATAAAAATTGGTCTCTTGAAAAGAGAAGGCTGAGGGGTGACCTAATAGAGGTCTTTAAAATAATGAAAGGTTTTGACAGAGTAGACACAGAGGGCGCGATTTTCCAAGCCCCGAGGAGGCGGGTTTGGAGGCAGGAGTGGTGGGAAAATTACAGAATCGGGGGGGCAGGAACCCATCCTGCCCGCAACCCGCCTCCGTGCCAATGTCCCAGGAGGCGGGTACCCGACCTGTGCTGGGAGCCGCCTCCCCGAGGCGGGAAGGGGATTAGTGCCTAATCCCTATTTTTAGCCTTGAAGTGTGGGCTGTCCGACGGCTCCGAACCACGTCAAGTTAGCGAGGCGGACCGTTGGTCTGCAGGGGTTGGAGGGGTCGAGATGTCCGTTGTGCAGGTGAGTGATGGGTGCATGTGTGCAGAGGTAAGCGTGTGAGGTAAGTGTAAAGTGTTTTACTTACCTTTACTTTCTTCTGCAGGCTTCCTTCTTTCAGTTCTTGGGAGTCCCTTAGCTCACCGGCACAGAAAGCAGAATGGCTGCTGAATTGTCAAAAGCTGCAGCCTCTGCTTTCTGGTCTGGAGAGCTCTCTAACTGAGTCTGAGTAGAAGGACTCAAGTTAGAAGACAGATTGTCCGTGTTTGACAGCTTCACAGAGCTGTCAAATGCTGATTTTTCATCTGTCAAAAGCTCTTGACAGATGAAATGTCAATCGCTG
This sequence comes from Somniosus microcephalus, assembly GCF_052327205.1. Lineage (NCBI taxonomy): Eukaryota > Metazoa > Chordata > Chondrichthyes > Squaliformes > Somniosidae > Somniosus > Somniosus microcephalus. Next base: position 77,672,580 of record NC_141002.1, read on the forward strand.
ACGTCACCAGTAACCAGGTGTCCCTTAATTGGCCTGCTGAGCCCGCTGGGCGGGCTTAACAAGGTCAATCAAGGGAAAATAGCGTGGGTTGGCCACAAGTCAATGGAGGCGGGACTACAACCCAAAAAGTGGGAGTCCCGCCTCCAAAAGCTCCCCATTGACAAAATCGAGCCCAGAGTGTTTCCACTTGTGGGAAAAAGCAAAACTAGAGGCCATCAATATAAGGATAGTCACCAAGAAATCAAATAGGGAATTCAGAAAAAACGTCTTTACCCAGAGAGTGGTGAGAATGTGGAACACTCTACCACAGGGAGTGGTTGAAGTGAAAAGTATAGATGGATTTAAGGGGAGGTTAGATAAGCATATGAGGGAGAAGGGAATAGGGGGTTATGCTTGTTGTGTATGTACCTTTAAGGGAATAACTGGTCTTAGACTGCAGTACCGGCAGTGACCACCCCTGTATAAAAGGCCCTAGCAGGCTTCTGTAGTTTCAGTTTCAAGCTGCCGCTTGTTCAAGTAAAGTACCTGTTAAACTGTTCTCCCGAAGTCCGTGTATTATTGAGGCGCGGACTTTACAGTGGCGACGAGTAAGTTCGAACTCACCTGCAGTGTGGCATCATCTCACGGGGATCTCGCCTGAAAGGAAGGTCCTGGAAGGTCGTAGTCTGAGCAACGGGCGTCGACCGAGGGCAACCGCCCAAAGAATCCATTGGTGTTTGGAGAATTGCGGGAGAGACTGTGGTTCCAGCGAATCGTGCTGGTAGCAGGTAGCGCGCTGACCCTTCCGGACTGCGGCGGGCTCAAGCTCGATCGAGCGGCTCTACAAATCGGGCCGCGCAGCGTCGCCGGGAAAAGAAAACAAGAGAGAGAGGGTGCTCGAGAACAGGACAGCGGAGAGAAACTAAACGGGGGGGAAGGAAAGCGAGACGCGCCGAAGCTGCGGGTCGTCGCCATTACCCCGTAGAACGCTAGGAGCAGCATGGCAGTAAGGGGAAGAGGCGCCATTTTATCCCGTTGGGGAAGAAGCAAAAGCGCGGGAGGCGCCATTTTATTCCATTGGGGAAGAAGCAAAAGCGCGGGAGGCGCCATTTTAAATCGCCCAAGATGCCAAAAAGTGGCAGTAATCACTGCTTTCGACAACGAGGTAGAAGACTGGACCACGTATGTGGAAAGAATTGAAGTGTACTGCAAGGCAAATGAGGTGGTTGATGGAAAGAGGGCGTCGGTATTATTAAATCTGATGGGTGCAAGTACGTACGGCCTATTGCGGAATTTAATTACCCCAGCTAAACCAATGGAGAAAAGTTTTGAGGAGATTGTTCATATTTTACAGGAACACCTAAGCCTTACACCACTGCTGATAGCAAAAAGATTCAAGTTCCATAAAAGAAACCAGCACAAAGATGAGAGCAATGCTGACTATCTTACAGAACTACGCAAGTTATCGAAGCACTGCCAGTTCGGAGCAGGACTGGCAGACACCTTACGGGATAAGTTTATCTGCGGGCTCCAGAGTGAAGGAACCCAGAAACGACTACTTTCAAAAAAGGACCTGACGCTAGAACAGGCTTTCAGCGTGGCAGTATCCTACGAAGCAGCAGCACGGGGAGCTGCGAAAATACAACAGAAACCACAAGAATACAGCGCTAACGAAATGGCGTATGGAGCCAAAAAGTGCTATCGCTGTGGCAGAACAACCCATGAGCAGAAGGACTGCTGGTTTAAAGACAAAATATGCAGGCAATGCGGGAAAATGGGACATATAGCAAGAGTCTGCAGGTCGGGAAAGAAGACCAACACGACAAGAACTACTAAGGAACAGTACAGGAAAGTAAAGAAACTGACAGATAGTAGTTCAGAAGATCAGGAGAGTGATAAGGACTCCAGGAGCAGGCGATTAAGTTGTTTAAAGTTACACAATGTGATCGCAAAAGAAGATCACCGAACCATTTGGGTCACCCTCATGATAGCAGGGTCCCCAGTGAAGCCCTGTTCCTGAGACTAGCCCTGTTCCTGGGACTAGGGACAGGGTCACTGGCAAGGCTTGGAAGCTAAGCTAAGTCAGAGCCAGGCCTGGTTAGTACCTGGAGGAGTAACCATCAGGGAAGACCAGGTGCAGAAGGTCACGGAAGGAGCCCCGAGGAGGGGTGGTTGGTGAGCAGGCCCGGGCGTTGGGCTGGATTGTCAGACAGGAGGAATGGTGGAAATGGAATGGCAGCATGCACAGACGCAGCGGCTTTGCTTCTCCCAGGATGGTGCTATTTACGTTAATGTTAATGTTATTTGTACTGGACTCATGGGAGCTTGCAAGATCACATTTTGTTGTTCATGTACTTGTGCATTGTACAATGACAATAAAAAGTTGAATTATTAATTATTAAGATGGAATTGGACACAGGATCAGCCCTAACTGTCATGAATCGAAAAGACTATGAGCGGCTGTTCTCACACATACCCTTAAAGGACACGTCCATTGTATTGAAGACACACACGGGGCAAAAGGTCTACCCCAGAGGAAAAATAAGGGTGCCAGTTGAATATAACGGAAAGGAAACACAGAAACTATACATGTATATACTACGAGATGGAGGACCACCATTATTGGGACGTGAATGGATCCGAAGACTACAATTGGATTGGCATTCCATTCTGGCACTAACTGTGACTGACAAAAAAGATGATGACGTCGCACCTGGACGTCTGTCACAAATTCTATCTGACGCGGAAGAGGTGTTCCAACAAGGACTTGGGATTCTAAAAGGAGTAAAGGCAACCATAAAGATTGAGGATAACGCAACCCCAAAATTTTTCAAGGCCAGACCGGTGCCATACGCGATACGCCCAGCTGTGGAAGCTGAACTGGAGAGTCTGGAGCGTTCGGGGGTGCTGTCTAAGGTGGACTGGAGCGAGTGGGCCACACCCATCGTTCCTGTAATGAAGAAAGCATTGAGCAGCACGCCTGGGGAGCCAAGGAAGGTTCGCATCTGTGGGGACTTCAAGGTGACTGTGAACCCAGTCCTGCACACAGTACAGTATCCGCTTCCGCGGATAGAAGATATTTTCACCTCACTATCTGGAGGGAAACGTTTCACAAAGATTGACCTGGCTCAAGCGTATCTAAAAATGGAGGTGGAAGAAGCATCTAGGAAATACCTCACGATAAACACTCACAAAGGCCTTTACCAGTACAATCGACTGGTATTTGGGGTAGCATCGGCCCCGGCTATGTGGCAGAGGGCAATGGAACAAGTCCTGCAAGGGATCCCGAGGACCCAGTGTTATTTGGACGACATCCTGGTTACGGGCGAAAATGACAGTGAACACCTTGCCAACCTGGAACAGGTGCTCACGAGATTGCAGGAATATGGGCTACGAGCCAACCGTCCCAAATGCGAGTTCTTCGGGAGACAAATCTCGTATTGTGGCCACATGATTAATGAGGAAGGGTTGCATAAGTCGCCGGACAAGATTGAGGCTGTAGTCAAGGCTCCAGCACCAGAAAATGTGTCGCAACTGAGGTCGTTCCTCGGGTTGGTGAACTACTACCATAAGTTCTTGCCGAATTTATCTACAATTCTGCACCCACTGAATGCCCTCCTTCAAACTGGAGTAACATGGAAATGGAGTGATGAGTGTAAGCGTGCCTTTCAGGAATGTAAATGCCAAATCACTTCAAAAGAAGTATTGGCCCACTACAACCCAACACTACCGATTCGGTTGGCATGTGATGCGTCACCTTACGGCATTGGAGCGGTGCTGTCAAACAAATTCTGTGATGGTTCAGAGAGGCCAATAGCCTTTGCATCGCGCTCGCTAACCTCAGCCGAGCGTAACTACGCCCAGATTGACAGGGAGGCCCTCAGCCTGGTGTGGGGGGTGAAGAAGTTCAATCACTATCTGCACGGGCAGAAATTCACCCTACTGACTGATCATCAACCCCTGGTCTCAATTTTTAACCCAAAGAAGGGCGTTCCGGTGATGACGGCGCAACGGCTGCAAAGATGGTCACTTTTTCTAGGGGCACATCAGTATGACATAGAGTACAAAGGTACAAAACAACACGGAAACGCTGATGGGCTGTCGCGCCTACCGTTGCCTACGGCGGAAGAAGCACCTGCAGTGGACACTGTGGAGATATTCCATGCGACCATAGTCGAATGTTTGCCTGTTACAAACGCAAGTATCGAGAAGGAAACCCGAAATGACCCAACACTCTCTCGGGTCTATGATTTGACGGTGAAGGGATGGCCAACATATGGCGACTCACTGTTGCCAGCATTCTCGCCAAGGAGGGAACAGCTGTCAGTGTGCCGGGGAACCTTGATGTGTGGATCCCGAGTGGTAATTCCACCCAAGTTGAGAGATTGATTACTCAATGAGCTTCACGAGGGTCATCTGGGAGGGGTAAAAATGAAGAGCCTAGCCAGGGCGTTTGTGTGGTGGCCGGGAATCGATAAAGAAATCGAGGATATGACCAAGAGATGCACAGGATGCCAGAAGGTCCAAAACGCTCCACCACAGGCCCCGCTACATTCATGGGAGTGGCCCTCATCTCCATGGCAATGGGTACACATTGATTTCGCTCGTCCATTTATGGACTCAATGTTTCTAATCGCTGTGGACGCCCATTCGAAATGGCCAGAGGTCATTAAAATGTCCTCCACCACCACGGAGAAAACTATTGCAGTCCCAAGGACCATCTTCGCCAGGAATGGGTTGCCAGAACAGGTCTGTTCCGACAAAGGCCCACAGTTTGTGTCTGAGGATTTCCGGAGGTTCCTGAAAAATAATGGGGTGAAACATTACACATCTGCCCCATATCATCCAGCCACAAATGGATTGGCTGAGAGGTTTGTTCAGACCTTTAAAAAGGCCATAAAGGCAATGTATAATGATGACATACCACTGCAACACAAGGTGGATAACTTCCTAAATAACAACAGAAAATGCTGGAAAAACTCAGCAAGTCAGGCAACATCCGTGGAGAGAAATTTGAGTTGACGTTTCGGGTTTGACCCTTCTTCAAAACTGGAGAGAAAAGGAACTAGATCGAAGGCAGGGCTGCGATCGGACAAAAGAATAAAAGAACCAAAAGAAGTAAAAGAGATTAGAAGCTAGACGAGATGGTAATAGGCTGTGATTAGGTGTAAAGTGTACTGGCAGGGCAAAAGATAGCTGCCAGGTGTGAGAGAGAAACAAAAGGAAAGGGGGGGGGGGGGGCGGAAAGGAAAGGAGTGGAAAAATATAAGTGAAAATGAAATAGGGGCCGAGGTTATGAAATTTCAGATCATAACCTCGGCCCCTATTTCATTTTCACTTATATGTTTCCACTCCTTTCCTTTCCGTCCCCCCCCCTTTCCTTTTGTTTCTCTCTCACACCTGGCAGCTATCTTTTGCCCTGCCAGTACACTTTACACCTAATCACAGCCTATTACCATCTCGTCTAGCTTCTAATCTCTTTTACTTCTTTTGGTTCTTTTATTCTTTTGTCCGATCGCAGCCCTGCCTTCGATCTAGTTCCTTTTCTCTCCAGTTTTGAAGAAGGGTCAAACCCGAAACGTCAACTCAAATTTCTCTCCACGGATGTTGCCTGACTTGCTGAGTTTTTCCAGCATTTTCTGTTGTTATTTTGGATTTCCAACATCTGCAGTATTTTGCTATCGTGGATAACTTCCTGTTTGCTTAACAGGCAGTAAGCAACCAAACTCCAGCCGTACTGTTTTTCAACCGGAGACTAAGATGTCGCTTGGATTTGCTCAAACCAAACATAAGACGAGATGTTGAGGATAAGCAGTTCCAGCACATAAATGAGAAGCCAACCAGGAGCTTCAAGATAGGGCAACCAGTCTTGGCCCGCGACTACCGAACAGAAAAATGGCAGCCAGGCACGATATGCACACAGCAGGGACCACTAATGTACACAGTGGGCGTTGGAGAGAGCATCGTGAGACGCCATGCTGACCAGATTCTAGAGTCACAGGAACAAGCCAAACCTGCACCACAAGCATGTGCACCTGGTAATGAGCCCAAAGTACAGATTGCGTCTACCTCAGAAGCAGGGGTATTGGAAGCTGACGAACCAACCAATGACAATGAGCCAGAATTGACTCCACCGCCAGAACAGGATACTCGAGAAAGGCGCTATCCAGTCCGGATGAGGAAGCCTCCTCAAAGACTGAACTTATAAATGACTATTTCAGTTGATGTATATATTACTGAGAAAATTGTAATTGAAATTAGTTATTATTTAGTTGTTAAATGAATGTTATGTACTGTTTATCTAAAAGGGGAGGAATTGTTGTGTATGTACCTTTAAGGGAATAACTGGTCATAGACTGCAGTACCGGCAGTGACCACCCCTGTATAAAAGGCCCTAGCAGGCTTCTGTAGTTTCAGTTTCAAGCTGCCTCTTGTTCAAGTAAAGTACCTGTTAAACTGTTCTCCCGAAGTCCGTGTATTATTGAGGCGTGGACTTTACAATGCTGATAGATTTAGATGAGGAAAGACGGGAGGAGGCTCAAGTGGAGCATAAATACCTGCATGGACTGGTTAGGCCGAATGGCCTGTTTCTGTGCTGTATATCCTATGTAAAACGGGCTGCTGATCTGCTATTTCCCATTCTGCACTTTTGCACAAAGTCAAAACTACCCCAAGAGAAAGCACCCCCTCACTTCCGACCTCCAAAACTCTCCCAAACCTCCCCCGCCCCGCGACTTACCTGACTCCTGGCCTGGCGGTCTCCAAGCTGCCCGACCTTCGTAGGCCCAAAGCTAGCGAGCTGGTCTGAATGGCCATTTCGGGCAGGCTGCTGGCTGTTAAAATGGACTGGGCCTCACACTGCAGCTCCCAGGTGGTTGGCCCGCCGGCTTTCCGCCCGGGAGTTAAAATACCCCCTAAAATTTGGTAATTTGGTAAGTTAGCATCAGAAAGAATGAAAGTGAAAGCTACCAATTGCTTTTCTAATGTCCTTCAGTGAAGGGAACCAGCCAACCCTGCCCAGTCTGCCCTTTATGTGACTCCAGTCCCACACTAATAATTGATTCTTAATGCCCACTGAAGTGGCCAAGCAAGTACTCAGTTGTGAAAACAATTACTGGTCAAGAAGGCGGCCCGTGGGCAATAAATGTGGCATTCCTGAGAACAAAAAAAAATTAAGACAATGCTGAGGCGATCATAAATGGCACGGCATGAATATAGTGGAGATTTTACCACAGTAGTAATTGATTTGGTACAAGAGACCAAGGATGTGGACCTATCAAATTATTAATTATTGCTATTATTTATTCTTAATATATACTTTAGTTAAATAAAATAATGCATACCAATATAAATCTGCATCATGCAGAGTTTAAACCAACAATAACCAAGATGGGAAGAATTTTAATTTAGCTCATATGGACACAATGAAAATAAAAAATGGAATTGTCATTCTGGAGGGAGTAAACCAAAGATATAATAAGAAATCATATCATTGTTACTTATTATCCAAGAGTGATCCAATATTTCTTCAATAATAATTTATAAGAACAATAATGGAAAACAGGCTTTGCATCTCCTATTGCCAGACATAATAATGCAATATTTACAGAAGCATGCTGTTATAAAATAGAGGCTAAATAGAACATCATTTTTTCATTGATGCCAGGAAGTTTTAAAGTGTGCTAAACTTACCAGAATAAGCAAGCTTTTAACTTCTTTTATACTTCCTATACATCCCACCAAGCACACTGTGGTAACAGAGATACCAATCACAAGGAAACAGTAGGCAGCAATGTTTAAGACATTATCTTGTTCATCTGCAGGGGCTGAATAGTTGAGAAAGCAATTAGTACAGAAACTCGGAAAATGCTCTTTCATGTTTGTCCAACATGTGTCAAATGTTGCAATGAAAATAAAGCTTATTATTGTGCATTCATTTGTTAAAATAAAGCTTCAAGTACAACAGTAATCACACATTATCATCCATAAATTTCAAATGACCGACTCTTTCCAAACTGCAGCTTTTCAGCTTCACATTCATATCAGAATAGCAAAACTGATGTGTAGAACAATTTTACACATACTTCCAATCTGGTCATACCAACTAATTGATGTGTGGAGTTTGCACATTCTCCCCGTGTTTGCGTGGGTTTCCTCCGGGTGCTCTGGTTTCCTCCCACAGTCCAAAGATGTGCGGGTTAGGTTGATTGGCCATGATAAAAATTGGCCCTTAGTGTTAGGGGGGATTAAATACGTGGGGTTACGGGGTTACGGGGATAGGGCTTGGGTGGGATGGCTGTCGGTGTAGGGACCGGGTGCTAGGGTTTGGATGATCAGCCATGATCTCGTTGAATGGCGGAGCAGGCTCGAAGGGCCGAGTGGCCTACTCCTGCTCCTATCTTCTATGTCTATGTTTCTATGACACCAACAGAAGGGACTATTTTGATAAAAAATTATTACCCGGTTACATAACACAGATATATTTGCACTATACTTATTATTTACTTACCTTGGTTACATTTAATATTTGCTGTTTATTAGTAAAATGCAGAGCACATTTTGTTGTGACGTAAATGTTATATAATTTGATGTGTTGTTAGAATGGTATACTATGGCACAATGTAGAACTAGTTCTCTACTATTCTAGACATCAGGGGTCTGTATCAGGAGTAGATATAAAGGGCAGGATTTTCATTGTGCCGTGGAGTCGGGATTGGAGGCGTGGGGGGGGGGTCACGACCCCATCCCGCACCCAAACCCGCCTCCATGCCAGTTTCAAAGGAGGTGGGTACCCGCCCCGCACTGGGACCCGCCTACCCGAGGCAGGAAGGGATTAGTGCCAATTAACTGCCTGTTAACAGGCAGTTAACAGGCAGTTTTTAGCCGAATCCCTATTTTGAAGGTTGAAGTGTGGGATTCCCGACGGCTCCAAACCACGCCAAGTTAGAGGAATCGGGCCGTCGGGTTGAAGGACTTGGAGGGGTCATGATGTCGGTGTTCAGGTGAGTGATGTGTGCATGAGTGCAAAGGTAAGTGTGTTTGGTGTGTCTAAAGTGATTAAAGAAGTTTTACATACCTTTTCTTAACTTTACAACCTTTCTTCCGTTAGGTCCCAGGAGCCCCTCATCTCACCAGCACAGAAAGCAGAATGGCTGTGAACTGTCAAAAATGACAGCCTTCAGCTTTCTGTGCAGGAGAGATTTCTAACTGAGTCTGTCGAGAAGGACTCAGGTTAGAAGTAAGACTGTCAGTGTTTGACAGCTTCAAACAGCTGTGAAACGCTGAGATTTCACCTGTCAAAACCTCTTGACAGATGACATTTCAGTCTGTGACATCACCTGTTGCCGGGTGGCCCTTAATTGGCCTGCTGAGCCCGTTGGGCGGGCTCAACAAGGTCAATCAAGTTAAAATCGCGTGGATTGGCCGCATCTTGATGGAGGCGGGACTACAGCCTCGAAAGTTGTAGTCCCGCCTCCTACCCAACTCCTGAGTTAAATTCCTGCCCAAAGTCTGCAATATGATTATCTCATATGTGGTTTTACATTTGTTGTTTGGAGCTGCTCCAACGTGAGTATATTTGCATGAGTTACTTGTGAGTTGAGGAATGAACAATTAACAGATTTCAATGGTATGAGTGGAACTACAATAGAATAAACTTCCACAGAAGTAAATGAGGAAAAGTGTAGACTTGTTAAAATGTTAAACCAAATCAGTATACAACTAAGCAGAATAATCTATTTTCTAACCTAAATATGCATGTTTTCTTCTCATTGCATGAATTTAAATTGTCAGTCTTTTTTATGTCACATGTGTAGAATGAAAATTGGGCTGGGCTTCTCTTCCCACCGGCAGTGTTCCGGCAGGGCAGGAAGTCTGCCTCTTCCTCCAACACGTCCGGAAGAGCAACCCAGTTTTCTGGATCAATTGGCCACACTGCCTGAATTTTCCCTCATTCTTCACCTTGATCTCACCCAATTTCAGGTGGGCAATGACGTCATTATACACCCATGACAAGCGTTAGTGAACATGAATTTGTTTATTTTATTGTTGACAATATGCACTTTGGAATGGTGAGATCCAGGAAAAAATCTCTTTAGGTGCATGGTATTTCACCACACCCCATTGGTAATTATATACAAACACTAGCTGGAGTGCCCGGCGGTGCCGAGGCTTTTTCGAGGGCATGCTGTTGTTGGAAGAGAGAGAGAGAGCGACTGGGGGGAAGAAAGAGAGCGACTGGGGGGAAGAAAGAGAGCGACTGGGGGGAAGAGAGAGAGAGCGACTGGGGGAAGAGAGAGAGCGACTGGGGGGAAGAGAGAGCGTGACTGGGGGGAAGGGGGGGAAGGGGGGAAAGGGGAGCGGAGGGGGGGAAGGGGAGGGGAGGGGGAAGGGGAGGGGAGGGGGAAGGGGGGCAAGGGGAGGGGAGGGGGAAGGGGAGGGGGGAAGGGGAGGGGGGAGGGGGAAGAAGGGGGAGGGGGGAGGGGAGGGGAGGGGGAGGGGAGGGGGAGGAAGGGAGGAGCAAGGGTAAGGGGGAGGGGGGAAGGGAAGGGGAGGGGGAGGGGGAGAGGGAGGGGGGAGAGGGAGGGGAGGGGGAGGGGAGGAAGGGGGGAGGAGGGGAGGGGGGAGGGGGAGAAGGGAAGGGGAGGGAAGGGGGGAGGGGGAGAGGGGGAGAGGGAGGGGGGAGGGGAGGGAGGGCGAGAGGGGGGAGAGGGAGGGGAGGGGAGGGGGAGAGGGGGGAGAGGAGGGGAGGGGGAGAGGAGGGGAGGGGTGGGGGAGGTGGGGGAAGGAGGGGGGAGCCAGCAGACCCTCTCCCCTCTGCCGGCGATGGCTCCGCTGAGCTCTGTGCCGCCCCACGCACTGACATGCCGAGCCCCGCCCTCCCGAGGCCGGGCCTGAGGCGGCTTGAGACGGCCGATTGCGGCTGGCCGGGCCCGGATACCTTGGTAACCCTCCTCCCCTCTCTGCCTCCCGATCTCCGGGACCAGGCCTGGGCCTGAGCGGCTTGAGACGTCCGATTGCGGCTGGCGAGCCCGGTTGCCGGGGTAACCCTCTCCGCTCCCCCTCCCTTCCCGAGCCCCTCCCCCCCCGAATGAAGTGGAGGAGCTTGCAGTGAGCCCAGCCAGCCTTTACCAAGATGGCTGGCCACTGGTTCGGAATCGGGCCCAGTGGGAGGGTGAGGGGTGGGAGGAGCTTGCCACAAAACAATTGCCTAGGGTCCAGCATGGCTGGCAACAGACGCCCAGGCTTCGAGGCCTACCTGCAAAAACGGGGAAAGGTAGGAAAATTAATGAGATTAGATAAAAGATTTAGAAAGTAATTAACTTTTTTTAAAAACAATAGTATTTTAAAAGCAACTTTTTTTTTAAAGACGCAGAAAGCGGGAAAAATAAATGAAAAGTTTGGAATCAAGATGGCGGCGACTCACCTCGGTTCAGAACGATAAGGCCCGCCCACACATGCACCGATTGGTCAATCGTCCTGTCACCGAAGTGTAGGATTGGTCAATCGTCCTGTCACTCGACTCTAGGAGGGCCCGCCCGCACGCGCGACGAACCCGCCCCCGCCACGCAACGATTGGTCGACCGTCGGGTCACTCGACCGTATGATTGGTCGATCTTAAAGGCACTCTATGCTAATGAGCGGATAATGAGATGCTAATGAGCGGAATTTTGAACGTTTTTTGGATACTGCGGGCGCAATTTTTGTCTCGCCGAAACGTAAATACGCTTATGACTGTTCCGGAATCGTAAGCTTTCTTTTGATGTAACGCACGTGTAGGTACGCTCTATAACTTTAGCGTGTATAGCCGGACAGACCCACCGAAGGACAGACTGACAGACAGACAGATAGACAGACAGACAGACGTATCCTTTTATATATATAGACTAGCTAAAGTGCCCGGCGGTGCCGAGGGTCTTTTGAGGGCATGTTGTTGTTGGAAGAGAGAGAGTGAGCGACTGGGGGGAAGAGAGAGAGCGACTGGGGGGAAGAGAGAGAGCGACTGGGGGGAAGAGAGAGAGAGACTGGGGGGAAGAGAGAGAGCGACTGGGAGGAAGAGAGAGAGCGACTGGGGGAAAGAGAGAGAGCGACTGGGGGGAAGAGAGAGAGTGACTGGGGGGAAGAGAGAGAGCGACTGGGGGAAGAGAGAGAGCGCAACTGGGGGGGAACGGGGGGAAAGGGGGGGAAAGGGGAAGGGGAGAAGGGGGAAAGGGGAGGGGAGGGAGGGGAGGGGAGGGGGAGGGGGGAGGGGAGGAAGGGGGAGGAGGAAGGGGAGGGGAGGGGGAGGGGGAGGGGAAAGGGAAGGGGAGGGGGAGAGGGGGGTGGGGGGGAAGGGGTAGAGAGGGGGGAGGGGAGGGGGAGAGGGGGGGAGAGGGAGGGGGGAGGGGAAGAGGGGGAGGGGAGGGGAGGGGAGGGGAAGAGGGGGAGGGGAGCGGAGAGAGGGGGAGAGGAGGGGATGGGTGGGGGAATGAGGGGGGGGAGAAAGGGAGGGGGGAGCCAGCAGACCCTCTCCCCTCTGCCGGCGATGACTCCGCTGAGCTCCATGCCGCCCCACGCACTGACATGCCGAGCGCAGCGCCCTGGCCAGCCCGAGCCCCGCCCTCCCGAGGCCGGGCCTGAGGCGGCTTGAGATGGCCGATTGCGGCTGGCCGGGCCCGGTTGCCTTGGTAACCCTCCTCCCCTCTCCGCCTCCCGATCTCCGGGACCGGGCCTGGGCCTGAGCGGCTTGAGACGGCCGATTGCGGGTGGCGAGCCCGGTTGCCGGGGTAACCCTCTCCGCTCCCCCTCCCCTCCCGAGCCCCGCCCCCCCCCCGAATGAAGCGCAAGGAGCTTGCAGTGAGCCCAGCCAGCCTTTACCAAGATGGCTGGCCGCTGGTTCGGAATCGGGCCCAGCTGTGGGGTGGGGGGTGAGGGGTGGGAGGAGCTTGCCACAAAACAATTGCCTAGGGTCCAGCATGGCTGGCAACAGACGCCCAGGCTTCGAGGCCTACCTGCAAAAACAGGGAAAGGTAGGAAAATTAATGAGATTAGAGAAAAGATTTAAAAAGTAATTAACTTTTTTAAAAAACAATATGGGCTAAAAATTCGGTATCGCCGCGCCAGGTCTTTAGTGCCCGAAATTTTGCGCTCGCCCGGATTCCCGTAGCGCCGGCCTGAAATTCAGTTGCGCCACCCCAAGACAGAGGCGGGCGCTATTGCAGGGTTTGGCCGCCTCGTTTGGGGCGATGAAAGTCAGTTTCAGGCGTCCAGCTGCCGCTGCGGCACCCGATGCGGTGCGGCAGGCTGGGGTACTGCAGGCCTCCTCCTTCTCTTAAGGAGGAGCTGCCTGCAGCCGTGAGATCGCCGCTGGATTCCCCCGGCAAATGAGCCCGGCACCACGGAGAAGTGCCGGGCTCGCGGGAGTCAGACACCAATGCCGCGGGGGGGTGCTGCAGGAGTCCAGGGAGGGAGGTGCGGCCAGGCAGCCGCCGGGAAAGTGGCCGGCTGCCCCTCCACCTTTATGCGCCGGCCTCTCGGAGCTGCAAGGCACCGTTTTTCAAACGGTGTTTGCGGCCGCTACGGGCGAGGCGGCCGCAACTGAATTTGGCCATCGGCACGGAATAGCATTGGAACCGGGGCGCTGCGCACACCGATGACATCATCGGTGCCGGCGCAGCACTACCGGCTAACGCTGATGTTAGGGACCAACTGAATTTCGGGCGCTAAAAAACTTCCGGCACAAACCACTCTATAGCCAATAAGTGGGCGCAAACGCGACTGAATTTCTAGGCCTATGTGTTTTAAAAGCAACTATTTTTTTAAAGACGCAGAAAGCGGGAAAAAGAAATGAAAAGTTTGCAATCAAGATGGCGGCGACTCACCTCGGTTCAGAACGATAAGGCCCGCCCACACACGCCCCGATTGGTCAATCGTCCTGTTACCGAAGCATAGGATTGGTCAATCGTCCTGTCACTCGACTCTAGGAGGGCCCGCACGTGCGACGAACCAGCCCCGCCACGCAGCGATTGTTCGACCGTCGGGTCGCTCGACCGTACGATTGGTCAACCTTAATGTCACTCTATGCTAATGAGCGGATAATGAGATGCTAATGAGCGGAATTTTGAACGTTTTTTGGATACCGCGAGCGCAATTTTTGTCTCGCCGAAACCTAAATACGCTTATGACCGTTCCGGAATCGTAAGCTTTCATTTGATGTAACGCACGTGTAGGTACGCTCTATAACTTTAGTGTATAGCCGCACAGACACACCGAAGGACAGACAGACAGACAGACAGATCTATCCTTTTATGTATATAGAAGCTGAAGTGCCTGGCATTGCCGAGGGTCTTTTGAGGGCATGTTGTTGTTGGAAAAGAGAGAGAGAGCGACTGGGGGGAAGAGAGAGAGCGACTGGGGGGAAGCGAGAGAGCGACTGGGGGGAAGAGAGAGAGCGACTAGGGGGGGAAGAGAGAGAGCGACTGGGGGGAAGAGAGAGAGTGACTGGGGGGAAGAGAGAGAGCGACTGGGGGGAAGAGAGAGAGCGACGGGGGGAAGAGAGAGCGCGACTGGGGAGAGGGGGTAAAGGGGGGAAGGGGGGAAAGGGGGGAAGGGGGGAGAAAGGGGAGGGGGAAGGGGGGAAAGGGGAGGGGGGAAGGGGGGAAATGGGATGGGAGGGGGAAGGGGGGAAAGGGGAGGGGAGGGGGGGAAGGGGGAGGGGAGGGGGGGAAAGGGGAGGGGAGAAAAGGGAGGGGAGCGGGAGTGAAAGGGGAGGGGAGGGGGGAAAGGGGAGGGGAGGGGGGAAGGGGGTAAAGGGGAGGGGGGAAAGGGGAGGGGAAAGGGGAGGGGGGAAAGGGGAGGGGAGGAGGGGAAAGTGGAGGGGAGGGGAAGGGGGAAAGGGGAGGGGGGAAGGGGAGGGGAGGGGGGAGGGGGGAGGGGGAGGGGAGGGGGGAGGGGGTAGGAAGGGTGGGAGGGGAGAGGGAGGGTGGAGGGTAGGGGAGGGGAGGGGGAGAGGGGGGAAAGGGGAGGGGGGAAAGGGGAGGGGGAAAGGGGAGGGGAGGAAAGTGGAGGGGAGGGGAAGGGGGAAAGGGGAGGGGGAAGGGGAGGGGAGGGGGGAGGGGTTAGGAAGGGTGGGAGGGGGAGGAAGGGGAGGGGGAGGGAAGGGGGGAGGGGGGTCGAAGGGGGGAGTGGGAGGAAGGGGGGAGGAAGGGGAGGGGGAGGGGAGGGGGGAGGGGAGGGGGGGGAAGGGGAGGGAAGGGGAGGGGGGAGGGGGGAGGAGGGGAGGGGGAGGAAGGGGGGAGGGGAGGAAGGGGGGAGGAGGGGGAGGGGGTGAGGGGGAGGGGGGAAGGGAAGGGGAGGGGGGAGGGGAGGGGGGAGAGGGGGGAGGGGAGGGGAGGGGGAGAGAGGAGGGCAAGGGTGTGGGAGGTGGGGGAAGGAGGGGGGAGCCAGCAGACCCTCTCCCCTCTGCCGGCGATGGCTCCGCTGAGCTCCGTGCCGCCCCACGCACTGACATACCGAGCGCAGCGCCCCGGTCAGCCCGAGCCCCGCCCTCCCGAGGCCGGGCCTGAGGCGGCTTGAGACGGCCGATTGCGGCTGGCCGGGCCCGGATGCCTTGGTAACCCTCCTCCCCTCTCCGCCTCCCGATCTCCGGGACCAGGCCTGGGCCTGAGCGGCTTGAGATGGCCGATTGCGGCTGGCGAGCCCGGTTGCCGGGGTAACCCTCTCTGCTGCCCCTCCCCTCCTGAGCCCCGCCCCCCCTCGAATGAAGCGCGAGGAGCTTGCAGTGAGCCCAGCCAGCCTTTACCAAGATGGCTGGCCGCTGGTTCGGAATCGGGCCCAGTGGGGGGGTGGGGGGGTGAGGGGTGGGAGGAGCTTGCCACAAAACAATTGCCTAGGTCCAGCATGGCTGGCAACAGACGCCCAGGCTTCGAGGCCTACCTGCAAAAACGGGGAAAGGTAGGAAAATTAATGAGATTAGATAAAAGATTTAGAAAGTAATTCACTTTTTTAAAAAACAATATGGCCTAGAAATTCACTATGGCTCCGCCAGCTGGCTAGTGCCCAAAAGTTAGCGCTGGGCGCGGAGCCATTTGCGACCGTCAGATATTCACTTTTTGCGCCCCAAGTTGGAACCGGGCGCTGTTCCAGGGTGTGCCCGCCCCCGCTTAGGGCGCTGAAACTGAATTTCAGCGCTCTAGGTGCCGCTGCACCACCCGATGCGGTGCGGCAGGCTGCGGTACTGCAGGCCTCCTCCTTCTCTTAAGGTGGAGGTGCCTGCAACGGGGAGATCGCTGCTGGATTGTGCCGGCAAATGAGCCCGGCACCACGGAGAAGTGCCGGGCTCGCGGAAAGGGGGTGGTGGAGGAGGCCGGGGAAGGAGGTGCGGGCAGGCGGCCGCCGAAAAAGCGGCCGGCCGCACCTCCACCTTTATGCGCCCCACTAAGGCTGCAGTAAGGCCCTGGTCTCCGGATGTTAGTAGCGGCCGCCACGGAGGAGGCGGCGGCAACTGAATATGGGCATCGGGCCGGCATCGGGGCGGAAACGGGGCACTGCGCACACCGATGACGTCATCGGTGCCGGCGCAGCGCTACCGGCTACCGCCGCCATTACCGCCGAGCTCAATATCAGCGCAACCTCCTCTACTGGCGCAGAAGCCCTCTTTAGGCGGTAACTGGGCGCAAAGCTTGCAGCGCCTTACTGAATTTCTAGGCCCATGTGCTTTAACAGCAACTTTTTTTTTTAAAGACGCAGAAAGCGGGAAAAAGAAATGAAAAGTTTGGAATCAAGATGGTGGCGACTCACCTTGGTTCAGAACGATAAGGCCCGCCCACACACGCACCGATTGGTCAACCGTCAGGTCACTGAAGCGTAGGATTGGTCAATCGTCCCGTCACTCGACTCTAGGAGGGCCCGCCCGCACGCGCCAGGAACCCGCCCCCGCCACGCGGCGATTGGTCGACCGTCGGGTCACTCGACCGTACGATTGGTCGACCTCGACATCACTCTATGCTAATGAACGGATAATGAGATGCTAATGAGCGGAATTTTGAACGTTTTTTGGATACCACGGGCGCAATTTTTGTCTCGCCGAAACGTAAATATGCTTATGACCGTTCTGGAATCGTAAGCTTTCTTTTGATGTAACGCACATGTAGGTACGCTCTATAACTTTAAAGTGTATAGCCGGACAGACACACCGAAGGACAGACAGACAGATGTATCCTTTTATATATATAGAGACTAGCTGAAGTGCCCGGCGGTGCTGAGGCTTTTTCGAGGGCATGTTGTTGTTGGAAGAGAGAGAGAGAGAGCGACTGGGGGGAAGAGAGAGAGCGACTGGGGGGGAAGAGAGAGAGCGACTGGGGGGAAGAGAGGGAGGGGAGGGGTGGGGGGAAGAGAGGGAGGGGAGGGGGGAGGGAGGGGAGGGGGAGGGGAAGGGAGGGCGGGGAAGGGAGGGAGGGGGAGGGCGGGGAAGGGAGGGCGGGGGAGGGGAGGGGGGAAGGAAGGGAGGGAGGGGGGAAGGGAGGGCAGGGGAGGGGAAGGGAGGGCGGGGAGGAAGGGAGGGAGGGGGGAAGGGAGGGCAGGGGGGAGGGAGGGCAGGGGTGAAGGGCGGGGGGGATGGAGGGGAGGGAGGGGAGGGAGGGCGGCGGGCGCCCCCCCCGAGGGTCGCGGCCCCCGAGGGTCGCACCCCCCCCCCCGGAGGCGAAGACCGCCGATTGCGTGCGCAGCAGGAGCTGAGACGCGGCGTCTCTCTCGGCCGGCGGGCCCGGTTGCGAGGGCAACCGTGACGCTGACCAAGCCAGAGAGAGAGACGCCGCGTCTCAGCTGCTCCTGCTGCGCGCGCGCCCCCCCCCCGCCCCCGAGGGTCACGGCCCCCCCCCCCCCGAGGGTCACGGCCGCCCCCCCTCCCCCCGAGGTGAAGACCGCCGATTGCGCCCGTTGCCAGGGTAACGCTGGACGCTCAGCAAGCCCCGGCAGAGAGAGACGTCTCAGCTCCTGCTGTGCGCGCACCCTAGCGGCGTCGGCTGAGGCTCGGCCCTCCAGCCTTCGAGTGGGGCCGGGAGGTGCCTAGCTCGGGCGTGGGTGCGGAGGAGACGCTGAGGCTTCTAGGCCTACCTGGAAAAACGGGGAAAGGTAGGAAAATTAATGAGATTAGATAAGTTAATTACTTTCTAAATCATTTTTTTTTAAAACAATATGGGCTAGATTTTCAGTATAGACAGTTTTGGGGCGCTAACCTTAGCGCCCGCCCGAAGTTAGCGCCCGCCCCAAAGTAGCGCCCCGTTGCCAGAAATTCAGTGGCTTCGCCCTAAGAGGTTGGTGGAGCGCTAAAAGAGGCGTTCCACTACTATCTTTAGGCGCTAAGCCGGCGGTGCAGAGCGCAACGCCCGAGCTCGGGCGCAGCGCACGGCAGACACTCTGGTGCCACTGAGCTCTTAAAGGGGAAGGGTGCATGTGTTCTTTTCAAAAGCAGAGTGTGGGGGGGAAAGGAGGAGGAGGAGGAGGAGGAGGAGGAGGAGGAGGAGGAGGAGGAGGAGGAGGTGGTGGTGGTGGTGCCCGGAAACATAAATACACCGTTCAGAACAACACACTGGATCCTTCCACACAACACATGCAGACTGCCGTTTATAGTGCATGCGGAGTGCCCTTTAATTTGCGCTCCCCAGAGTCTGTTGCGTTCCATTTTACAAACGCTCTGGACGCCAGCCGCACAATGGGGCGGTCCGACTGAAGTTTGGATTCGGGGCGGCCAAAGGGCGTTGCACGAGGATGTGATGTCATTTTCTGCGCGCGCATCCGGGCGGCCGCTAAACTTTGCACCGGCGCTAACGGGCAACTTAATTTGGGGCGGGGCGCAAACTGCGCTGCGCCCGGGCGCTACACGCATAGCGCCCGAAAATCACTTCTCTTAAGGCGCTAACTGCTGGCGCAAGCAACTGAAAATCTAGCCCTATGTGTTTTAAAAGCAACGTTTTTTTTTAAGACGCAGAAAGCGGGAAAAAGAAAGGAAAAGTTTGGAATCAAGATGGCGGCGACTCACCTCGGTTCAGAACGATAAAGCCCGGCCACACGCGCACCGATTGGCCCGGTGGCACACGCCAGCAACCCGGCGTACGATTGGTCGAGCTCGAGGTCACTCTGTCGCTAATGAGCGGATAATGAGATGCTAATGAGCGGAATGTTGAAGGTTTTTGGGATACCGCGGGCGCAATTTTAGCCCGGCCGAAACGTAAATACGCTTAAAACCGTCTCGGAAGCGTAAGCTTTCTTTGGAGGTAACGCGCGCGTAGGTACGCCCTGTAACTTTCGAGTGCATACCCGCAACGCACACGCGATGACAAACAGATAGACAGATAGACAGAATGACAGAAGTACCGATTTATATATATAGATGACAATACACTGAGCTGTATTTGTAGTATGGGTAAATGTAATGCACCTAATCTCAGTGAATTGTTTTTGCAGTATGTAAGAAAATTGTTAGTGTCACACATGAAGCTGTTTAAAGTTTTCAATCTCTTATTCAGTATTATAATTTTCCCCAATATCTCCTTAATGTACAATAACAAAAAGTACTCACATAGCGTGCTAATAAAACTGTTCTCATCCCATAAGATCCAAATGCCACATCCTAAAATGATTGCTCCAATAATCTGAAAGAATGTACACGTTGGAACATGTTAAATCAAATACAGTAGGAGAAGCTTTGTGATTTATAATTTGGGGCTCTACATCGTGACGTGGCTGCACTTGTGAGTAAAATGGTCTGTTGTCTGGAAACATTACTTTCCACTTGAAAGAACATAAATACTTGGAGCCGCTTTGTAAAAAATATTTTCTACCTTCCTCTTTGATTTTCCATTAGTATTCTCCCTTCTCCTACTAGAGAAAAATGGCTGCAGTCATGGATGAATTGGGTTATCTACTAACTAAGTGGGTAAAAGAGCCATTTTCCTCTGGAGGAGGAAACATCTTTACTAAGTAGTCTAGCATTGCCTTTTGATACAGCTTGGCAACCAGTGCACAAAGAAAAATGATTTATTAGATTTAGAATTTACTAATGAATTGGAAATGGTCGGTAAATATGAAGTGAAGGATCATTTAAGCACAAGCAATCATAATTTTTATTTGACATGTTGTTGAGGATTACCAACAAGAATATTAGAATTCAAGTGCTGAACTTCAGAAGAGCACTTTTTTAACATAAGAGAGGAACTTTAAAAGATTTGTTTGGAGATTAGAGGCTGAAACTACAGAGAAATGGTTCATTTCAGAGACATTTAAGGGTCCAGATGAAATCCACGCCACTTCGAAACCATTAGATAATATCTCTAAATGTCAAAATGACTTAGTAGATAAATAAAAGCATAAAGCAAAAGCAGAAGGAACTTTGCACAATATAGACAATCGGGAAATGAAGGAAATTAAGTTAATTAAGGCAGCTAACAGAGAGCTACCGAGAAGAAGAGTGGAAGTTAGCAAAACAAAATGTGATGGTCGTAAAGGAGGCCAGAAAGAAAAGTTTTTGTTATGCTTATACCAGCTCAAAAGAGCAAAATTGGTAGACTGGTCACAGATGTGAATGTTAGCAAATTATTCAGTACCATTATCCAAATGAATGATGCCTGATCCTGCAAGCAAGTTGACTGGGACATTGGGAAATGTATAAAGTAGATTGATAATAGTGGAGGAAATGTAAAACATAAGCCACTGAAAGCAGATAAGCACCAAGATGCAATCTAGTCATACATCAAGAGATTATTGAGGAACCAATGAAAGAAGTGCAGGGAACTTGGCAAATATATTTAGGGGCTCACTGAGGCTTGGGGAGATACCCAAGGACTGGAAGGTGGCCAATATTCATGTAATATCAGTACTTAATAAAGGTCAGCGTCGTGACCCTGAAAATTATAGGCTAGTGAGCTTGACAAATCTCACTAAATGAATGGCTACAGAAACAGAGGAGAAGTAATTAAATGCATTGCGATTGATTAGATCTTTATGTGTATTCTGGGACAACATGAAATTATAAAACTGAGATTATATGAGCTGGAAAGAAATGTCTAGTTGATTACACATGGGCCTCAACTTCTTGAATTTCCATCTGGAACTCTGCTTTTTATAAGTTGCTTAAAGGCAAGGAAAGGATTAAAAGCAAATATTCTAAGCTTGTCTTTGACAAAATATTGCATGAAATGGCAAAAAATGTTATAATGGCTAAAATTATGCGAAACAGATATGGAGATGCTCAGCAGTTAGATTGGTTTAATGTGGATGGATGTAAAGAATATCATATAGGTGAGAATAAACCTAAAAGGAGTGAACAAATAAGTAGCTGAGCCATATAGATCAAATTGGTCCTGAATATCTGCTGAGTTAGATGATCTTACTCAAATCAGCAATAGGGCCACTACAATTGGTCTCAATACCCTTGCACTGGGAGGTGAAATTCATCCAGGGTGCCTTACCATTCTTATGTTCATTAATAATTAGACATTCTTATTATGAACACAGCTAGCTTCTAGCTAGTCATTTATTCAGTACACGTTCTCTAGGTACAGTATCTGTAGAGATGCAGCATGTGTGCTCCTGTGTGCAGGCTGCCATCTTGACTGTTGCCTTGTGGGTAGCCTAGTGCCTCATGGGCAATGTAGTCCCAATGTACATACAGCTGGGTAGTGTAGTCTTATTATATACATACAGCTATATACAGCTCTACGGCTCCACCTAGTGTCCACCACAGAATAACATGTTATTGATCACTACAACCGTGATTGCTATTCAGCTACCCCTGCTGAAAGTGCACTGTGTAGATCTTGTGTAAGGGTAGGATCTGGCTCAGCAGTAATGTTCAGTCATGGTCAAATGACCTGTCAATGATTACTTTCTAGACTCTCATATGAACAAGGTACATGGAAGCATTCTCTAGCAAGCAATCAACACCTTCAGGGAGAAAAATTAGCAAGAACATTTAAAAACCAAAGAATTTGGGAGTGGTAATTGACAAACGTTTAATAATATGTGAAGTGTGAGGTGTTGATTAATAACACAAATAGAATGTTAAGGTGCCAGCTTACCATCCTTCATAGAATCATAGAATGGTTACAACACGGAACAAGGCCATTCGTGCCGACACTCAGCTAGTCCCACTCCCCTGCCCTACCCCGTAGCCCTGCAAATGTTTTTCCTTCAGATACTTATCCAACTCCCTTTTGAAAGATAAGATTGAGTCTGCGTCCACCACCCTTTCAGGCAGTACATCCAGATCTTAATCACGCGCTGCGTAAAAAAAGTTTTTTGTTACGTCGCCTTTGGTTCTTTTGCCATTCACCTTAAATCTGTATCCTCTGGTTCTTGACCCTTCTGCCAATGGGAACAGTTTCTCTCTACCTACTCTGTCCTTTTTAGGCAGTCCCTCGGAACCAAGGATAACTTGCTTCCACATTAAAAATGAGTTCGCAGGTGACTGATTAGTCTAATGCGGGACCTACATTCTGTGTCACAGGTGGGGCAGACGGTGGTTGAAGGGGTGGGTGGGTGGGGTGCTTGGGTTGACATGTGCTCCTTGCGCTGCCTGCGCTTGGCTTCCGCTTGCTCTTGGCGAAGAGACTCGAGGTGTTCGGCGCCTTCCCGGATGCTTCTCCTTCACTTTGTGCGGTCTTGGGCCAGGGATTCCCAGGTGTCGGTGGGGATGTTAAACTTTTTCAAGGAGGCTTTGAGGGTGTCCTTGAAGCGCTTCCTCTGCCCACCTGGGGCTCTCTTGCCATGCTGGAGCTCCGAGTAGAGCGCTTGTTTTGGGAGTCTCGTATCGGGCATGTGGACAATGTGACCCGTCCATCGGAGCTGATTGAGCGTGGTCAGAGCTTCGATGCTGGGGATGTTGGCCTGAGCCAGAACACTGACGTTGGTGCACCTATCCTGCCAATGGATTTGCAGGATCTTGCGGAGGCAGCATTGGTGGTACCTCTCCAGTGCTTTGAGGTGCCTGCTGTACATGGTCCATGTCTCTGAGGCATACAGCACGGCGGGTATCATAGCTGCCCTGTAGACCATAAGCTTAGTGCCGGGTTTGAGGTCCTGGTCTTCAAACACTCTCTTCCTCAGGTGACCGAAGGCTGCACTGGCACACTGAAGGCGGTGTTGGACTTAGTCGTTGACGTCTGCCCTTGTTGACAGTAGGCTCCCGAGGTATGGAAAGTGGTCCATGTTGTCCAAGGCCTTGTCGTGGATTTTGATAATCGGGGGGCAGCACTGTGTGGCGGGGGCAGGTTGGTAGAGGACCTTTGTCTTACGGATGTTTAGTGTAAGGCCCATGCTCTTGTACGCTTCGGTGAAGGTGTTGACGATGGTTTGGAGTTCAACCTCCGAGTGAGCGCAGACGCAAGCGTCGTCTGCATACTGTAATTCGACGACAGAGGATGGGACGACCTTGGATCTGGACTGGAAGCGATGGAGGTTGAACAGTTTCCCGTTTGTTCTGTAAATTAGCTCCACTCCAGTGGGGAGCTTACTGAGGGTGAGATGGAGCATTGCAGCAAGGAAGATCGAGAAGAGCGTTGGTGCGATGACACAGCCTTGCTTGACGCCGGTTTGTACGTGAATTGGGTCTGTGGTGGAACCGTTGGTCAGGATTACGGCTTGCATGTCATCATGAAGGAGAGGGAGGATAGTGACAAACTTTTGAGGGCAGCCGAATTTGAGGAGGACACTCCATAATCCCTCATGGTTGACAGTGTCGAAGGCCTTTGTGAGATCAAAGAAGGTCATGTACAGTGGTTGGTGCTGTTCCCTGCATTTCTCTTGTAATTGCCGTGCGGTGAAGATCATTTTTATTGTGCCCCTTGGTGGGCGGAATCCGCATTGCGACTCTGGGAGGAGCACTTCGGCTACTGGGAGAAGGTGATTGAGGAGGATTCTTGCGATGACTTTTCCTGTGGCAGATAGCAGGGAAACTCCTCTGTAATTACCGCAATCTGTCTCTGTCTCTGTTACTACTCTGTCCAGACCCCTCATGATTCTGAACACCTCTATCAAATCTCCTCTCAATCTTCTATACTCCAAGGAGAACAACCCCAGCTTCTCCAGTCTATCAATGTAACTGAAGTCCCTCATCCCTGGAATCATTCTCATAAATCTTTTCTGCACCTTCTCTAAGGCCTTCACATCCATCCTAAAGTGTGGTGCCCAGAATTGGACACAATACTCCAGCTGGGGCCGAACCAGTGTTTTATAAAGGTTCATCATAATTTCCACACTTTTGTACTCTCTACCTCTATTTATGAAGCCCAGGATCCCGTAAGCCTTTTTAACTGCTTTCTCAACCTGCCCTGCCACCTTCGACGATTTGTGCACACATACCCCCAGGTCTCTCTCTTTGTTCACCCTCTTTAGGATTGTACCCTTTAGTTTATATTGCCTCTCCTCATTCTTTCTACCAAAATGTCTCACTTCACACTTTTCTGCATTAAATTTCATCTGCCACATGTCCGTCCATTAAACCAGCCTGTCTATGTCTTACTGAAGTCTATCACTCTCTTCCTCACTGTTCGCTATACTTCCAAGTTTTGTGTCATCTGCAAATGTTGAAATCGTGCCCTGTACACCCATGTCCAAGTTATTAATATATATCAAGAAAAGCAGTGGTCCTAGAACACCACTGTATACCTTCCTCCAGTCCAAAAAACAACCGTTCACCACTATTCTCTGTTTCCTGTCACTTAACCAATTTTGTATCTGTGCTGCCACTGTCACTTTTATTCCATGGTTTCAACTTTGCTGGCAAGCCTATTATGTGGCACTTTGTTGAATGCCTTTTGGAAATTCATGTATACAACGTCAGCCGCATTACCCTCATCAACCCTCTCTGTTACCTCATCAAAAAACTCGATCAAGTTGGTTAAACAAGATTTGCCTTTAACAAATCTATGCTGGCTTTCCTTAATTAATCCACACCTGTTAATTTTGTCTCTGATTACTGTTTCTGAAAGCTTCCCCACTACCGAGGTTAAACTAACCGGCCTGTAGTTGCTGGGTTTATCTTTACACCCTTTTTTGAACAATGGTGTAACATTTGCAATTCTCCAGTCCTCTGGCACCACCCCCATATCTATGGAGGATTGGAATGTTATGGCCAGTACCTCCGCGATTTCCGCCCTCAATTCCCTCAGCATCCTAGGATGCATCCCATCCGCTCCTGGTGATTTGTTTACTTTAAGTACTGCCAGCCTTTCTAATACCTCTTCTTTATCCATTTTTATCCTATCAAATGTCTCCACTACCATCTCCTTCACTATGTCTTCATAAACTTCACCTTAAGCTCCCTTGGTCCTATTTTCAAGAATTCTCTGCCTCTCTATTTCTCCCTCCACTTTCTCAAAACCTATTGTTGCGATCAAGCTTTCAGTCACCTCTCTTAACTTTCCTGCAATGGTTCAGCATCTCTTTTATTTATTTCCCCCCCTCTCGATTTGTAAAGCACCATGGCACATTTTACAGCTTTGTCTATTACAAATGGAACAAGTGAAGTTCAACAATGTAAATCCCATCTAAAGGGAGCATTGTATGTGACATCGTAAGAATGGGTATTGTTTACCTACCGGTTCTTCTCCCCAATATAAAATCTTTCCTATATATTTTTTCCATGAAGACAATGGGGGGAATTTTAACGCTCCAGGACAGATGGGAGAGAGTTAAAATGTCAAAAATCTGAAACCCGACGCAACCTGTCTCAAACGCGTCCACTTCCAGTTTTGACGGAGGGGGGTTGGGGGCGGGTGACTAACCTGCTCTCCAGAGGAGTGCCTGTTATTTAAATATGTTAATGAGGCTGCGTGTCTTAAATTTGACCACCGTTTCAAATTTAAGTGCTGTGGGTTCGGGAAACCCGGCAGCTGAAGGGAGGCGAGAACGGCTGGATCCATCAGAGTATCTTTTGAGTACTGTTGTGGGCTAAGAGGAGCAGAAGTGCATCCTCCGGCCCGGAAGCTAATCTGCTTCCCTCCCGATGATTGGATCCCTTGTCCCCCGTGATCGGATCACCCCAGCAATTGAACACCCCTTCCCCGCGATCAGTCCCCTCCACGCGATCAGAAACTCCCACTGCGATCGGACCGCCCCGTGATTGGATCCCAGTCTTTGCGATCTCCCCCGTACCTCTGGTCTTTGCCCCCCCAACCAGCCTTTCTGATCTCCCCCTGACCTCCGATCTCCCCATCGACCTCCATGTGTAAAGGAAATAGCCATATTTCAGAAAGATACACCATCCTATGAACAGATTTCTGACTTTATTAAAACATGAAAACTTGGTTTAAAAATCTAAAAGCCTCAACAACACAAGCTGTAAACAGAATACAGGGTTCTGAGATAAGATGGTTTGTTGACACAAAGCTGTAAACACCATACAAGCTTTTGAAATGGGAATGGTTGTCGATACTAAAACAATGGCCCTATTGAAGAAGCAAAGAGTTGCTTCCAGAATGTCTGCAGTTTGGGAGAAACACAATACCATTACCCAGTTTAAAGTGTTAAAAACTAACACTTCGAACAGAAACACAGAATATTAAAGGAACATGTGCCTTTGTAAAAGTAATATCAAATGAAAGACAGGAGACATAATTCTTAATACAAGCAATTGAAGTAGCTAAGAAATGCATAGAACACCCTAGTTGAAGTGTTTTTGATTTACATGTTGTAAAAAGTACAAACAGAAGACTTTGTAAATATGACTTCAATAGATGCACCAAGCAAGCACATTAATGGGCAGGATTTTCATTGGGCTGTGGAGGCGGGATTGGAGGCATGTGGGGGGTTAAAATCCTGAAATCAGGGGGCACGAACCCATCCCACCCCCAACCTGCCTCCATGCCAGTTTCAAAGGAGACGGGTACCCGACCCACACTGAGACCCGCCTCCCCGAGGTGGGAAGGGGATTAGTGCCAAATTAACTGCCTGTTAACAGGTAGCTAACAGGCAGTTTTTAGCCTAATCCCTATTTTTAATGTTGAAGTGTAGGATTCCCGGCAGCTCCAAACCAAATTAGAGGAGGCAGACCATCGGGATGAAGGGCTTGGAGGGGTCGAGATGTCTGGTGTTCAGGTGAGTGATGGGTGCGTGAGTGCAAAGGTAAGTGTGTTTGGTGTGTGTAAAGTGTTTAAAGAAGTTTTACATACCTTTACTTACCTTTGCAGCCTTCCTTCAGGTCTCGGGAGTCCCTCATCTCACTGGCACAGAAAGCAGAATGGCTGCGAGCTGTCAAAAATTGCAGCATTCAGCTTTCTGTTCCAGGGAGATCTCTAAATCATCCTGAGAGGAAGGAATAAACTTAGAATACAGATTGTCAGCGTTTGACAGCTTCAAACAGCTGTGAAACGTTGATATTTCATCTGTCAAAAGGTCTTGACAGATGAAATATCAATCTGTGATGTCACCTGTTACCGGGTGGCCCTTAATTGGCCTGCTGAGCCCGCTGGGTGGGCTTAACAAGGTCAATCAAGTCAAAATCGCATGGGTTGGCTAGAACTCGATGGAGGCGGAACTACAACCCCGAAAGTTGTAGTCCCGCCTCCTACCTGAGTCCTCAATGAAAATCCAGCCCATTGTGTTTGTGTTGAAAATAGAACAGTTAGGAGACACGATGTCTGCTTTCAACCAGCTAAGGTGATTTAGAAATTGAATGAAAGACCTTAGTAAGAATGGCATCAAATAGATACATCTGTCATAACCATTATTTATGATAAAATTTGAACACCTAAAGGTAGAGACAGGATTCTGCAAGTTAATAGCTGAACTGACAGTAAGATTAGAAAGAAGTCAACAGAAAGAATGACTAGAGATAATTAGCTTACATCAGCAGAAAACTTCAAAGGATAAACCACTGCAAAAAGAGTATAAAATATGGAACTTTCAGATATGAAGTCAGAAGTCACTGGAAGGGACAAGCGATTCTTAACTTCAGAGGCAGGCTCTGTAAGTTTTTAACTCTTTGAGTCTCGGGGATCAAAAGGTACTCTTATTTGATTTTGGTGGATATCCTGGATTAGAAATAAGACTTAGAAATGTAAAAATGTAACGAAGTTAAGATTTGAGAATAAGAATTGTAAGCTATTTGTATTTTGAACTGTTAAAGTTACGATTGACTCACCAGCTATTAAATACATGTTGGTTCTTTAATAAATCTATATATTTTTAGAATTGTCTCACAGAGTACTTCTGTATCAAACTTGTAAACTCAATCTCTGTACACTCTTTTGAGAGGGGTTGCAGAATTCTGGGGGGTTTTCTGGACCCTCATAATATCCGGAAGGTTACAGTCCAGTTAAACTTATTAAAAGTGCTATCTGGAGGACGGTAACATCTTCAAGTTGTTCCTTTCCTTTAGAGAGAGATAGCCTGGACCTTTAGACCCAATTAAGCGTCTTATAGAATTCGGCTATCTCTAACTTTAGTTGAAGGTGAACGTCTAGGGAATACGCCTGATCTGGGGTAGCCCAAAAAGAGCTAGGACTAGTAATTATCCCTTCACATGATCTCTTCCTTCCTCCTCTCCGATCCTCGGCTGCGGCCTACCTGTACAGGCCTCCCTGAACAGCAGCCATCTAGCCCCTCAATTTGGCTGGCTGCCAGTGGGAAATGAAGACAAAAAAATTAAATGAGGTCCTGCTGTTAAATTCTGCAGGACCTTTGGGTTACCCACTATTCCGGGTTACCCACTATTCTGGGTTTCCCAGCCACTATGACTTCTCCCCATTCCTCCCTCCCTGCATCCCCATAAATTGGCATAGTGGTTAGCACTGTTGCCTCACAGCGCCAGAGACCCGGGTTCGAATCCGGCCTCGGGCGACTGTCTGTG
Organism: Somniosus microcephalus; assembly: GCF_052327205.1. Lineage (NCBI taxonomy): Eukaryota > Metazoa > Chordata > Chondrichthyes > Squaliformes > Somniosidae > Somniosus > Somniosus microcephalus. The sequence goes on from NC_141002.1 coordinate 77,701,381, forward strand.
TGGAGTTTGCACATTCTCCCCGTGTTTGCGTGGGTTTTCTCCGGGTGCTCCGGTTTCCTCCCACAGTCCAAAGATGTGCGGGTTAGGTTGATTGGCTATGATAAATTGACCCTTAGTGTTAGGGGGATTAAATACGTGGGGTTACAGGGATAGGGTGGGATATGTGTTGGTGTAGGGGTTACGGGGATCGGGTGGGATATGTGTCGGTGCAGGCTCGATGGGCCGAAATGGCCTCTATCTGCACTGTGGGGTTTCTGTGATTCTGTGATTCTGTGAAATGTCAGGGCCAATGCATCTTTAAACAATTTTCACAATCACTAGTAATCTGCAGAAACCCTCTGAAGCTGTGAATACATATAAACAATATACTTACAAGAAGGATTCCATTAAAAAGGATCAAGAAGTATTTGAGTACTTGTATCGTCACTTCACTTTTCATTTTCCTTTCTATTTGTACTTTGTAGGTTTTCAAAATGTTCCTGTATGTAAGTAATCATAGAAACATAGCAATATAGGAACAGGAATAGGCCATTTAGCCCCTCAAGTCAGTTCTGCCATTCAATTAGATCATGGCTTATCTGTGTCACAACTCCACCTTTGTTCTATATCCCTCGATACCCTTACCTAATACAAATCTATCGATTATAGGTGAAGCGGGGTTGGAGGAAAGCGGATAATTGGACATGGGCACACGCAAGTAATTCAAGCCCCATTTTAAAGTCATGGGCCTAGAAATTCGTGTTCGCCACGAGTTAACAGCTGCTGAAAATGGCCGTAATGCTAAGGAGGGTAAATTCGTCTGGGGGGCTGGAGATTGGTGGCGCAGCGCTAACCTTCCATGCAACACCCTCTTGCTGGTGTTAGTGGAGACCTCAGGCGAAATTCCATCCTGAAGTGGCGTTCGAGCTTTGCACAGCCTCTGCGAGTGAGGCTGTGGAGATTGCAAGCAATTGTGGGCAATTAAAAGGGCTATGAATTAAAGGGGCAATGCACTCAGAACCAATGCAAATTAAAATACAGTGAATCAATGCAGTTTTCAGCCCTTACTGCCTTTCAAAAAAAGTAACATTAAAAAGAAGTCCCAAATGTGATTATTCAGCTCTTAAAGCTGAATTCCCTTCTGAACTTCAAAAAATGGGAAAACTGCTTCAGCGCTAACACAAATGTCTCAGCAAGCCAGGGAAGTGGCACCAAGGGTCTCGCATGCAGCACTCCAGCTTTCTGCAGGGGGTCAACACTGCAAGACAGATCCTCCACCCACAGGGGCAAGAGACCCTCCAGAAAGAATGATGTGGGAATACATCACCAAGGCCATCACTGCAGTGTCGCCCCCACCACCTGGCTCCAGTGCCCAAAGAAGCTTCATGGCCTCAGACCACTGGTCAAGGTCCGTAACTGCATCTTCAAAAGCCGTCTCCTACCAACTGCACCACTAGCCTCGCACACTGCTCAATGCACGACACCCACCTCCAATCACTCACCTACCAACAATTTGTACCAATGACAAGGTACATCTCCCATTCCTAGCCTCACCTGACCCCCTTGGAGTAGACGGTGCAGGCCATTCTTGGCAGGGGCATGGCTGAGCCCTTGGTCAGTGGCAGGGCTGAAAGGATACAAGATGCTGGTATCCTCATATGTTATCCTCCTTCTGGTATGCACCTCTTTCTTTCCTACCCTCCCGTCACCACAACTCCACCCTTTTGCCTTCCTCATTGCACACACCCAAGAAATGCAGCCTGCCCAGCCAGTGGGTGACCAAGAAGAAGGAGAGTGAAGAAGAAGAAGAAACACAGTCACTCGATTTGACACTCCCAGCCACCAACTCCTCAAGGTCGACCAGCAAGGCCATTTGCAGTGTCCCCCACTGAAAGTCAGCAGCCTTCCACCAGCCAAACTGCAGCCACTGGGGTAGCACTGCATGACATCAGTAGGATAGGCAAAGGCACACAAAAGACAGGTCACTAAGAGAATGAACAAAGGTGATGAGTTTGATTTCTTGATGTCATATTGGATGGATAGATGTATAAAATTGGATTGGCAGGTTTGCTTTGTGGTGGCTTTTATTTCAGCATTGTGGCCAAGAGGACGCTGTGATGGTCAGTAAAGAGAGAAGGTAAGGTGTGGGACCAATGTTGGAAGGGAAATTGGGGTTGTAGGGACTGGTACCGCTGGTGGATGATTCCATCTAGGATATCCTGGCCAGAAAGGGGCTGTCTGGGTTGCATCCTTCCTTCTGCATCTTCCTCTTCTGCAGCTCCCTCTTCCCCCTGCGAGCAGATGCTGTAAATCTGAAATGACAGCATAAAATGCTGGAAATACTCAGCTGGTCAGGCAGCATCTCGACCTGAGACGTGAACTCTGTTTCTCTCTCCATGAATGTTGTCTGACCTGCTGAGTATTTGCAGCATTTTCTGTCTTCTCAGAGGCCTTCCTTTACCATCTGAGGCCTTGCAAACATCCAGCAGCACTCCTCACACATTTAAAAAACTATTAGGAGGAAAAATTGGGTTGCTTTGCGCCTCCCATTAGAGGGGTGCTAATGGGGCACAAAATCTCTAGTGCCTGGGTGTGGCACTGGTATCGCCTCCCGCGAAATTCAGCGGGAGGTTAGTGGCGGCGGTAGACAGTAGCGCCCCGTGGCGCCGCACCTCTGGCAATGACATCATCACTGTGCGCAGCGCCCTGCTCGTGCCCTGGCCGCAAACCTCGGTGAGCCCCCTGACCTACCACTGGATGATATGTCCAACACAGTCAGGGTGGCGTTTTTGTGGCCGCAGCGGCGCAAGTTAAAGGGCAGGTGTCGGGAGGCCATTTTTTGGGGGGCCGCCTGCCAGCACCTGCCCCCTTCTGCTTTTTTATGCAGGGTGTTCGGTCAGCCCGGCACTCCTCTTGAGTGCTGGACTGTTTTCACGGCACCCCGCTCCCCGGTGGTCCAGCAGGGCTCCGGTGCATGCATCGCTAGGCCCTTCCCCTTTAATCAGGGGAGGGAGGCCTGCAATACCGCGGCGCTGTTGCACATAGCGCAGCAATATTCAATGGTAGCACCCCAGGAAGGAGGGGGAGCGCTTCCAGTAGCAGCCCGCCTCCTGCTTGGGGCACTACCACTGAATTTAAAAGTAGCGCCCCAGCGAAGTTAGCGCCACCTAATTTTTCCCCCTTAATCTCTATTGCACCAAGCCACTACTTGAATAAAAAAATTTAAAAGTCCAAAAGCTTAAATCCAAACTTACCTGAGAGATGTGCTTTAATAGGTCCTGAAATTACCACTGTCAGCCTGCTTGCATGCCAAGTTTACCTGCCACGCTTATGACCCAGCACTGAGTTCGGAGTGGTGACGTTAAGTCGGCATTGCACGCCGATTGACGTCACCATGCTGCCATTTTTTTTCTAGGGCGCTGCCAGTTACCAGCAGCGCAAAGGTAAGGAAGAAAATGGTGGCTGCTACGGGACCCGCCTCCAGCTGGCGAAAGAGCGGCGGCCGCCATTTTTTCACCTTTTCACGGCGCTATAGAGTGGCGGTAAGTAGATGAATTTCTAGCCCAGAGGCCCTGAAATTCTAATAGTGCCACTGCATCACCAAAAGTGAGGGGGCAGTACTTCTGTCCACTGTGAAGTCTCAGTCCTTACCCCATTCAAAATTGTACGGCTAGGTAATTAGCATATGGCGGAAAATGTAGATTTAAATCCAAACTGCAGCACTTCACATACGCTGGGGTTGGGAGTTTGGGAAATTGCAGAGGCAGTAGTTAAACCACAAATGGGCCCTGATTGGCTAGCAGGGGTGGGATGGGGGAGGTGGGGAGGGGGGAGATGGGATTGAATGGAAAATGGAGCTGGGAATGGCATAGACCTGGTGCGGTAATAGGAATATGGCAGTACAGGAGGAAGTAGGAAGCCTGGGCAAGAAGGATGGCAGCCAGATTGAATATTCGAGTGGCGAACTTCAGGGAGTGAGATTTGAATATCCTCCTGACAGAGATATGGGCAGAAGTTGTCAGGTCCACGTCTTCACTTGTGCCGTCATTTGCCCTTTCTCTCTTTAATCAGCTCAGAGAATTCCACCCCAGGACACAGATAGTTTCGATCAGGATTTTTCACTGGGTGAAACACAACATACGAGGACACCAGAGGAGTCAGAGATGAAAATGTGATCTAACAATGAAGAGGCTCTGCAAAAGTCAGTCCTTAGCTCCAGAGCTTGGAGACTTAGTTCTGCTGTTCTGTTCAAAAAGGGATAGTGGATGAGCATCACACTTACATGGAGGCACTGAGGACTATCTTGAAGGATCTGAGGCAGATGGTAGGGGTCATGGCAGAGTCAATGCCAATATATAAGGATTCAACACAATTCTGCAATATCTGGAGAAAGTGGCAGCATCTATTCTCTCCTGACAAAGAGATCTCCAGACCAATTAGTGCATCCAACGTGAATGCCTTGATCACTGGCCTTCAGGGGTTTATGACCTGTTTGGCTTCCAAGAGATTTGGGCTGCAACCTCTCAGGGTCTATAGGATCTAACTCATACCATCATGTCTACCCTCCTGTTAATTAGTATACAATCATATCTAGGACCCAGCACAAGCGGTGCGGCTAGAATCTGCCTTCATAATATTGTCCTCTCTTCTGATGACAGCTGATGTGATTATTCCAGCCAGCCCCCTCTGATACTTGTTCATGTAGCTGTCAGGATACAGGACCAGACTGCCCACACATCTAAAGTGGCAATACAGTCTGTTGAAGAGTATCCCTGGGAGTGAGCGGCCCTGAGATGAGAACATCCTTGATATCAGGTGGCTCATGATATCTCAGCACAGCCAAACACCACTTGCATCTCTGGCCCTCAGGTAGCATCTTGGTGTAGGATTAGGATAGGTTTCAGAACAACAGAGAGATACTAGGGGTAGGCATGGTACCTGTTGTAAATATAGGCCTAGAAATTCAGTGCCCTTAGCGCCGATTTTGCGGCGCTAGAGGGCCTAGCGCTGCAATTGGCGCCGGCGCCTAAATTGCCTGGGGCCCTTCCGCCGCGGTAGACCGGTAGCGCTGCGCCGGCACCGATGACGTCATCGGTGTGCGCAGCGTCCCGGTTGCCGTGGTGACGGGCCCCAGCGCCGAAATTGACTTGCGGCCGCCTCGCCCGTGGCAGCCGCAAGCAACGTTCTGGCAGAGGTGCCTTGCACAAGTTTGCGCCGGCGCATTAAAGGCCCCGCGGCGGCCGGCCGCTTTCCCGCCGCCCGCCTGGCCGCAGCTCCCTCCCCGGACTTCCCCCCCCCACCCCCCCGGAACAGAAGCAAGCCCGGCACTTGTCCGAGGTGCCGGGCTCATTTTTAATAAGATTATCGCGGGCCGCGGCTGGGTGCAGGCAGCTCCTCCTTAAGGGAAGGAGGAGGCCTGCACTTCCCGAACCTGCTGCACCGCAGCGGGCGCCGCAGCGCCGGAATAGCGCCGAAATTCAGCGCATAGCGCCAGTTTTCAGGCGCTAACAGCTTTCAGCAGCGCCGGCAGCCGTTTGGGCGCAGAACCAGTGAATTTTGGGCCCGACCAGCGCGACTTAGCTCCAGCACTAACTTCCGGCGCTAAAGCCCTGGCAGCGCCAAAACTCAATTTCTAGGCCATAGAGTTTCACAAAAAAAACACTTTATGAAATGAAAGTCCAGTATTCTGAGATATGTTTTTTTTTTGAGTTTGAGAGGATGTTGGAGGTCAATTTGCAACTGGACATGGTGTTCCTTCAATTTCTCCTTATTGGACCATTGCCTCTTTAAGCAGATTTCTTCTGATACATTCTCAAGGGAGCAGCATGGTCTGTAGACTCTAGTGCAAAGCTGCTTCCTGGTTGGTCTTCTTTTCTTCTGTGTACCTTTATCCTGCTTGTGGCTCACATTTCCCCTTCCTCCGGCTTCAATTCTGCCTCCACCATAAGGGCATCTGTGGAAATGCCCATAGTGAACCCCATGTTAAGGGCTTCATGACAGAAGGCTGATGAAAAAAACGATTCCCTGCCTGAAACTGCTAAAAGGCAGTTTGCAAAATCCTTCTTTAGCAGCACAGGTGAGAAAAGTTTTTTCGAATCACTCCAGTAGAAGCTAATATTGAAGAAAAAGACTGTGGATGATCAAAGCCTATAAACTCAACCACTTCTTGGTTTGATGTCATGCAGGTAACATATCCCTCTTTTTTACAAGTTTAAGTCGAGTGCAATTCTGGTGTAAATGGTGGAATTTCTCATACAGCAGGTTTTGACCTCATTACTATGTCATTTGCATACATGCACCACTTTGGGGTGGTCACATTTTCTGCCAACACCCAGTTCCACTGGAATTTAGTGTGTATTTTAGAACATCTGTAACTCTGCTATATCTGGCTAACACTCGGAATTCCAGAACCACAGTGCTTTTACTCCAGAAAAAATATAACATTTCAGGCCCATATGTTCTGTCCTCATTTTTAATGTAAGACTTTGATTTTATATTATTATTTATAGTTAAAAACTGCTGTGGGAAGCAGAGAAGGGGAGTTGATTGGAGCCTTGGAGTTTCTCTACAGTACAGGCTGAGAAGCTGGATGTGCAAAACTGAGGCGCTACAGTGCCACCACTGTTGGGAAGGTATAATTACAGTTGCTATGTTTACATAGGCAGTTTCCATTATAAATGTGGACATTTATATCATGAGTTCATAATGAATAAAGTTTACACAAATAAGGTTTTATAGACAAAGAGTGTATAGATGTCAGATTCTCACTGGGGTCAAGGTAGAAGCGTTCACGTCGCGGCCCTGTTTCAACCAATTCTACCACCACCACGCACAGCAAGTAGTGTATACATCGATTTCGTACCGCTAATTTGATCAAGTACCAACATTATGCCTGAAGACGGAAGTAGTCGTCGATGTCAGAAACACGGGTCTTTTTCAAGACCGGCATTGACTGTTATATCTGTTAATGTTGAAGGGTTCTCTATAGCTAAACAAAACATCCTCGTTACATTATGCAATGAGTTGGAGTGTGATGTCCTCTGCCTGCAGGAGACACATAGAGGAAGTGAGAACAACCGCCCAAAAATACCAGGAATGGTCCTGGCTATTGAAAGACCTCATCGACAATATGGCAGTGCTGTATTTGTTAGAGCTGGTTGTGGTAAACCACTGTTATACCTGCCTGTGTGTGTGTTTGTATTCCACTGTGTACATGCCTCGGCTGACTCCTCCCACGAGTCCAGGTATAATGGTGACTGCTCCACAGTCCCTCTGTATTCTGGACTGGTCGACCACTCGAGGCACACCTTCGTTCTCTTGTTAATAAAAGCCTGTTAGTTACTCGCTTAACCTCAGTCTTTTGAGTAATTGATAGCGCATCAATTTTATTAACAAGATTTTTTATAATGGAAAAGATCCTCACACCAGCATGCCTGGACTTAGACCATCGGGAGGCGGACGCATCCACCAAGTTTGCTCACTGGCTTAAGTGCTTTGAAAGATTCCTGATCGCCTCCGCTGCAACGGTCAAATCGGATGAGGACAAACTGGATGTCCTGACCTCCAAAGTGAACCACCGAGCGTACTCGGTCATCCAGGACGCAACCTCGTACACGGCTGCTCTCAAGCTCCTCAAGGACCAGTACACACGCCCAGTGAACGAGGTGTACGCCAGGCACCTCCTGGGGAGTCGTAAACAACAACCTGGGGAATCGACCGAGGAATACCTTCAGGCATTGTCTGTGCTTGGCCGGGCCTGTGGTTGTAAGGATGTAAAGGCCGCCGTGTACACAGAGGAACTTATCCGGGACGCTTTTGTGGCGGGCCACAGGTCCAATTACACCCGACAGCGACTGTTGGAGCAGAGTGACCTCGACCTCAACAAGGCCTCTGAACTCGCACTATCATTGGACGCAGCCTACCGGGGCATGGATGCCTACTCCTCTGCACCATGGACGCCGCGGGGAACGACAGCCTGGGACATGGTAGGACCGTCTCATAGCGCCGTGCCACCCCAGCCACATCCCAGCAACGGCCCAACTACCGCAGCAGTGTCCCAAGGCCAGAAATGCTACTTCTGTGGCCAGGCCAAACACCCCAGAGCGCGCTGCCCGGCGAAAAATGCGATCTGCTCGGGCTGCGGGAAGAAGGGACACTACGCCAGCATCTGCAGGGCCAAAGCCACCCCGAACCCCAGCAGCGCCGCGTGTGGGCCGTGCGGGCCGCCATCTTGGGCCTCCCCAGCCATGTGCGAACCACCGGAACAGCAGCCATTTTGGATGCCTCCAGCCACATGGGGATCATGGACGCCGCCATCTTGGACGCCAGCCGGGACGCAGCAGGCCCCCAACACCGCCTCATCTGATACCCGCAGCGACACACCGACCCCTATGCTGGCCTCCGTTACGCTGGACCAAGCGAGACCGCACCAACTGGCCCGGTCCACAAAGGACATTAAGGTAAATGGTCACGAAACAACCTGCCTTTTTGACTCTGGGAGCACGGAGAGCTTCATCCACCCCGACACGGTGCGGCGTTGCTCTCTCCCAGTCCTGCCTGCGCACCAACGGATTTCTATGGCCTCCGAGTCCCAGTCGGCGGACATTGGCGGCTACTGCGTGGTGACACTCTTAGTAGACGGGACTGTGTATGATAATTTTAAACTTCTGGTCCTGCCCCACCTCTGCGCTGCCATTCTACTGGGGTTAGATTTTCAGTGCCACCTTAAAAGTGTTACGATGGCGTACGGTGGACCCCTCCCCCCACTCACAGTCCACAGCCAGCAGCTTCCAAATTGCCCGCCGCGCACCAGGTGCAACCTCTCCACACTCAGAGTCACCCCCCCCCCACTGTTTGCTAACCTCACCCCCGACTGTAAGCCCATCGCCACAAAGAGCAGGCGATACAGTGATGGGGACAGGGTTTTCATTAAAACCGAAGTAGAGCGGCTCCTGAAGGAGGGGATTATTGAGGGCAGCACCAGCCCCTGGCGAGCCCAGGTTGTGGTCGTTAAGACCGGCGAGAAGCAGCGCCTGGTCATCGACTACAGCCAGACAATAAATCGCTACACCCTGCTGGACGCTTACCCACTCCCCCGCATAGCTGAGATGGTCAACCAGATCACGCAGTACCGCGTCTTCTCGACCATTGACCTGAAATCAGCGTACCACCAGCTCCCTATCCGCCCTGAGGACCGCCAGTATACTGCCTTTGAGGCAAACGGCCGCCTCTACCACTTCCTTAGGGTTCCCTTTGGCGTCACCAACGGGGTCTCCGTCTTCCAAAGGGAGATGGACCGGCTGGTTGATCAAAATGCGTTGCAGGCCACTTTCCCATATCTGGACAATGTGACCATCTGCGGCCATGACTTGCAGGACCATGACGCAAACCTCGAAAAATTCCTCTGCACCGCCCAACTCCTGAACCTGACGTATAACAAGGAGAAGTGCATATTCCGCACAACCCGCCTCGCCATCCTTGGCTGTGTTGTGGAACACGGAGTCATCGGTCCCGACCCCGACCGGATGCGTCCCCTTATGGATCTCCCACTGCCCCACTGCCTCAAGGCCCTGAAGAGGTGCCTAGGGTTTTTCTCCTATTACGCCCAGTGGGTCCCCTACTATGCGGACAAGGCCCGTCCGCTGATCAAGTCCACCTCTTTTCCCTTGATGGCAGAAGCCCGCTTAGCCTTCCACCGTATCAAGGAAGACATTGCCAAAGCCACCATGCACGCAGTGGACGAATCCATCCCCTTCCAGGTGGAAAGCGACGCGTCCGACTTTGCCCTGGCCGCTACCCTTAATCAGGCGGGGAGACCCGTGGCCTTCTTTTCACAAACCCTCCAGGGCCTGGAGACCAGACACTCCGCCGTTGAGAAGGAGGCCCAGGCTATTGTGGAGGCTGTGCGTCATTGAAGGCACTACCTGGCCGGAAAACGATTTACCCTGCTCACTGACCAGCGTTCAGTTGCTTTTATGTTTAACAACAAGCAGAGGGGCAAAATCAAAAATGACAAGATCTTGAGGTGGAGAATCGAACTTTCCACCTACAACTACGAGATCTTGTACCGGCCCGGGAAGCTCAATGAACCCCCGGATGCTCTATCGCGTGGCACCTGCGCCAGCGCGCAGATCGATAGACTGCGGGCCCTCCACAATGACCTCTGCCACCCGGGGGTCACCAGGTTCTTCCACTTCATCAAGGCCCGCAACCTGCCTTACTCCATTGAGGAGGTCAGGACCATGACCAGGAACTGCCAAGTCTGCGCTGAGTGCAAACCGCACTTTTATAGACCAGACAGGGCTCACCTGATAAAAGCCACTCGCCCCTTCGAGCGCCTGAGCGTTGATTTTAAGGGGCCTCTCCCCTCCTCTGACCGCAATGTGTACTTCCTCAACATTATTGATGAGTACTCCCGTTTCCCGTTCGCCATCCCCTGCCAGGACATGACCAGTGCCACGGTCATTAAATGTCTGAACGACCTCTTCACCCTGTTCGGTTTCCCCAGCTATATCCATAGCGACCGGGGCTCATCGTTTATTAGCGACGAACTCCGTCAGTACCTGCTCGCTAGGGGTATTGCCACAAGCAGGACCACCAGTTACAACCCCCGGGGGAATGGACAGGTGGAAAGAGAGAATGCGACAGTTTGGAAGGCCGCCCTGCTAGCCTTAAAGTCTAGGGGCCTTCTGACCTCCCGCTGGCAGGATGTGCTCCCCGATGCGCTCCACTCTATTCGGTCACTGCTCTGCACTGCCACTAACGCCACCCCTCATGAGAAAATGTTTGTCTTCCCAAGGAAGTCCACATCGGGGACATCGCTACCGCCATGGCTGACGTCCCCAGGGCCGGTCCTACTGAGAAGACACGTGAGGACCCATAAAACAGACCCCCTGGTCGAGAGGGTCGACCTCCTCCACGCCAACCCCCAGTATGCTTACATTGCGTACCCGGACGGGCGGGAGGACACAGTCTCCATACGAGACCTCGCACCCTCGGGGGCCCCAGTAACCCACTACCCACTACCACCCCCTCCCATGATCCAATATCCAACCCCAGCAGACGGCATGCCTGGGCCCCGCGACCCGCTCGACACCCACGAGGACTACACACCAGTGCCCCAGCCTACGCGGGACTCGACGCCGGAAGCTTCACTACCCCTGCCGTCACCACGTCGATCACAGCGGCAGACAAGACCTCCAGAGAGACTCCAATACACAAACTGTTAATACACTTCACCCCTCCGGACTCATTTTTAAACAAGGGGTGAATGTGGTAAACCACTGTTATACCTGCCTGTGTGTGTGTTTGTATTCCACTGTGTACATGTCTTGGCTGACTCCTCCCACGAGTCCAGGTATAAAGGTGACTGCTCCACAGTCCCTCTGTATTCTGGACTGGTCGACCACTCGAGGCACACCTTCGTTCTCTTGTTAATAAAAGCCTGTTAGTTACTCGCTTAACCTCAGTCTTTTGAGTAATTGATAGCGCATCACTGGTTCAGTTGTAGAAGCCACTTCTAAAACAGAGGAGGACAACATCGAAATTCTAACCATAGAGCTGAGCAAAGTAGTAGTGACCTCAGTGTACAAGCCACCTGGCACAGATTTCAGCTTCTCTAACCCTGTACCCAACCTGCACAATAAACCACAGATCATCATTGGAGACTTTAATAGCCACAGTACCCAATGGGGGTACAAGGAGACTAACAACGATGGAGAAGCAGTCGAAGAATGGATGGTCGCTAACCAGCTTTGTCTCATCCACGATCCTAAATTGCCAGCCTCCTTCCACAGTGCCCGCTGGAAGTGTAGATATAATCCAGATCTTGCCATTGCCAGCAACGACATCACTGGCCTCTGCAAGAAGCTTGTCACAGACCCAATACCACAGACACAACACCGTCCTATTGGTATCCAGATAAATGCAGCAGTGTTACCAACCGTCATACCATTCAAAAGGCGCTTCAACTTCAAGAAGGCCGATTGGAACGGTTTCACACGAGCACTTGACCGCAAGGTTAAACACATTAAACCACTACCTGAGCACTACAACCTTTTTGCAAAAGCTGTCCAAAAAACAGCTAGAACGAAGATCCCCCGAGGTTGCAGAGTACACTACATCCCTGGTCTCACCAAGGAGAATGCTGAACTCTACTGGGAGTATGTCTCAATGTTTGAATCTGACCCCTTCTCAGAGGAAACAATATCTACCGGTGAGAGGGTGATGTTAAGTATCTCTCAAGAACGTCAAAACACCTGGAACACCTTGATAGAGACAACAGATCTTACGAAAAACAGCAAGAAGGCATGGGCCTAGAAATTCGCTATCGCCGCGCCAGGTCTTTAGCGCCCGAAAGTTAGCGCACGCCCGGATTCCCGTAGCGCCCGCCTGAAATTCAGTTGCAGCGCCCCAAGACGGAGGCGGGCGCTATTGCAGGGTTTGGCCGCCTCCGCTTGGGGCGCTGAAAGTCAATTTCAGGCGTCCAGCTGCCGCAGCGCCACCCGATGCGGTGCGGCAGGCTGGGGTACTGCAGGCCTCCTCCTTCTCTTAAGGAGGAGCTGCCTGCAGCCGTGAGATCGCCGCTGGATTCCCCTGGCAAATGAGCCCGGCACCACGGAGAAGTGCCGGGCTCGCGGGGGTCAGAGACCAATGCCGCGGGGGGGGTGGTGTGGGAGTCCGGGGAGGAAGGTGCGGCCAAGCGGCTGCCGGGAAAGCGGCCGGCCGCACCTCCACCTTTACGCTCCGGCCTCTCGGAGCTGCAAGGCCCCGTTTTACAAACGCTCTTTGCGCCCGCTACGGGAGAGGCGGCCGCAACTGAATTTGGGCGTCGGGCCGGCATCGCGTTGGAACCGGGGCGCTGCGCACACCGATGACGTCATCGGTGCCGGCGCAGCGCTACCGGCTAACGCCACCATTTGCGCTACACTGAATTCCAGGCTACCAACAGCGCCGGCGCAAAAGACCTCTTTAGGCGCTAAGTGGGCGCTAACACCACTGAATTTCTAGGCCATGGTCTCTCATACGCAAACTTGGAGGTGATCCCAAGAAAGCTGGCCAACATCCAAATGTGTCTGCTAACCAAGTTGCACACCAGTTGCTCCTAAATGGAAAAATCAACAAGAAACAACCAAGAGCACAACTAGATAGGAAGAAGTACAGCGATGATCCTGGCTTCACTAGACCATTCACCATGGAAGAGCTGGAAACTGGTACATCTAATCTAAAACACAGGAAAGCAATTGGTCTTGACAACATAGCAACGGAGCAGATAAAGCATTTTAGACAGCAAGCAAAGAAGTGGCTCCTACAATTGTTCAACCACTGTCTGGCAACACACAAGCCACCTAATATCTGGCAGAAGGCACATGTAATAGCACTATTAAAGCCTGGAAAAGATCCCTCAGATCCTAAGAGTTTTCGGCCAATTTCACTGCTTTGCCACACCTGTAAGCTGTTTGAACACCTGATACTCAATAGGATAGCACCAACTGTAGATGAGAAGATCATTCCAGAGCAAGCAGGTTTCCGCCCCGGCAAATCAACGACAAGCCAACTGCTCAACCTCACACAACACATCGAAGATGGTTTTGAGCAATGGATGATAACAGGTGCTGTTTTTGTAGGCCTGTCAGCAGCATACGATACAGTGAACCATAGACGTCTCCTCTGCAAGATTCTAGAGATGACAAAAGACATTCACTTAACAGAGCTGTTAGAAAGCATGCTTCAGAATCGCCGGTTCTATGTTGAACTAGGTGGGAAGCGCAGCAGGTGGCGTATTCAGAAAAATGGTCTTCCTCAGGGAAGCGTGCTTGCACCGCTGCTGTACAACATCTACACGAATGATCAACCTATAGACGGTGTCACACGCCGTTTTATATATGCTGATGACTTATGTGTCACTGCCCAAAGCACTGATTTTAACACCGTGGAGAAAACGCTTTCTGAGGCCTTGGAGGGACTAAAATCCCACTATGAAGAAAACCACCTTCGCGCAAACCCATCAAAGATGCAAGTTTGTGCATTCCACCTCAGAAACCGTGAAGCCAAACGCCAGTTGAAAGTAACCTGGTGTGGAGCAACACTGACGCATTGCGAGCACCCTATCTACTTAGGAGTCACCCTTGACCGATGCCTCACCTTCAAGAACCACATCGAGAAGACAAAGGCAAAAGTGAGCGCACGAAACAACATCCTGAATAAGCTCACTAACACAAGATGGGGAGCAAGCCCGAAAACATTGTGAACCAGTACACTTGCTCTTTGCTATTCCACTGCCGAATACGCCTGCCCTGCATGGGAAAGGTCTACTCATGCCAAGAAGATGGATGCCGTTCTTAATGCAAGCTGCCGATTTATCACAGGTTGCTTAAAACCAACAAACACCAACAGCCTATATATCCTGGCGGGTATCGCTCCCCCTGATATAAGAAGAACGGTAGCCAGCAAGAAAGAGCGACTCCGTCAAACATCAGATGAGAGGCACCCTCTGCATTGTCATACACCTACACCCAGCCGCCTAAAGTCAAGGAAGAGCTTCATGAACAGTGTTGTTCCATTACAATCAACCTCATCTGAAGCCCACATCGCCTTGTGGAAAGACCGGCTCGCCAGTCTTGAACAACCCCCAGCGATGGAAATTTTACCTGATGAAAGCCTTCCCCCAGGAGCTAATTGCAACTGGGCAATCTGGAAGTGCCTTAACAGACTTAGGACCGGTGTAGGTTGCTCAAAGGTGTCACTAAGCAAATGGGGATATTCAGCCAGCCCGACAACTTGTGAATGTGGAACTGAGGCACAGACTATGCAACATCTCCTGCAATGCCCATCGTTAGAGGAACCCTGCACTGTTGCAGATCTTGCCGAATACAACAACAAGGCGCAAAAATGTGTCCAGTTCTGGCTGGGCTATGTATAGACTGCCCGTGGACACGATAAGAAGAAGAAGATTCTTACTAAATGTTGTATAAAGTCATGGGCTAGGAATTTCCTCAGAGTTCCTTCTGCTCCGCTGACGTAACTTCCCCGGAAATGCAGCAGAAACTTAATTAGGGCGGCACAGCGGGAGCAGCTCCAAGAAAATTCCCGGCCATGATCTGCAGTAAAGAGGTTAAGAAAAATCAATAAAATATTTTATTGAACTGATAGGTGAGTCACAGTTAAAGAAAGAGGAAGTAGAAAAATATTTTGATGTACTATGCTGAGGTTTTTAGCTTTATACAGTATCACATTACAGTGCTGGCAATCTTTTCAGCTTCTTTTTCTTATTCCATTTGATTCTTACATTTTTTCGCCGAAGACATCCTTTAAACCAACATCAGGGTTTGCATAAATCTAGATATTAGCACAGTGGGAGGATTTGGATTGAAGTGCCAAATGACCCGAATGACACAGTGGATGGCTGCTTCTGGTAATATCTGTGTACAAATTATTTGTCGAATCCTCAAATCTACACTATTGTGGTACTTACATGGAAATCAAACCTATTTTTCGCATGGGTAATTTTTGTTTTGGATTTTAGCATGTTTGTGGGTTAAATGGCTTACTCCTATTCCTATGATTAGATACACATAAAAACTGCTGTGGCACATTGGACTTCTACCATTACAGCTGGTACAATTTTCAAAACGAAATGGATTTCAAATACACATTTGAAGCATGATGATTCTTGAACAAGTTATGAATAAAATTCCTTTGAAGTACGGCATCATTATCTTCAAAGTCAATATTACCAGAAAGGTTTGAAACTGAAGCTCAAAAAATGCAACTAATTACAGCAAAATAACTGTCTGCTGATATTCACTCAAAATAGTTGAAGCTTTAGTTAAGCTTTTTTTAAGCCCAATCAGTTTCCCTTCTAAGATTAAAATGATATAATAAAATGAAACTCACTTACCCAGCGCTCTTCAGTTAATCTTAATCCAGAAACCAATGCACTTCTACTTAGAAGATCATATTAATAGTCTATTACTACTGTTCTACTTTATCATTTGTGTTTCTCGATCTGAAATATCCGTTTCTTTTAGATGACCTACAGGGACAAAATAAATATCCCTTACTTTAAAGATCAAGAATCCAAAGTACAGACTTGGTTTTGGAATGCAGATCCAAATTAGTTAGATGATTATTCATTAACTTTTATTACACCCATATAATTTTAACCATGTTCATGAAAAAATAAAGTTCATGAAAAGCTATTCAAAATAGCTTGTTTGCAACATGGCAGTGACGAAACAAAATAATGCAGACAAGCCCATAAAGTGGGGATGGGAGAGGATTTCTGTCTTAAATTAACCCCCTCAAACTAGCAACTTACTGGCAGTAACTCGATTGCCACGTGTTATATTGAGGCCAAGTTCCAACTGTTCACTTGCATTCTGCATTTTAAGGAAATACAGAATGGACACAGAATATTTGAGATTATTTTTTTACCATGCACATACATACAGTAGGTAAAAAATTACAGCCATGAAACTAACCATGAAACTAACCAATGATTAGAAATACACTTATGAATCAAGTACTAACTCTTTATAAAGTCACAACTTTGCATATCATTTAACACCCAGGTTAGAATATAACACATTGAAAGCATTCAGATGACAACTGAATCAGATGATTTGAACCAAAGTGTTGTTGTATATTATTTGAACTGCACTAAGAACTCTGGTTTGCATCTTCAGAGTAATAGTACACCTTCTGTATACATTAATACATATTTATCAAGTATTGGTCATTATATGCATCATATATAATTAGCTACTAACTGGAGTATGCGATCATTTTGACATTTTTTTCTTGGGATATGGGCATTGCTGGCAAGGCAGGCATTTATTGCCGATCCCTAGTTGCTCTGAGAAAGTGGTGATGGGCCTTCTTGAACCGCTGCAGCGCAGTGTTTTTTTAATATAACTGAATGGCTTGCTCGGTCACTTTAGAGGGCAGTTAAGAGTCAACTCTTAATAGTTAGGGTGTGGGACTGGAATCACATAAAAGCCATATTTCTTGATGTAAAGGACAATAGTAAACCAGTTGGCTTTTTACAACAATCTGACAGTTTCATGGTCACGTTTACTGATGCCAGCTTTTTTCATTGCCAGCTTCAAAAAAAATTGAATTCAAATTCTCAAACTGCCATGGTGGGATTTGAACTCCCATTCTAGATTACAAATCCAAGCCTCTGGATAACTCGTCCAGTAATAGAACCACCACACTACATAGGGTCCATGATTTTTTTCAAAGAAGGCAATTCGGCACATCGTGCCTGTGCCAGCTCTTTGAAAGAGCAATCCAATTAGTCCCACCCCCCCTGCTATTTCCCCATTGCCCTGCAAATTTTTCCCCTTCAAGTATTTATCCAATTCCCTTTTGAAATTTATTATTGACTCTGCTTCCACCATTATTTCAGGCAGTGCATTCCAGATCATAACAACTCACTGCATAAAAAATGTTTTCCTCATGTCGCTTCTGGTTCTTTTGCCAGTTACCTTAAATCTGTGTCCTCTAGTTACTGTCCCTTCTGCCTGGAAACAGTTTCTCCTTATTTACTCTATCAAAACCCTTTATGATTTTGAACACCTATCAAATTTCCTCTTAACCTTCCCTGCTCTAAGGAGAACAACTCCAGTTTTTCTAGTCTCTCCATGTAACTGAAGTGTTTAATCCCTGGTACCATTCTAGTAATTCTCCGTCTGCACCCTCTCTAAGGCCTTGACATCCTTCCTAAAGTGTGGTGCCCAGAACTGGCCGCAATACTCCAGCTGGGGTCGAACCAGTGTTTTATAAAGGTTTAGCATAACTTCCTTGCTTTTATAATCTATGCCTCTATTTATAAAGCCAAGGATCCCATTTGCCTTTTTAACAGCCTTCTCAACTTGTCCTGCCACCTTTGACACAACAGTTGACCTTAGGAAAATAAGCCATGGTTTATGTCCCAGGTTGTTATCAAGAGACCCCTGCTAGAAGTTCAGATGCATACGCCAAGTGAAGACAGACTCTGAAGCGGGTGAGATGCCACCCGTGATTCCGCATCCTGTTAATGTTTGACCTAAAATCACATATGAAGAATGCCCACTTTGGGAAGGTATTAGACAAAGACCATCGCCTGTTAAGCTGGATGTAAAAGATCCAATAGCGCTATTCATGAAGAACAGGGAGTTCTTCTGGTGCCCTGGCTAACATTCCTCTCAATCAACACAACGAAAAACAGATTAATTGGTTATTTATCTCATGCTTGGGACCTTCCGGTGTACAAATTGGTTGTAGCGTTTGCCTACATAACAGTGATGACACTTCAAAGCAATAATTCATGGGATTGAAACACTTTGGAGTAGAAAGGTTGAGCAGGTTGGGCCTATACTCATTGGAATTTAGAAGAATGAGAGGTGACCTTATTGAAACATAAGATACTGAGGGGGCTCGACAAGGTAGATGCAGAGAGGATGTTTCCCCTCGTGGGGAAATCTAGAACTCGGGGGCATAGTTTCAGAATAAATACATTTAAGGTGGAGATAGACAGATTTTGCAAGTTAAGGGAGTGAAGGGTTATGGGGAGTGGGCAGAGAAGTGGCTTTGAGCCCAAGATTAGCCATGATCTTATTGAATGGCGGAGCAGGCTTGAGGGGCCAAGTGACCTATTCCTGCTCCTATTTCTTATGTTCTTATGTTCTTCAAAGACTTGTGTACGCACACCCTCAGGTCTCTCTATTCCTGCACCCCCTTTAAAATTGTACCATTTAGTTTGTATTGCCTCTCCTCATTCTTCCTAACAAAATTAATCACTTCATACATCTCTGCATTAAATTTCATCGGACATGTACCTGCCCATTTCACCAACCTGTATATGTCCTCCTCACTTTTTAATACATTTCTGAATTTTGTGTTATTTGAAAACTTTGAAATTATGCCCTGGAACATAGGAACACAGGAAGAGGAGTAGGCCATTCAGCCCCTCGAGCCTGTTCTGCCATTTGATGAGATCATGGCTGATCTGCGATCCAACTTCATATACCTGCCTTTGGTCCATATCCCTTAATATCTTTGGTTAACAAAAAGCTATCAATCACAGATTTAAAATTAACAATTGATCTAGCATCAATTGCCGTTTGCAGAAGAGAGTTCCAAACTTCTACCACCTTTTGTGTGTAGAAGTGTATACCCATGTCCAGGTCATTAATATGTCAAAAAAAATCAGTGTTATCTAGGGGATACGAATATACAAATCAGGAGCAGGAGTAGGCCACCCGGCCCCTCGAGCCTGCTCTGCCATTCAATAAGATCATGGCTGATCTGATTACTCCACATTCCCGCCTATCCCCGATAACCTTTCACCCACCTTGCTTATCAAAAATGTATCTACCTCTGCCTTAAAAATATTCAAAGACTCTGCTTCCACCGCCCTCTGAGGAAGAGAGTTCCAAAGACTCACGACCCTCTGTGAGAAAGATTTCTCCTCATCTCTGTCTTAAATGGGCGACCCCTTATTTTTAAACAGTGACCCCTAGCTCTAGATTCTCCCACAAGAGGAAACATCCTCTCCACATCCACCCTATCAAGACCCCTCAGGATCTTATATGTTTCAATCAAGTCACCTCTTACTCTTCTAAATTCCAGCGGATACAAGCCTAGCCTGTCCAACCGTTCCTCATAAGACAACCCACCCATTCCAGGTATTAGTCTAATAAACCTTCTCTGAACTGCTTCCAATGCATTTACATCCTTCCTTAAATTAGGAGACCAATACTGTACACAGTACTCCAGATGTGGTCTCACCAATGCCCTGTACAGCTGAAGCATAATCTCCCTACTTTTGTATTCAATTCCCCTCGCAATAAACGATAACATTCGATTAGCTTTCCTAATTACTTGCTGCATACTAACCTTTTGTGATTCATGCACTAGGACATCCAGATCCCGCTGCATCTCAGAGCTCTGCAATCTCTCACCATTTAGATAATATGCTTCTTTTTTATTCTTCCTGCCAAAATGGATAATTTCACATTTTCCCACATTATACTCCATTTGCCAGATCTTTGCCCACTCACTTAACCTATCTATATCCCTTTGTAGCCTCCTTATGTCCTCTTCACAATTTACTTTCCTACCTATCTTTGTGTCATCAGCAAATTTAGCAACCATACCTTCGGTCCCATCATACAAGTAATTTATATAAATTGTAAAAAGTTGAGGCCCCAGCACTGATCCCTGTGGCACACCACTCGTTACATCTTGCCAACCAGAAAATGACCCATTTGTGCCTACTCTCTGTTTCCTGCTAGCTAGATGCAGATTCCTCCCACTAAAGGGCACAATGGACATGATCTTCGCGCGTCAAATACAAGGGAAATGCAGGGAACAGCACCAACCGCTGTAAATGGCCTTCTTTAACCTCACAAAGGCCTTCAACACTGTCAACCATGAGGGATTATCGAGTGTCCCCCTCAAATTCGGCTGCCCTCAAAAGTTTGTCACCATCCTCTCCGCCTGCTTCACGATGACATGCAAGCTGTGATCCTGACAAATGGATCCACCACAGACTCAATTCACGTACGGACCGGGATCAAGCAAGGCTGTGTCATTGCACCATCGCTCTTCTCGAACTTCCTTGCTGCAATGCTCCATCTCACCCTCAGTAAGCTCCCCCCTGGAGTAGAGCTAATGTACAGAACAAACGGGAAACTGTTCAACCTCCGTCGCCTCTGTTACATCCGTGTAATAATAAGAAAAGGACTGCAGAGAACGGTATAACAGGTGTTTACTCAACGTGGTTCAAACTGCAACTGAAAGAACAGATTACTACTCAGCGTTATATACAGGTGTGGTCACTGCCGGTACTACAGTATACATGAGCTGTAGAAAATAGTTCCCCCCTTAAAGGTACATACATTACAATTCCTCCCCTTTTAGATTAACAGTACCATAACACTCATTTAACAATGAAATATCAAACTAATTACAATTAACACTTTTAACATGCAACATTAGCTGAAAATAGTCTATTTATAAATTCAGTCTTTGGGGAGGCTTCCTGATCCTTTCTGGATAGCGCCTTTCCCGAGTGTCTTGCTCTTGGTGCGGAGGGGATTCTGGCCCCCTGTCGTCGGTTGGTTCATCAGCTTCCGATGCTACTGTTTCTGGGGTAGATGCTACCTGTACATCGGGTTCATCACCAGGTACGTAGGGGTGAGGCATGGGGTTGACTCGTTCCTGTGACTCTAGGATCTGGTCAGCATGGCGTCTCACGATGCTCTCCCCAACGTCCACTGTGTACATCAGTGGCCACTGCCGTGTGCATATCATTCCTGGTTGCCATTTCTCTGTTCGGTAGTCGCGGGCCAAGTCTGGTTGCCCTACATTGAAGCTCCTTGTCGGCTTCTCATTGATGTGCTGGAATTGCTTACTCTCAACATCTCTTCGTACATTTGGTCTGAGCAAATCCAGACGAGATCTCAACCTTCGGTTAAAGAACATCATGGCCGGGGCCTGGTTGGTGACTGCATGTGTCGCATTTCTGTAGGCTAACAGGAAATTGTCCACCTTATGCTGCAGTGGAATGTTGTCATCGCACATGGCCTTTACTGCTTTTTTAAAGGTTTGTACGAACCTCTCAGCCAATCCATTTGTGGCTGGATGATACGGGGCAGATGTGTAATGCCTTACCCATTCCTTTTCATAAATCTTCGAAACTCTTCGGACACAAACTGTGGTCCGTTATCAGAGCAGATCTGCTCTGGCAAGCCGTTCCTGGCAAAAACGGTCCGTAGGACTGCAATAGTTTTCTCCGTGGTGGTGGAGGACATTTTGATCACCTCAGGCCATTTCAAGTGCGCATCCACGGCTATTAAAAACATTGAGTCCATGAATGGACCAGCAAAATCGATATGCACCCGTTGCCATGGAGATGAGGGCCACTCCCATGGGTGTAGAGGGGCATGTGGTGGTGCATTTTGGATCTTCTGGCATCCTGAGCAGCTCTTTGTCAGGTCCTCGATTTGCTGATCGATCCCCGGCCACCACACATAAGCCCTAGCAAGGTTTTTCATTTTCACCCCTCCCAGATGACCTTCGTGAAGCTCATTGAGCACTCTCTCCCTTAACTTGGGTGGAATTACCACTCGGGATCCACACATCAAGGTCCCCTGGCATACTGACAGCTGTTCTCTTCTGGATGAGAATGCTGGCAACAGTGAGTCGCCATGTGCTGGCCATCCCTTCACCGTCAAATCATATACCCGAGACAGTGTCGGGTCATTTCGGGTCTCCTTCTCTATACCAGCGTTAGTTACTGGCAAGCATTCAATGAGAGTTGAATGAAATATTTCAACAGGATCCACTGCTGGTGCTTCCTCCGCAGTAGGCAGTGGCAGGCGTGATAGCCCATCAGCGTTTCCATGCTGTTTTGTGCCCTTATAATCGATTTCATATTGGTGCGCCCCTAGGAAAAGGGACCATCTTTGTAGCCGTTGCGCAGTCATCACTGGAACGCCCTTCTTTGGATTAAAGATGGAGACAAGTGGTTGGTGGTCAGTCAGCAAGGTGAATTTCTGCCCGTGCAGATAGTGATTGAACTTTTTCACTCCCCACACTAGGCTGAGGGCCTCCCTGTCAATCTGGGCGTAGTTATGCTCGGCTGAGGTTAGTGACCGAGACGCAAAGGCTACTGGCCTCTCCGAGCCGTCCGGGAATTTGTGCGACAGCACTGCTCTAATGCCACAGGGAGATGCATCACACGCCAACCGAATTGGCAGTGCTGGGTTGAAATGAGCCAACACCTCTTTTGATGTGATCAATGCTTTGCTCTTCTGGAAAGCTCGTTTACATTCGTCACTCCACTTCCATGGTACCCCCGTTTGCAGTAGGGTGTTCAGTGGGGGTAGTACGGTAGACAAATTCGGCAAGAACTTATGGTAGTAGTTCACCAGCCCGAGGAACGACCTCAGTTGTGACACATTTTCCGGTGCTGGAGCCTTGACTACTGCCTCAATCTTTTCAGGGGACTTATGTAACCCCTCTTTATCAATAACGTGCCCACAATACGAGATCTGCTTCTGGAAAAACTCGCATTTGTGGCGATTAGCTCGGAGCCCATATTCCTTCAATCTAGTGAGCACCTGCTCCAGGTTGGCGAGGTGATCACTGTCATTTTCGCCCGTGACCAGGATGTCGTCCAAATAACACTAGGTCCCTGGAATCCCTTGCAGGACTTGTTCCATTGCCCTTTGCCAAATAGCCGGAGCTGATGCTACCCCGAACACCAGCTGGTTGTATTGGTAGAGACCTTTATGAGTGTTGATCGTGAGGTACTGTTTCAAGGCTTCTTCTACCTCCATTTGCAGGTACGCCTGGGCCAGATCAATCTCAGTGAAGCGTTTCCCTCCAGATAGCGAGGCGAAAATATCTTCAATCCGCGGAAGCGGATATTGTACAGTGTGAAGGACTGGGTTCACTGTCACCTTAAAGTCCCCACAGATGCGAACCTTCTTTGGTTCCCCGGGCGTATTACTCAACGACCTCTTCATTACAGGAATGATGGGTGTAGCCCACTCGCTCCAGTCCACTTTGGACAGTACTCCTGAACATTCCAAACCTTCCAGCTCTGCTTCGACGGCTGGGCGGATCGCATAAGGTACCGGTCTGGCCTTAAAAAACTTTGGGCTTGCATTTTCCTCTATTTTGATCATCGCTGTTATGCCTTTTAGTGTTCCGAGTCCCTGCTGGAACACTTCTTGTGCGTCAGTTAGCATTTTTGACAGTCGACCAGGTGTGACGTCCTCATCCTTTTTGGCATCTACAGTCAGTGCTTGTATGGAATGCCAATCTAGCTGTATCTTCCGGATCCATTCACGTCCTAGTAGTGGTGGTCCTCCATCTGGCAATCCATATAGGTCCATTTTTGGTGTTTCCTTGCCGTTATATATAACGTTCACCCTTATTTTTCCTTTGGGGTAGACTTTTTGCCCCATGTACGTCTTCAAGACAATCTTTGTATCTCTCAAGGGTATATGTGAGAATAGCCGCTTGTAGTCCCTTCGGTTTATGACTGTTAGGGCTGATCCTGTGTCCAATTCCATTTTCACTTGGACTCCTGCTATCTTGAGCGTGACCCAGATAGTTTGGTGATCCTCCGTTTTGATCACATTATGTAGTTTCAGACAACCCAGCTCCTTGCTTCTGGAGTCTGTATCACTCTTCTGTTCGTCTGACCTACTCTCCGTCACCTTATGTACCTTCTTGTACTTCTCCTGTGGAGATTTCTTGCTGCTGGTTTTCTCTCCTGACCTGCAGACTCTTGCTATGTGTCCTACTTTTCCACACTGTCTGCACACTTTGTCCTTGAACCAGCAATCATTATGGTTGTGTGTTGTTCTGCCGCAGCGATAGCACTTCACTGTTCCATATGACATTTCATTTGTGCCATATTCTTGCGGTCTCCGTTGTATCTCTGCAGCGCCCCGTGCTGCTGCTTCGTGTGATACTGCAATGCTGAAAGCCTTGTCCAGCGTAAGATCCTTTTCTGATAGAAGCCGTTTCTGGGTTCCTTCACTTTGAAGCCCACACACAAACTTGTCCCTTAAAGTATCTGCTAATCCCGTTCCAAACTGGCAGTGTTTCGATAGCTTGCGCAGTTCCGTTAAATACTCAGCATTACTTTCATCTTTATGCTGGTTCCTTTTGTGAAACTTAAATCTTTCTGCTATCAGCAGCGGTGTGGGGTTTAAATGGTCCTGTAGGATTGACACTATGTTTTCAAAATCCTTTTCTACTGGCTTCTCTGGGATTACTAGGTTTCGTTGTAAGCCATACGTTTTTGCACCCATTGAATTCAACAATACCAGCGCTTTCTTGTCATCTGGCACTTCATTCGCCTTGCAGTATACTTCTATGCGTTCGACATATGTCGTCCAATCTTCGACTTCATTGTTGAACGCTGTGATACTGCCACTCTTAGGCATTTTTGGGTGTGGTTAGACTGGCTTAAAATGGCGTCTCCCGCGCTTTCCTTTCTTCCCCGCTGCGGCTTAAAATGGCGTCTCCCACGCTGCTGCCAACGCCGCTCTCGGCGGTCCTCGTGGCAAATGGCGACGCCCTGTGGGTTTCGTGCGCTGCTCCTGCGCTGCTGCCAATGCTGCTCACTGTGGTCCTCGTGGCAATGGCAGCGCCTCGCGTTTTCCTGCGCGCCTCTCTCCCCCGTTGACGTTGCTCGGCCCTTGACCACCGGCTGCGCTCTGCTCTCTCTCGCCTCTCTCCCCCGTTGACGCCGCTCGGTCCTGAACACCGGCTGCGCCCTGTGCGCTCTGCCCTCTCTCTCTCCCCCGTCGACGCTGCTCGGCCTTTTTCTGTGCCGCTCGGTCGGGCTCTAGCCCGTCGCTGTCCGGGAAGGGTCTGCACAGTACCTGTTGCCAGCCTGTTTCGCTGGACCACCGTGACTGGAAAGCCAAGCCTGGCTCTCGACAGCCTCCCCTGCGATGCTCAAATCTCCGCTGGATGACTGGGCGGTTGCCCGTGGTCGACGCCCGTGCTTCTGGACTCGACCTTCTTCCACTGTTCTCCAGGAGTGAATCCCTGGGAGGTGATGCAGAGTTGCAGGTCGGTTCGAACTTGCTCGTCGCCACTGTTACGTCCGTGTAACAATAAGAAAAGGACTGCAGAGAACGGTACAACAGGTGTTTACTCAACGTGGTTCAAACTGCAACTCAAACAACAGATTACTACTCAGCGTTATATACAGGTGTGGTCACTGCCGGTACTACAGTATACATGAGCTGTAGAAAATAGTTCCCCCCTTATAAAGGTACATACATTACAGCCTCCAGTCCAGATTCAAGGTCGTCCCATCCTCTGTCATCGAATTACAGTATGCAGACGACGCTTGTGTCTGTGCACACTCTGAGGCCAAACTCCAAACCATTGTCAACACCTTCACCGAAGTGTACGAGAGCATGGGCCTTACACTAAACATCCGTAAGACAAAGGTCATCTACCAACCTGCCCCCGCCACACAGTACTGCCCCCCCCCCCCGATTATCAAAATCCACGACGAGGCCTTGGACAACGTGGACCACTTTCCATACCTCGGGAGCCTACTTATAACAAGGGCAGAGGTCAGTGTGCCAGTGCAGCCTTCGGTTGCTTGAGGAAGAGAGTGTTTGAAGACCAGTACCTCAAACCCAGCACTTAGCTCATGGTCTACAGAGCAATAGTGATACCTGCCCTGCTGTATGCTTCAGAGACACGGATCATTTACAGCAGGCACCTCAAAGCACTGGAGAGGTACTATCAACGCTGCCTCCGCAACATCCTGCAAATAGGCGCACCAACGTCAGTGTTCTTGCTCAGGCCAACATCCCCAGCATCGAAGCTTTGACCACGCTCGATCAGCTCCGATGGACGGGCCACATTGTTTGCATGCCTGATACGAGACTCCCAAAATAAGCACTCTACTTGGAGCTCCGACACGGCAAGAGAGCCTAGGTGGGCAGAGGAAATGCTTCAAGGACACCCTCAAAGCCTCCTTGAAAAAATGCAACATCCCCACCGACACCTGGGAATTCCTGGCCCAAGACCGCACAAAGTGGAGGAGAAGCATCCGGGAAGGCGCCAAACCCATCGAGTCTCTTCGCCAGGAGCAAGTGGAAGCCAAGCGCAAACAGCGGAAAGAGCGCACGTCAACCCAAGCACCCCACCCACCCGCCCCTTCAACCACCATCTGCCCCACCTGTGATAGAGACTGTAGGTCCCGTGTTGGGCTCATCAGTCACCTGAGAACTCAATTTTAGTGTGGAAGCAAGTCATTCTCGGGTCCGAGGGACTGCCTAAGAAGAAGAAGTTAGCTAGCCAATCTTCTATCCATGCCAATATGTTACCCCCTACACCATGAGCTTTTATTTTCCGCAATAACCTTTGATGTGGCACCTTATCAAATGCCTTCTGGAAATATAAGTACAGTATATCCACTGGTTCCCCTTTATCCACAGCAGATGTTACTTCCTCAAGGAACTCCAATAAATTGGTTAGACATGATTTCCCTTGCACAAAACCATGTTGACTGCCTGATTACCATGAACTTTTCCAAGTGACCTACTATAACATCTTTAATAATAGCTCCTAACATCTTCCCTATGACAGATGTTAAGCTAACTGGCCTGTAGTTTCCTGCTTTCTGTCTCCCTCCCTTTTTGAATAAAGGAGTTACATTTGCTATTTTCCAATCTAATGTAACCTTCCCCGAATCTAGGGAATTTTGGAAAATTAAAACCAACGCATCAACTATTTCACTAGCCACTTCTTTCAAGACCCTAGGCTGTAGTCCATCAGGACCCGGGGACTTGTCAGCCCACAGCTCCAACAATTTGCTCAGTACCACTGCACGCTTCCCTCCAGTCTGAAAAACAACAGTTCAGCCCAACTCTGGGCTTTCTGTCCCATAGCCAATTTCATATCCAGGCAGCCACTGACCCTTTTATCCCATGGGGACAAACAACAATGTCAATCGACAGGCAGCTGAAAATTATGAGGAATGTCGTTTAGATTTTAGGAAATACGACTATAGCCAACGATGAAATTCCAATGAACTTTGCCATTTACTATTTATGCAAATTTTAAATAGAACAAGTCGCCACGGCGCGCCCGTCGCTGACGTACGCGTGCTGGCCGGGGAGCGAGCACGTCGCTGACGTTCGCGTGCGGCCCGGGGAGCGAGCACGTCGCTGACGTTCGCGTGCGGCCCGGGGAGCGAGCACGTCGCTGACGTACGCGTGCTGCCCGGGGAGCGAGGGCGAGCACGTCGCTGCGCCGCCGGCCCGCTGCCATGGTGACGGACCTTGTGGTGGCTGGAAGCAGCGGCGCGGCTGAGGTGGGAGAGGGAGCTGCGAGCGACAGGCGGGCCTGAGAGGTAAATGAACCCTTGGGTGTGGGTGTGTGTGTGTGAGGTTTAGCGGGGTTGAAATCCGCGCTGTTCCACGCCCCCAACTCGCAGCCTGGTGCGTTGCGACTCTTTCATTTTCTATTTCACAGTGAATTTTTGTTTTACTGATGTTTTTCCTACAGTACATCCTGTAAACAGCGATTGGGGGGGGAAACCAGGTTCTCAGGATTTCAACCCCCTCTCCCCAGTAATCTCAGGGGGGTGTTGACTTCTGAAATGTACATGTTAGTGTAGATCTGTACTGGCTTATTATTTCCTGGCAATCAGTTACCAAATTTGCAGTGATTATGTCGCAGTTGTTAGTCATTCAACGAGGGTTTGTCAGCGCAGATTGATTTAAATAGAGCAACCCGACCACCAATATTCACCATGTCACTTGCAGCAAAAAAAACCACCCAGGAAATATTCAAAATGGAATAAAACTGCACCCCAGACTCCGCCATGCCTTTACTCTCACTGTGTTTCAACTCGTTCTTTCCTGCTCACATCTCATCCCAGCAATTTATTTCATGCTCAACAAATTCTTTAGAACCGCTCTCGGGCAAAAGGGGCCTAATTCGATGCTGGAAACTCTCAGCAGGCCAGACAGCATCGGTGATGCTGAGAAAAGTAACATTTCATTTCAGTGACCTTTAGAACCATAACTTTCCTCATTAGTGTGGCTCAGTTGGTAGCACTCTCGCCTCTGAGTCAGAAGGTTGTGGGTTTCAAATCCCACTCCAGAGCCTTGAGCACAAAAATCTAGGCCGACACGCCAGTGCAGTGCTGAGAGGTGCCGTCTTTCGGATGAGACGTTAAACTGAGGCCCCGTCTGCCCTCTCAGGTGGATGTAAAAGATCCTATGGCACTATTTTGAAGAAGACCAGGGTAGTTAACCTTTTATGACATTGTTCTGTGTCATCTGTATCCGTATCATGGTCCTGTGGGAAACAAGATCAGTGCAGTTTTTAACTGGTTAATATGATACCATTTCTTGTACTTAACGCCCTTTTCCCCCGGTAACTGAATCAAATAAACAGCGGGGTTCAATCGGTCTATAATCGTATGCGGTCCCCACCACCTGGGCTGAAAAGCATGCTTCTTTTTCCCATAATTTTGAATCATTACAATGTCCCCCACCTGATACTCAAAGGTACTTTCTTGTCAAAGTACCTTTTAAGTTGTCTTTTTGACTTCTCCAATTTCGTGGCCACAAATCGATTCTTCTGATCGGTGTGATCTACCACTTGTTCCAGCCACTTGGAACTACATGGTTCCATTGTCAAGGGGCTCATCCCCGTTAGTGTTAGCTGGCCTGGTGTTCTCGTGAGTCTCCCCGTCATGGCCTGATATAGGGAGACTCCTGTTGTTTTATGAGGTGTGGACCTCATTGCCATTAAGCACATTGGTAGCATGTTAGCCCATTGAGTGGGGTGGTCTGCACACATTTTTGTTAACATTAATTTGAGGGTCCTGTTCCCCTTTCGACCCCTCCGGACGACTGGGGGTGGTGAGCAATATGTAGTTTGTGTTCTATCCCCAACATTTCCTGCAAGTGGGTAAAAATCTTACCGGTAAAGTGCGAACCTTGATCACTGTCCACTTGGACCGGTACTCCCCACCTACAAAACACATGATTTAATAGTATTTTTGGCTGCCGTGATTGCAGTGTTGGAGCAGCAGGGGAATGCTTCGATCCATTTAGTGAATTGATCCACCACCACTAGGGCATGCTGAAAATTGCCTTGCGCTTCTGGAAGTGGCCCAATGAAGTCTATCTGGAGGCGAGTCCATGGCCCTTGAGGTGGGGGCGCGCTTTGAAGCAAGGCTCGGTTAGTGCGTGCGGGAGGATTGTGCTGCAGGCACAGCAGGCATTGTGCCACATATAGGTTGATTGTTTCCCTCATGGAAGGCCACCAAACTGTGGATGCTACCTTATAGAAGGTCACCAGGGCCGAATAGTGCCCTGCCATGTGGTGGGAGTGAAAGAGGGAGAGCAGTTCCTGACCCACCTCTGGTGGAACACACACCACCGGGGAGGCGTGTGGCTTTCTTTTGAACATCAGCAACTGCTCCGCTGAGTCAGAGGCAGTGTCTAGTATGGTATTAGGGGCCCAGGCTGTCGGTTGGGGAAGGGGTCTGTCAGGGGCAGTGTCTAGTGTGGTATTGGGGGCCCAGGCTGTCGGTTGGGGAAGGGGTCTGTCAGGGGCAGTGCCTAGTGTGGTATCTCAATAGGCTTAAGGCCAAGAGCAAAGTCTCCATCATTACCATTAAGGAGTTACAGTATGCAGATGATAACGCCATCACAGCTCTTTCCGAGCATGATCTACAAAACACCTTGAATGCTTTTTCCAGAGCCTACAAACTTCTGGGCCTCACCATGAATATAAAGAAAACCCAAGTGCTCCACCAGCCACCACCTAATCAGCTTGCAACTCCTCCCTCTATAAAGATTGATAATAACACCCTTGAAAATGTCAACACCTTTCCATATCTTGGTAGCCATTTATCCTCCAAAGCTGACATTGATTCTGAAATCCATCACCGCCTGAGTTGTGCAAGTGCAGCCTTTTCTAAACTGAGGAGGAGAGTCTTTGAAAATCATGACCTCCAAGTCCAAACTAAAATTCTTGTATACAAAGCCATCATCTTTCCCACCTTTTTATATGGAGCTGAAACCTGGACTACGTACAGTAGACATCTCAAAGCCTTAGAGCAATACCACCAACGCTCTCTACGCAAAATCTTGAGGGTCAGCTGGGAGGACAAGCGTACCAACTGGAGTATACTTGTAAGAGGCCATTATCTACAGCATCACTACGCTCATCATGCAGCATCAACTCCGATGGATTGGACATGTCATTCGCATGTCAGACTCACGTCTCCCAAAACAGGTTCTGTACTCCCAGCTGAAGGAAGGGCAGAGGTCTCCTGGTGGTCAAAAGAAGCGTTACAAAGATAACATCAAAGTAATCCTTAAAAAGTTCCATATCGATATTAATAACTGGGAGGAAATCGCACTGGACAGAGACAATTGGAGAAAATGCATCCACAACGGTGCCGCACTACATGAAAAGAATCTCCAGCGTGCCGCTGAGGATAAACGCCAGCGCCGTAAGGAGAGACAACAACTTAAGAAGACCTATACTCCAGTTACTACCAATAGTCTTACATGCCCACACTGTAGTAGAGTCTGTGGATCTCGGATTGGCCTCCACAGCCACCTGAAGACCCACAAGTAGATGACTGATGAAGGACATACCATACTCGAATTCGAGAGGTCGCCGATGATGATTGGGGGCCCAGGCTGTCGGTTGAGGAAGGGGCCTGTCAGGGGCAGTGTCTAGTGTGGTATTGGGGGGCCCAGGCTGTCGGTTGGGGAAGGGGCCTGTCAGGGGCAGTGTCTAGTGTGGTATTGGGGGCCCAGGCTGTCGGTTGGGGAAGGGGTCTGTCAGGGGCAGTGTCTAGTGTGGTATTGGGGGCCCAGGCTGTCGGTTGGGGAAGGGGTCTGTCAGGGGCAGTGTCTAGTGTGGTATTGGGGGCCCAGGCTGTCGGTTGGGGAAGGGGTCTGTCAGGGGCAGTGTCTAGTGTGGTATTGGGGGCCCAGGCTGTCGGTTGGGGAAGGGGTCTGTCAGGGGCAGTGCCTAGTGTGGTATTGGGGGCCCAGGCTGTCGGTTGGGGAAGGGGTCTGTCAGGGGCAGTGTCTAGTGTGGTGTTGGGGGCCCAGGCTGTCGGTTGGGGAAGGGGTCTGTCAGGGGCAGTGGCTAGTGTGGTGTTAGGGGCCCAGGCTGTCGGTTGAGGAAGGGGTCTGTCAGGGGCAGTGCCTAGTGTGGTATTGGGGGCCCAGGCTGTCGGTTGGGGAAGGGGTCTGTCAGGGGCAGTGCCTAGTGTGGTATTGGGGGCCCAGGCTGTCGGTTGGGGAAGGGGTCTGTCAGGGGCAGTGTCTAGTGTGGTATTGGGGGCCCAGGCTGTCGGTTGAGGAAGGGGTCTGTCAGGGGCAGTGCCTAGTGTGGTATTGGGGGCCCAGGCTGTCGGTTGAGGAAGGGGTCTGTCAGGGGCAGTGACTAGTGTGGTATTAGGGGCCCAGGCTGTCGGTTGAGGAAGGGGTCTGTCAGGGGCAGTGCCTAGTGTGGTATTGGGGGCCCAGGCTGTCGGTTAGGGAAGGGGTCTGTCAGGGGCAGTGTCTAGCGTGGTATTGGGGGCCCAGGCTGTCGGTTGGGGAAGGGGTCTGTCAGGGGCAGTGACTGGTGTGGTATTGGGGGCCCAGGCTGTCGGTTGAGGAAGGGGTCTGTCAGGGGCAGTGCCTAGTGTGGTATTGGGGGCCCAGGCTGTCGGTTGAGGAAGGGGTCTGCCTTCCTCGTGCCAGGCACTTACAATGGCGTATGGCCAGTATTGCTGCTGCAGGGATTTTAAATCTAGGTGATCTGTTGGGGAGCCCTTGCTAACAGCATTGCAGGGCTCAACAACTATATCCTCTATCTCCCCATCAATCGCAGCATCCTTGGCTGCTCTGTCTGCTCTGGAATTTCCCTCACTATGTGGATCCCCTTTTCTATGGGCTGCTACCTTTCCTATGAAGCGGGGCTGGGATCGCTGTTTAAGGTATGACCAGAGCAGGCGTAACCAGGTCCCGTGGACCAGGGCCTTACCGTCTATTGTACGGTAATCATTTTTGTGGTATAGGGGCAAGGAGAGCATGGTGTTTATAACATAGGCACTATCTGACCAAATATTCACACGTCTATCTGAGGTTTCTTTCCCGGCGGTTAGAAGTGTGGCGATTTCTGCATATTGTGAGGACTGTCGGTGGCATCGTCGCTGGGTGGTTCTCTGGCAATACCACAGCATACCCGGTGTGGGGGGAATCCCTCGATGTGATACGAGGACCCATCGATGAAGACATCTGGGGCTCCCTGTATGGGCTCTTTCTGCACAGCATGGGTCTCAAAGATAATCGGGGTAGTGGACATTCATGCAGTTCCCCCTCATAAACCAGAAATTGTGGCAACAATGTGGTGGATTTGGAAATTATACCAGTGTCTCTTTCCATAAATTCCAATGCCCATTTGCTGAGGCGCTGCGAGGAAACTAGCGAATCTCCAGGTTTCATCAGTCGGTTCAGAGGCGTGTGAGCGCTGTGAAGGATGGTCGCTTGTCGCCCAGAAATAAAGGTAAAACAATGTACCGCCCAGAAAATGGCCAGCAGGTGGCGCTCACACGCGGTATATGTCTTCTGCCCCCTGTAAGATTCGAGACGTATATGCAATGGGCTGTAGTTGATCAGCTCGCGTTTGAACTGCGGCGAGGCTTTGTTCTGTGGCCCCGACCTCCAAATGGAAGGGCTGCGTGGGATCCGGATGAATCAGACATGTGGCCTGTATCACTGCAGTTTTTAATTTGGCCACGGACTGGGTGTGAGCATCAGTCGATGCCAGGCGTATGTCATCACCCTGCAGTTTTATCAAATCATACAGGGGCTTTGCGCACTCTGCAAAGCCTGGGATAAAGTTCCTTTGGTACTCCACCAAACCCAAGGATGATCGTAGGGCTGTTTTGGTAGTGTATTATCTCCACTTATAAGAGTCGGGGGACGATCCCTCTGGAGAAATGGACACTCCCAGAAAGGTGACCCATTCCTTTACCTACGGGGATTCACCTTTAGTCCCGCCTGAGCCAACAATGTCAACAGTTCATGCAAAAGGGACAGATGTTTCTCCATGTTATCGGTTGCCAGCAGTAGATCGTCTACGTACTGTAGCAAGCAGGTAGGGCGGGAAAAGTCTTTTAAAACTGCAGCCATTCCTTTGTGAAGATCGTGGGGGCATTGTGGAACCCCTGAGGCAGTCATGTCCAGGTGTAGCTCTGGTCCTCAAATGAGAACGCAAATTTGTACTGGTTCTCCCTTTTAACAGGGATTCTCCAGAATCCATTGGTGATGTCAAGGGTCGAGAAGTACTTGGAACCAGCAGGAATTTGAGATAATATGGTGGGAGCTTCTGTTACTACCGGTGAGCAGGCTGGCGTTACAGAATTTAACTTTCTGTAATCAATAGTCAGTCGCCAGCTGCTATCAGGCTTTTTAACCGGCCATGTGGGTGAATTGGTTGTGAAAGTGCCTGTCCTAACAACACCCTGCTCGACTAGGGATTTTATGGTGTCTCGGATGTAAGGGTGACTCTCCCTTGGGATGGGGTACTGTTTGGTGAATGAGTGGGAGGGTCCCTCAATAGACTCTTCGCCTGCCATTTTTCTACAGTTATGCTTGCACGTGGCAAATGCTGCTAGGTGTTCCTGAATTAGTTTTGCCACAGCTTCATTTTCGCTCCCCGGAGGGTCATACTCGGATGGCTTTTTGATAGCAAAAACAGAGTGAGCATCAGAAATTTCTATCACTTTTGCATTATTTCTCAATTCCATCCAAACACAGTCCAGATTGTAATCTATTACCGCGCCATACTGATCCAACACATCAGTCCCTAAAATTCCCCTTCCGTCGGGGGTGGTCATCAGCATCGGCGCTGGGACCTTACAGGTGAGGCCTCCCAACTGAAGTTCAGAGGCCTTCCCTGTATATGTGGTGGTCGTATCACCATTAAACCCTTTAAGGGCCGTACAACCCTTGCCCGCCGCTGCATGACATTCAAGGTATGGGGTGTGGATGATGGTAATGGCTGAGCCAGTGTCTATAAGCATAATCTGCTGCCGGCCCCCTTTTAAAACAACAAGGACTACAGGTCTCCCGCTACCATCACGTCGGAACCCCACTTCCGACCAATCTTTGGGGGGCCAAACCCCGTCATAAGGTGGATCTTTGGAGGGGTCCCTCCAGTGGGTGTGCATTGACGATTGCATGCACGGGTAAATGATTTTGCATCCCCCCGTGACAATTTGGGCTTTCATGAGGGTTATCAACTGGTCCAATCGTTGATCCGTCCCAGAGGGCTTGGATTCATCCTGTTTTAGTAGGGTAACTAACTGAGCCAATTGTTCCATCCCAGAGGGTTCAGGTTCATCCCTCGGGAGGTATCTATGCGTTGCATCGTGGTCCCATGCCTGTCTGGGTCTCCTGCAGTGTTTTGCTAGGTGACCTTCCTTCTTACAATTAAAGCACTGTCCCCTAAAGGGGTAGTACCTAGGTCCCTCCACCGCTGACACTGGCTTTTGTGCGGTGGGTGGTGACTTCACCTTTAACTGGTCTTTTACCATCTCCCAGGCTCTTTGAACGTTAGTCTCTATATCTGTCCACTGATCGGCGGGCCTCATGGCTATGCCCAGGGTGGTT
Organism: Somniosus microcephalus; assembly: GCF_052327205.1. Lineage (NCBI taxonomy): Eukaryota > Metazoa > Chordata > Chondrichthyes > Squaliformes > Somniosidae > Somniosus > Somniosus microcephalus. The sequence continues at coordinate 77,736,546 of NC_141002.1, forward strand.
TTAACTAAAGAGTGGAATTGGGTCAGGAACATCATTTTGAATTGTTCCTGATTCTTTCCTGCTGCAGCATTTGTAGGTGCCTGGTTCTGGGTACGTTCATAGATATCGTACAGGCGATTACTGAAGGCTCTAGGGGTTTCATCTGGGCGTTGTTTGGTCTGACTAAGCAAAGCCACTAAGTTTAAGTTTTGGATCCCCTAAATGGTTTAGGATCTCGGTCACGACTGCATCGGTTGCTGTAGCACGCTGGAGGATCGCATCTGGCAGATTATTTTTTAAAGAAGTGGAACAGGCCAAGAGGAGGAAACGTGTTAAGTCTCCCACTTCTAACTCGGGGAAACTCCTCCTGAAATCTGCCCACCTCCTATTAACTACTAGTGGGTCGTCCCCATCATTAATGGGCCCCAACTCGTGCCTACACGCCGTGGTGTCAGCACCAGATATGGGCCATGAGTTGGTATGGTTACTAGTGATATGACCATGCACATTACGCCATAAAGGGGTGGTCACTACTGCTACGGTTGGCCCTTGTCTCCAAAAGGTATCCCATCCATCACCCCCCTCCTGGGGATTATACTGACTGCCTTCCTCTTCCCAATCTGTCTCCCCCTCGTCCCCTTCTGTTGTCTCTGTTATGGCTCCCAGTGTTACTGTGGATACTAGAGCCTGTTGCTGCCCTACTTTACTCTTTAGCCGCGCTATTTCTAGGTGGCACCGGGAGTGGTCTGCCTCCCTATGTGACTTCTTAATTGTTTCCCTTAATGCCCCCCTAATGTCTTCTACTTCCTGCCGGAGCCCCAGGTTTTCCAATCTATATTTCTTGAGCTCTAACCTCATTTCATTTGCTGCTATGACTGCTGCTCCTGCATTTAAATTTGAGAGGCTTTGTTGCTGTAGCAACGAAGCTGCCTGCTCGGCTCCTCTTTCTAGTTGCCTGATACTGTGGCCTAATCGATCGATTTCTTGTCTCATATGCTGGATTTCTCCCTCCTTTAACTGCCTAACAAGCTGGATGCCTTCTTTTTTCTGTTCTTTCATATTTTGAATCTCTTTCTCTTTTAGTTGAATCTCTTTGGCTTTTAGTTCTTTTAAATCGTGTATATCCCCCTTTAAATCTCAAATCTCTTTTACATCCTGCCTCATTAATTCCTCATCGCTCTGAGCACGGTAATGTGCCACGAATGCCAAGAGACTGTTTGCCTGTTTGGGGCTTAGCTTTCCCTCAGCTACCCTCTCCTGGATAAATGCCACGAGCTCCCCAAAGGACACGTGTTGGCCCTTACAGATGCATCGTGCCCGTAACTCTTGTAAGTCCTTTTTGTATATTTTTTCATGGTAGGCTACAGCTACGTCTTTTGCTGGCTTTTTGTATGCCCCGATCCCTTCATCCTATGTCTTTTGAATTTACTTTTAAACTTCGCACCACAGGTGGAAATTTCCAATTGTTTAAAAGAATGATCTCTAAAGCTGTCTCGCCAGATCCCGGACAAGCCCCCAGTTTTGTAAGATTTTTATTTCGACTTGCATTAAATTGACAGCAAGACCAATTCTTTTGAAACTATTTGGAATAAGTTTATTAAAAACACACACTCATGCAAGTTTATTAAACACACACACTCATGCACATCAAAACAATAGCCTACTGATATTTATAGACGACTCGATTACAATACGTAAGGTAATGGGTTAGATTTACACAGACTGGCACTTCCCTGAGTCAAGCAATGCACGCGGCCTTTCTCCTTGCTTCTTGGTCTGGTCTACAGAGGGAGGGCTTCTTGCTTCTCCGCGTGGTCGTCCAGAGAGGGAGAGCGAGAGAGTCTTTGGGTTTCTTGTTTTATATCTTTTTAAGTCCATTGTCTCTCCTCCTAAATTGCTAAGACCCCATGATTGGGTTTTAGATTCATGGCAGTTCTTGATTGGCTTTCCTTTGAACATGTGACTGTCTGCAGTGGCTGGTGCCATTTCTTGCTTAAGTTAATTGTTTGTTGACACCTTTTAGTGGCTCTTGAGTTTCGATGCTGTCTCTGTGGGGATTATCCTGTTATGCAGGTTTCCTTTGTTAAGTTTCGTGCTGTTGCCTTACCAGGGGAGATCCATACACATCAAATTTATCTTTATTATTACATACATCTTATATTAATAGTCTCGAGTCCATCACACATACAAAACATATATTTTTATTCTTACACTCATCAGCACCAACCTTTCCACAGCCCCTCTGTTTCTCCTCTTTCCGGTCCTAATATTTAATGGCCCCTTTCAACTCAACTCGAACTCAGACTCTGTCACGTATCCAGCTTCACACTTAACTTTCAACTATCATGGGAACTGATAGTGAAAATTTATTAGATATTATTTGTGTATAAAATGCTTCATTCAATGTGTGGTGTACCCAATTTTCTAGAATGCATCTAAAGCATTTAGCTCAAGTTTCTTTTCAGCTTCCAGCTTCATTGTTTTTCAGAATTATCTGAAGAAAAACCAGAGGGCCTATTTCAAAATCTTTATTCAGGTTAAAGAGCTTTTTTAAAAAAACCAGAGAGGCTAGACTGCACATAGGAGAAAAAGGAGAGAAAACCATTCTTGAATTTTGATAGCTTCTCGGGCAAAATTCTGGAGTGCACGGCCTGAGGGGTGGTGGAAGCAATTTCAATAGGATCATTCAAAAGAGAATTGGATGAATACTCAAAGGGAAAAAAATTAAAGGGCTCTGGGGAAAGAACGAGGGCATGGGATTAATTGAATAGCTTTACCAAAGAGCCGGCACATGGATGATGGGCCGAATGGCCTCCTGCGCTGTATCATTCCATGATTCTATAAAAGGGGTCTAATGCGAATCAGATGATGCTGGAAAAGCTCAGCAGGCCAGGCAGCATCTGTGACGAGAGGATAGTAGGGTTAACGTTGCAGTTCAGTGGCCTTTCGTCAGATAATGCCTGACCTGTTGAATGTTTCCAGCATTTCCTGTTTTAACTTCAGATTTCCAGCATCTGCAATATTTTGCTTTGTGCCTAACTAGAATAAGCTGTGTTTTTGATAGAAAATGTAAACTATCTAATTAGTGATGACTGAGAGGGTGAGAGCGCCAGAGAGGAATAGACACGCAAAATGTGAGCCTCGAGAGAACCAGACACAGGCACAGCTGGAGAGTGAGATGTAGGCCCTGATTTTCGGCTTGTGTGGGGAATGGTCGGATTTCCCCGAATGTGGGGTTTCTGACACACATAAAAAAGTGTCAGCTAGCTCCACGCAATTTTCCCTCACGTGGCCAATTAATTCCCAGCATGTGGGAAGCCTTGCTAATTGTCCAATTCGTGTCAGAAATCCCCACAGCATGATGTCATCATTCGTGGTGCTTTCAAGGTCCATAGCAAGCACTGCATCCTCTGAAGACTTCCAAATGAACCATACAGGATGGCAGAGGAGCCTGCAGCAGCTGTGGGCAGTGCCAGACCCCGAGCTGCCTCCAAATTCGATGAGGCTTCACTGCAGGCATTATTGGATGGGGTTAGGGCCCACAGGGAGGTCCTCTTCCCTAGGTCAGGGAGGAAGAGGCCTCCCACTGAGACCAATGCTGCATGGATGCAGGTGTCAGCAGATGCCAACTCGCTGGGAGTCACCAGAAGAACCTTGGCATTACATTTCTATCTCCTTCCTTTACTCCCCCACAGTACCATCCAGAGCCCCCGTCCTCACTGGAGGAGGAAGAGGCTGTGCAGCCAGACTCCTCAGAGGAAGCTCCAACCTCTGAGGGCGCAGCGTCAGCAGAAGTAAGCGCAGACACTCACACCTCGGGGGGGACCTTCGGGACATAGAGTAGTGTTGTCACCTGGTGTTTCACAGCTCACAAGTGAGCCTCAGCAGATTCTGGAGACAGGGACAGCAGTGGAGAGTCCTCGTCGGAGGGCGCAGGACTCTGCCAGCTCGGCTCAGCTGCGCTGCATGTCGACCCTCTGCCTCTGGGTCCATCCACAAGAGAAGAGGTGCTGGATCTCCATGTACAGATGCAGGAGTCTCTGGCAGGTTTTGTCTCCAGGGTCGCTGCGAGTGTGGAGCGAATGGAGGAGTCCCAAGCGACCATGAGCAGAGCCTTTGTGGAGCCATTGGCGCATGAACGCATCACCATGGAAAGGTTGGCAACCTCCATGGAGGAGATAACTCACCAGGGTACAGAAAACATGGTGAGTGCACATAAGAGAATGACATCTCTTGAGCGTTGGCCATCTGTTGAACAGAGAAACCAGATCCTCATGGAAGTCCTTCTGAGTAGGACTGCCAGTGCAGATATGGGTCCCCATGGCCCCCTAAAGCGCAGCAAGGTGCTCTCAAGCCACTTCCAAGCACTGGCCCCTTCTGGCCTGTGCAGCTTCAGGTGAGTGAGCAGCAGCCTGGTGCTCATCCTGCTGTTGCCGGTTCTGCTGCTGCCGCCTCTGCTGCTGGAGATCCTCTAATGGCAAGAAGGGAAGGAAAAAAAGGCGACCCACGCTTCTCGTAGATGCCTCCGCTGAGGAAGCGCTGAGTGAGGGTGGTGAGAGGGGCTTCCCAGGAGATCGCATTGGAGAAGTGTGTGAGGCTCCAACCTTCCACAGCTGTGCCTAAGCCTTGAAGAAGTAGCCCCAAACCTGCAACAACAAGGTCCTTCAACATACAGGTGCTGGCCCTTTAAATCGCAGCTTCTTCTTACCTGCAGCTGACAGCTAGCAAGCTTCACGCCAGCTCTCAGCAGCGGGGTTCCCCGCAGGCGGGTTTCAGGTGGGGAAAGCCCCAAAGTTGCAACGGCACGGGAAAATCAACTTCAACAAGCAGATAATTCCTTGTTAGTGCTCCGACGACCAGTCCCGCCAGCGGCGGCCGGGACTGAAGCGGGGTGCGGGGAACTGGCAGTCCGAAAGTCGGACGGAGCGGGGAATCAGGCGGGGGGGGGGTCCCGACCCGCTTTTTCGCCGATTTTCGGCCCCCGGCCGCATGAAAAGCCGCCCGACGGCGGCCAGAAAATCGGGGCCGTAGAGTCAGAGAGATAAGTTCATCTTTGCTGGATCAAAATCCTGGCATTCTCTACTTAACATCATTGTTGGTGCCATGTATAACTACAGCAGCAGTTCATTAAGAAGGCCCACCATCACCTTTTCATAGCTGCTAGAGATGGGCAGTAAATGTGGTATTGCCAGTGTCAGCATATCTTGTAAGCAAGTTTTTTTTTTAAAAGTGGTGCGCACACACAGACAGATGTCAGGAACCAATCACAAAATACAGAACTGAGTGTTTGTGGAGATTTCTTAGAAACTTACAAACAAATGCTGCAATACCCAGGATGCCACCCCCCACTGTCAGGCTATTGCTACCCTCCCCCTAATTCTCACCTTCCTTCTCTGTCTCCCTCCTTACATTCTCCCCCTACCTCCTTGCATTCTCCCCGTCCCTCCTTGCCTTCTCCCCCCTCCCTCCTTGCCTTCTCCCCGTCCCTCCTTGCCTTCTCCCCGTCCCTCCTTGCCTTCTCCCCGTCCCTCCTTGCCTTCTCCCCGTCCCTCCTTGCCTTCTTCCCCCTCCCTCCTTGCCTTCTTCCCCCTCCCTCCTTGCCTTCTCCCCGTCCCTCCTTGCCTTCTCCCCGTCCCTCCTTGCCTTCTCCCCGTCCCCCCTTGCCTTCTCCCCGTCCCCCCTTGCCTTCTCCCCGTCCCTCCTTGCCTTCTCCCCGTCCCTCCTTGCCTTCTCCCCGTCCCTCCTTGCCTTCTCCCCCTCCCTCCTTGCCTTCTCCCCGTCCCTCCTTGCCTTCTCCCCGTCCCTCCTTGCCTTCTCCCCGTCCCTCCTTGCCTTCTCCCCGTCCCTCCTTGCCTTCTCCCCGTCCCTCCTTGCCTTCTCCCCCTCCCTCCTTGCCTTCTTCCCCCTCCCTCCTTGCCTTCTCCCCGTCCCTCCTTGCCTTCTCCCCGTCCCTCCTTGCCTTCTCCCCGTCCCTCCTTGCCTTCTCCCCGTCCCTCCTTGCCTTCTCCCCGTCCCTCCTTGCCTTCTCCCCGTCCCTCCTTGCCTTCTCCCCGTCCCTCCTTGCCTTCTCCCCGTCCCTCCTTGCCTTCTTCCCCCTCCCTCCTTGCCTTCTTCCCCCTCCCTCCTTGCCTTCTCCCCGTCCCTCCTTGCCTTCTCCCCGTCCCCCCTTGCCTTCTCCCCGTCCCTCCTTGCCTTCTCCCCGTCCCTCCTTGCCTTCTCCCCGTCCCTCCTTGCCTTCTCCCCGTCCCTCCTTGCCTTCTCCCCGTCCCTCCTTGCCTTCTCCCCGTCCCTCCTTGCCTTCTCCCCGTCCCTCCTTGCCTTCTCCCCGTCCCTCCTTGCCTTCTCCCCGTCCCTCCTTGCCTTCTTCCCCCTCCCTCCTTGCCTTCTTCCCCCTCCCTCCTTGCCTTCTCCCCGTCCCTCCTTGCCTTCTCCCCGTCCCTCCTTGCCTTCTCCCCGTCCCTCCTTGCCTTCTCCCCGTCCCTCCTTGCCTTCTCCCCGTCCCTCCTTGCCTTCTCCCCGTCCCTCCTTGCCTTCTCCCCGTCCCTCCTTGCCTTCTCCCCCTCCCTCCTTGCCTTCTCCCCCTCCCTCCTTGCCTTCTTCCCCCTCCCTCCTTGCCTTCTCCCCGTCCCTCCTTGCCTTCTCCCCGTCCCTCCTTGCCTTCTCCCCGTCCCTCCTTGCCTTCTCCCCGTCCCTCCTTGCCTTCTCCCCGTCCCTCCTTGCCTTCTCCCCGTCCCTCATTGCCTTCTCCCCGTCCCTCATTGCCCTCTCCCCCCTCCTTGTCCTCTCCCCCTCCCTCCTTGCCCTTTCCCCCCTTTCCTTCTTGCCCTCTCCCCCTCCCTCACTCACTCCTTGCCCTCTCCCCCTTCCTCTCTCCCTCCTTGCCCTCTCCCCCCTCCCTCCTTCCCTCCTTGCCCTCTCCCCCTTCCTCCCTCCCACCTTGCCCTCTCCCCTCCCTCCTTGCCCTCTCCCCCTCCCTCCCTCCCTCCTTGCCCTTTCCCCCTCCCTCCCTCCCTCCTTGCCCTTTCCCCCTCCCTCCCTCCTTGCCCTTTCCCCCTCCCTCCCTCCCTCCTTGCCCTTTCCCCCTCCCTCCCTCCCTCCTTGCCCTTTCCCCCTCCCTCCCTCCCTCCTTGCCCATTCCCCCTCCCTCCCTCCCTCCCTCCTTGCCCTTGCCCCCTCCCTCCCTCCTTGCCCTCGCCCCCTCCCTCCTTCTGCGCCCCCCCCCCCCCGGCCCTCACTATGAAATGTTGCTACGGTTATTTGTGATTCCGTGTTGCACCAGGTGGTCATTTTCTTTGCTGTACCTGCCAGTTTAAATGTATTACCAAAGTACATTTGATGTTCAAATACTGTCGTATGTTATTTTAAAAGGAAATAATGGATGAAGACAAACTGCTTGAAGAAGCCATTGAAGCTGAATTAAGCAAAATCAACATTTCCCCATTAGATCTAGAGGGTCTTGAGGAGCAAATCTCTGAAGAAGAGATTCTCCTTGAACCAGATCATGTAAGCTTAAATTTGTTACAAAATTGCATTTAAATATATTGAAACAGTTAAGCAATAAAAATCTTCAACCTACTTTGTAATATATGCTGTCCTTTTTAGCCTTTGTATCATCAGTGTTTTTTGTAATAACATTTCAGTGTTTGCCTGCAATATCTATATATATATATTAGTAAATAATTTATTGCAAAATGACTTTCTTAATATAATGCTTTCAAATAAAGATGTTGATGGTTTTGCATTTTTTTGCAATCCATATATAAGCAAAGTTAATAAAGCTGTGCAAATATATAAACCAAAGATGGCATTAAAATATGAGTATAGGATAAATGTTGGTTAACAGTTTTGCATAATAAACCAGTAAGTGGTGCCAGCAACTGAATATTTGCAGTTACAAGCACTCTCTGACATGTATTTTGTTTATTTGCAGTTTTCTTGGGGGAAAAATTGGGTCGCGCCCCCTTTGGGGCGCTAACTTCGCCAGGGCAGCGCCCCGTAAAAATTAGCACCCCCACACCTGAAATTGAATGGTAGCGCCCCCAAGCAGGAGGCGGGGTGCTACTGGAAGTGTTCCCCCTCCCTCTTCGGGTGCTCCCATTGAATATCGCGGCGCTACGTGCAGCAGCGCCACGCACGTCGGTACGTAGCGCCACAGTACTGCAGGCCTCCCTCTCCTGATTAAAGGGGAGGGGCCTAGTGCAGCCCTGCTGGACCACCGGGGAGCGGGGTGCCGGCAAAAGAGCCCGACATTCAAGAGGAGTGCCGGGCTGACCGATCGCGGCCGGCACCCCGCTGGAGGAGGCGAGAGGGGGCAGGTCCTGGCAGGCGGCCCCCCAAAAAATGGCCGCCCGACACCTGCCCTTTAATTTGCGATGCCCCGGCCGCAAACACGGCACCCTGACCCTGTCGGACATAGCGTCTGGCGGTAGGTCAGGGGGCGCGAGCGAAGTGCACGAGTGGGGCGCTGCACACGGCGATGATGTCACCGCCAGAGGCACAGTGCCACAGGCGCTAGATGCTTTAAAGTCATTTTGTTAATTTCATCTATTGCTGATTTGTTACAGATTTACTGTTGCAACTTTAATGAGACACATTCGTGAGACAAAAGCTAAAATGACATTTTAAAAGGTCATAAACAGATTGGTTGTACTTTTGACTCTACTAACTTCAATGGCATGCGTGTTACACCATCGTCCAAAGTTAAAATCACCCCCATTAAATTAAATTTGCGAGTGAGTGGTTAAGCAGAGTTGAATCACTCCTATCCTGACCATTTGAAAAAGTAGTTCAGCCAGTTGAGCATAATCGAGCAGCAAAAAAACGCTTCTTTGTAATCAAAGGTGAATTTGTTGGAAGGCTATCACTTAGTGCCAGGAAGCAGATTCGTACATGCAATTTCCCATGTAGTAAATTGTTAAATCTCTCGTAAGGTGACTGAAAGGAGACTCTTTTCCAAGCAATTAGTTCAAATTGCAATAAAGTGGCCTGGGAATAGGTCAGCTGACTACACTTTAAGTCAGCGAGTACACGAGGGAACCCAGAAAGAAAGGGAAAAAAATAATCATTTTTAAAGGGAATGGGATGAAAAATATGTGCCTGTTTAGATAAATCGTAAAGTTAATAGCAGTTGATTTGTACAGAACTGAAATACCCAGTTAATAATTCCCATATGCAATAATTTTTTTATGTTTGTATTTGATGGTACAAATCAGGAGCATAGTTTAAAAAAAGTTTTCATAGATATTCTGTAGTATATTGGAGAGTACTGTTGCTGTTCTATTGTATTGAACAATTGATTACAGTATGCTGCTGGCCTTTTAAATGTTTTAGGGACACAAATAATTTAAGTAAATTTTGCTAACTGGAGTCATTGATATTTTAGGACTCTGATGAATTACCCAAGTCTGTCCTTTGCTACTTGGAGCAAATGAAGAAAAGAGGTGAAAGTGTGGAAAAGCTGATTCTCCAGGATTTAGAGCAACTCGAGTGTAAGTGCATTTATATTAGGCGGCGGAGTCCGCTCCCACGCTTTTCCACTAAAGTTCAGTTTGAAAGTGATATAACTGTATTCGTGCAAGATCTTAAAGAAGTAGTATGCTGTAATTGGCATTGACAGTAGAATTGCTGCTATGATTTGACAAATGGCAATTTGCTGAACAAAAATAGATGTTAAAAGTATTTTGTTTAACTTGATTCCATAGTCTGTCTGATTTTGAAGATGTATGAAATGGTACTCATCGAGTGGAGGAAGGAACACTACATTTTAATTTCAAAAAATAAAGACTTTTCACTCCTTTTTTTATATTCTCAATTTTTATATTCTTAATTGAAGAAACATTTCACAACATAATAAACTTCTAGGCACCATTTATAAAATTACTGTAAGTTGTTCTTACTTTACTGCACACATCCGGTAGCAATTGGGTAAAGTCATGGAGTTAAACTTTATATAATCCAGAAACTCTCAAGGACAGTATAGGAAAAATGAACAGCTTGTAAGAATTTTTTCTTTCTATGGGAACATGTTTTATTTATCAGTTTTTTTAATCAAGTCTCAGGGCTGTGTGGGGATTACTTTGAAGTTTACTGCATTGTAGTTATTTTTACTTATAGTAGTTTCAACATTTTCTTTCACTTGTATTGTGCAATCCTGTCATAGCTGCAAGGCTGGGAACATAAGGCTAGATTTCTGTCCGTACATAGTCAATAGATGGAAAATCTAGTGTATAAGGATGATGAGCCCAACTGGTTCTGACCTTCAGCTGTCAGAAATGGGCCAAAGCTTTTCTTGATTTGTTATTTTGTGTATTAAGGCCCAACTACAATAGAATCATTCACTAGCTGTACATTAGCTGTTATCATTGGATAGCTATTTTGGCCAAATATATGTGCTATAAAGGTGTATTTAAATGATATTAAAGCTAATGCCCAATTTGAGCCCTTAAGCTTTGACTGACATACCAATCTGTAAAGGCTACAGAACTGCAACAGAGATGTTTGACTTGCATTAATTACAAAATATAATTAAGTTACTAATAAAGCACAGTCTTTTGGCTCTATCAATATCCTATACACAGTCCCCACATATTCTTCTTGAGCTCACTATTTTAAGCCTCAGAATATGATGTTTACATAGGTCATTTCCATATTGTTTTAAATAATCCCTTTTGATGCAGTCAATTACTTGTTCTTAGAGGGATCTTTATGTTTTTGCAGATGCTGTTTATCCTGTTCATGATTATCCTGGATCAGAAATGTTGACAGAATTGGCTGTTGAGTTTGGTGAGGACCATTTAAACCTGAAGGAGAGGGTAATTCCAAATTTGCTTGCATATTTAGGAAAATCTCCAAATACAAATTTGCCTTTGGTGCTTGGGGGTGGTTAGGGTGTGGTCTCAACAGCACCATGTTACTAAGTGATTTATTTGATTTAAACTTGAAGATCATCATATCAATCACTGCCCTTCAGCACTGAGAGTGGGGATTTAAATTGTCACAACTTGGAGGTAAACGTCTTCTGTATAGGTTATCAAGTAAACTGCTTTTGGCCTTACCAAATTTACTACCGATGATGTAAAACACAAGACAAATCTGCCCTGGAGTTTGTCACTAATTGTAGCAATTTAGCTCTGCGATGCTGGGAGGAACTTTCAACTCGGCGAGGATGTAAAACAAGTGGTAACTGATCAGCCGCCTGTTATACAGCCCACCTGTTTTTCGGGCGGAGTGTATAACGGGCGGCCAATCCGCTCCCGCCCATTTCATGCCCCCGCTGATGTTGAAAGTGTATTACAGGAAACTTTCGATTTACCGGCATCTAAATAACCGGAAATCTCAGTTAACCGGCAAAATTCAGGAGTAGGTTCAGGTAAGTTTTACTTCATATTGTACTTGCCTTCCTCATCTGTTGCTGTGCAAGGGTGTGGCTGCAGCTGTTGCTAAGCTACAGAGACGCTTGGAACTTGTGGCCATTGTTCTGCACTTAAGCAACAGGGTTTGTTGCTTTATACGGAGCTGTCAGCTCTCCGTATCTTTTACTATAGCTTTCAGTTATCCGGAATTTTTGATGAACCGGCACCACGTCGGTCCCGTCGGTGCCGGATAAAAAAAAGTTTCCTGTACAAGTTCAGGAATTACATGTCACCTAGTATAGCTGCATATTTGAATTGCTGCAACTGGAACATTTGTTTTTGCTTAGTGTTTTTTAAACAGCGTTTGCTCCATAAATGTTTAATTCATACAGTGCTGCACGGCTGAGGAATTTTGGTTTTATATCATCACTATTTTCAAAAAGCTAAAAACGAATGCTGGTTAAAGCCAATGAAAGGACTAAGCATACTCACGACTATCACTCTGTACCTCAGCTTAACATCTATAAATAGGTCAGCAGTGTCGGAAATTGACGTGGAAATTCCTTTGCACAACACTCCTAGGATGCGCAAAGAACAGCTGAGTGATAATACAGCAGGTTTCCCTGAATCCCAGTGCTTTTTTCACTTCATTTTCAGTAGAAATATAAAATGAAATATAAACTGACACCTACTCGGACTAATACCTCTTTATGCATTTATCTCTCCGTTAATGAATAGAATTATTTTCAGTTATGAAGTTCAATTTAAGTATAATTTTTTAACTTCTTGCAGTTTAGTGGCACTTCTGCATGAAAACCAACATAACAAATATTTGCGATTCAAGTCTGGCTCCAAGCCAGAGATTCTTCAGTATGAATTCTAGCTTTAACTGACATTTAAGCCCCCCTGCCTTAATTGGATGACTTTTGCCAGTTTGTGGCTAGGTTATTGAATGGAGGGCTATGAAGGAGCTTACTGTTCTATTCCGACTCTTTTAGTTGACCACAGAGTGCTGTTAACAATGGCTGTGAAGAAATCTGTAGCACAGTCTATCATCCCTTCAAAGCCAAAGAAGGAAGCATGGTGATTGAGTACTATAGTATAACAAGCTTCAGTGGAGAATGATGGAACAACAAACTCTGTTCATTATGTTGTTCGAACACTGTTTTGGCTTCTACTAAATTTTGATATTTATTTACTGTGTTCAACTGGAGTCAAGATGGATATGAACTGGCTGCTGGTTTTACAGCAGATAGACTTTGGGGCCCTATTATATAATACTAGCTGGGGGGAGCCCGGCGTTGCCGAGGCTTTTTCGAGGGCATGTTGTTGTTGGAAGAGAGAGAGCGAGCGAGTGGGGGGGGGGGAAGAGAGAGAGAGAGCGGGGGGGGGGGGAAAAGAGAGAGAGAGAGCGGGGGGGGAAAGAGAGAGAGCAAGCGGGGGGGAAAGAGAGCGAGCGGGGGGGAAAGAGAGAGAGAGTGAGCGCCGAGGCTTTTTTGAGGGCATGTTGTTGTTGGAAGAGAGAGAGGGAGCGACTGGGGGGGAAGAGAGAGAGGGAAGGAGAGAGAGAGAGAGAGGGAAGGAGAGAGAGAGGGAAGGAGAGAGAGAGAGAGAGGGAAGGAGAGAGAGAGAGATTGGGAGTGTGAGAGAGAGAGATTGGGAGTGTGAGAGAGAGATTGGGAGTGTGAGAGAGATTGGGAGCGAGAGAGAGAGATTGGGAGTGTGAGAGAGAGAGATTGGGAGTGTGAGAGAGAGATTGGGAGTGTGAGAGAGAGATTGGGAGTGTGAGAGATTGGGAGTGTGAGAGATTGGGAGTGTGAGAGAGAGAGAGAGAGATTGGGAGTGTGAGAGAGAGAGAGATTGGGAGTGTGAGAGAGAGAGATTGGGAGTGTGAGAGAGAGAGAGATTGGGAGTGTGTGAGAGAGAGAGATTGGGAGTGTGAGAGAGAGATTGGGAGTGTGATGAAAGAGAGATTGGGAGTGTGAGAGAGAGAGAGATTGGGAGTGTGAGAGAGAGAGAGATTGGGAGTGTGAGAGAGAGAGAGATTGGGAGTGTCAGAGAGAGAGAGATTGGGAGTGTGAGAGAGAGAGAGATTGGGAGTGTGAGAGAGAGAGAGATTGGGAGTGTGAGAGAGAGAGAGACTGGGAGTGTGAGAGAGAGAGACTGGGAGTGTGAGAGAGAGAGACTGGGAGTGTGAGAGAGAGAGAAATTTGGAGTGTGAGAGAGAGATTGGGAGTGTAAGAGAGAGAGAGATTGGGAGTGTCAGAGAGAGAGATTGGGAGTGTGAGAGAGAGATTGGAAGTGTGTGAGAGAGAGAGATTGGGAGTGTGAAAGAGAGAGATTGGGAGTGTGAGAGAGAGAGACTGGGGGGAGAGAGAGGAGAGAGACGGGAGAGAGAGAGAGAATGGGGGGAGAGAGACTGAGGGGTGAGAGAGAGAGAGACTGGGGAGAGAGAGGGAGAGACTGGGGAGAGAGAGAGAGAGACTGAGGGAGAGAGAGAGCGACTGAGGGGGAGAGAGGGAGACTGGGGGAGAGAGAGAGAGATGGGGGAGAGAAAGAGAGAGAGTAGAGAGACGGGGGGAGAGAGAGGAGAGAGACTGGGGAAAGAGAGAGAGAGAATGGGGAGAGAGAGAGAGTGAGACTGAGGGGGAGAGAGAGAGAGACTGGGGGAGAGAGACGGGGAGAGAGAGAGACGGGGGGAGAGAAACAGAGATGGGCGAAGGGAGAGAGAGACTGGGGAGAGAGCGAGAGACTGGGGAGATAGAGAGAGAGAGCACGACGGGGGGAGAGAGAGAGACCGGGGGTGGGGGGGAGAGAGAGAGAGAGACTGAGGGGAGAGAGAGAGAGATGGGGAGAGAGAGAGACTTGGGGGGAGAGGGAGAGAGTGGAGGGAGAGGGAGAGAGTGGGGGAGAGAGAGAGAGAGAGAGAGACTGGGGGGAGAGGGAGAGAGTTGGGGAGAGAGAGAGAGAGACTGGGGGGAGAGAGAGACTGGGGGAGAGAAAGACTGGAGGGGAGAGAGAGAGACTGGGGGGAGAGAGAGACTGCGGAGAGAGACTGCGGAGAGAGAGACTGGAGGAGAGAGAGAGACTGGGGGGGAGAGAGAGAGACTGGGGGGGAGAGAGAGAGACTGGGGGGGAGAGAGAGAGACTGGGGGGGAGAGAGAGAGACTGGGGGGAGAGAGAGAGACTGGGGGGGAGAGAGAGAGACTGGGGGGGAGAGAGAGAGACTGGGGGGGAGAGAGAGAGACTGGGGGGGAGAGAGAGAGACTGGGGGGGGAGAGAGAGAGACTGGGGGGGAGAGAGAGAGACTGGGGGGGAGAGAGAGAGACTGGGGGGGAGAGAGAGAGACGGGGGGAGAGAGAGAGACTGGGGGGGAGAGAGAGAGACTGGGGGGGAGAGAGAGAGACTGGGGGGAGAGAGAGAGACTGGGGGGAGAGAGAGAGACTGGGGGGGGAGAGAGAGAGACTGGGGGGGGAGAGAGAGAGACTGGGGGGGGAGAGAGAGAGACTGGGGGGGGAGAGAGAGAGACTGGGGGGAGAGAGAGAGACTGGGGGGAGAGAGAGAGATTGGGAGTGTGAGAGAGAGAGAGATTGGGAGTGTGAGTGAGAGCAACAACTAGACCTACTCGACAAATACTGCCAAAATTGGGCTCTAACAGTAAATCTAAAGAAAACCAACATCATGATTTTTCAAAAAAGGCCCAGATGTCAGGAAAACAAATACCAATTTACCCTCAGTGATACCGCTATAGGACACACTATGAGCTACACCTACCTTGGTCTAACTATTACAGCATCAGGGAGCTTCAGCATAGCAGTGAATGCACTAAAAGAAAAAGCCCGAAGAGCCCTATATGCAATAAAAAGAAAATTCTACAACATCCAAATCCCAATCAAAATCTGGCTCAAAATATTTGACAGCATAATCCTGCCCATTGCACTGTACGGTAGTGAAGTATGGGGCCCGCTAAATCACCAAAGCTACACTAAATGGGAAAAACACACAATAGAAGCCCTACATGCAGAATTCTGCCGAAGCATCCTTCGCACCCAAAGAAAAACGCCAACAAATGCATGCAGAGCCGAACTAGGCAGATACCCACTGATAAACATCCAAAAACGAGCACTAAACTTCCTAAATCACCTCAAATCTAGCTCCCCAGACACCCTTCATTTCAAAGCCTTTCAGACCCAAGAGCTAAACCCAGAAAAGAGTCCCCTGAGTCAGCTGCTACTGAAACTAAGTACTCAGCCGGACCCTGACCAGCCCCAGACCAACACAGCCGTCCAAACACCAATCCGAGTGAACCAAATCATTAAAAAATGCAAAGAAACCTACCTGGAACATTGGAACAAAATAACCGAAAGCCAAAGCAGATTAGAATGTTACCGGGCCCTAAAAAGAGAATATAAACTAGCAGACTACCTCACGACCATCAGAGACACAAAACAGAGACAGACCCTCACCAGGTACAGACTAAGCGACCACCAACTGGAAATTGAAAAAGGCAGATACAAGAAATCCTGGCAGCCTAGAGAGAATAGAATATGCGATCAATGTCTGGCCGGCGAGGTTGAAACAGAGATGCATTTCCTCCTAAAATGCGAAAAATTCAACACATCAAGAAACATATTATTCAACAAGCTAAGCCAAACAACCCCAGATTTCAAGGAATTGGATGACCTGTCAAAATTGAGATTAGTCCTAGGAGAAGGAGACAGACCATACCTTGGGGCCAAATATGTAACAACATGTCACAACCTGAGGACTGTTTAAAATTAAGACTGTTTAAAATTAATATTGAACGTACCAAATGAAGTACAAAGACTGTTTAAAATTAATATTGTTTAAAAGTAATATTGTATGTACCCAACAAATGTCAAATCGATTGACACCTACAGAATGTTGGAAAACTGTACCTTTTTGCTATGTAAGCTTTGGCAATATGGTTCTCTGTAAACTTTCATGCCAATAAAGCATTTGAATTGAGAGAGAGATTGGGAGTGTGAGAGAGAGAGATTGGGAGTGTGAGAGAGAGAGATTGGGAGTGTGAGAGAGAGAGATTGGGAGTGTGAGAGAGAGAGATTGGGAGTGTGAGAGAGAGAGATTGGGAGTGAGAGAGAGAGATTGGGAGTGTGAGAGAGAGAGAGAGAGATTGGGAGTGTGAGAGAGAGAGAGAGAGAGATTGGGAGTGAGAGAGAGAGAGAGAGATTGGGAGTGTCAGAGAGAGAGATTGGGAGTGTGAGAGAGAGAGAGATTGGGAGTGTCAGAGAGTGAGATTGGGAGTGAGAGAGAGAGATTGGGAGTGTGAGAGAGAGAGATTGGGAGTGTTTCAGTGAAGCAACCACTAACACTACTAACAATAACCAGCCCCAGGACAGTGACATCGTAGCACAGAGAATTCGACCCAACACAATTGTCACTAAACAAAAGGAAAAATACCTGTCATATTGGGCAGAAACAACAAAAACCCAAAGCAAACTCAATTGCTACTTGGCCCTAAACAGACAATACAACATGGCTGAGTACCTGACCATGGTAAAGGATAACAAACTGAGAAAAACCTTGACAAGGTACAGACTTAGCGAACATAGCCTAGCGATCGAAAAAGGCAGACCAGGCTGCCAAGAGAGGACAGGATATGCTCTCACTGCAGTCAGGGAGTAGTGGAGACAGAGATGCACTTCCTCACAACCTGTGGAAAATATCAGGGCATCAGGGAGAATTGCTACCAAAAATTCTCACAAATATGCCCTGAATTCAGAAATTTGAATGACGACCAAAAACTCCCATACCTACTGGGGGAGAAGAGAAGCTGTGTAGCACTGGCGGCACACTATGTTACAGCTTGCCATGAACAGAGGGACAACCAGTAAACCTAAGAAAAGATTATATATAAATAATGCGAATGTATATTTATACACTCAGGGATATACCTGTTTATACACTGTATGAATAGAACTGCGTTTATGTGTTCAACCATAAATGTATTTTGATGCTTTGGCAACATAAGATGTACCTTATCATGCCAATAAAGCGATTTGAATTGAATTGAATTGAATTGAATTGAGTGAGAGAGAGAGAGAGATTGGGAGTGTGAGAGAGAGAGACTGGGAGTGAGAGAGAGAGAGATTGGGAGTGAGAGAGAGAGAGATTGGGAGTGAGAGAGAGAGATTGGGAGTGTGAGAGAGAGATTGGAGTGTGAGAGAGAGAGAGAGATTGGGAGTGTGTGAGAGAGAGACTGGGAGTGTGAGAGAGAGAGAGATTGGGAGTGTGAGAGAGAGAGATTGGGAGTGAGAGAGAGAGAGATTGGGAGTGTCAGAGAGAGAGAGATTGGGAGTGAGAGAGAGAGAGAGATTGGGAGTGTGAGAGAGAGAGATTGGGAGTGTGAGAGAGAGAGATTGGGAGTGTGAGAGAGAGAGATTGGGAGTGTGAGAGAGAGAGATTGGGAGTGTGTGAGAGAGAGACTGGGAGTGTGAGAGAGAGAGATTGGGAGTGTGTGAGAGAGAGATTGGGAGTGTGAGAGAGAGATTGGAGTGTGAGAGAGAGATTGGGAGTGTGAGAGAGATTGGGAGTGTGAGAGAGAGATTGGGAGTGTGAGAGAGAGATTGGGAGTGTGAGAGAGAGATTGGGAGTGTGAGAGAGAGATTGGGAGTGTGAGAGAGAGATTGGGAGTGTGAGAGAGAGATTGGGAGTGTGAGAGAGAGATTGGGAGTGTGTGAGAGAGAGATTGGGAGTGAGAGAGAGAGAGAGATTGGGAGTGTGAGAGAGAGAGATTGGGAGTGTGAGAGAGAGAGAGAGATTGGGAGTGTGAGAGAGAGAGAGAGATTGGGAGTGAGAGAGAGAGAGATTGGGAGTGTGAGAGAGAGAGAGAGATTGGGAGTGTCAGAGAGTGAGATTGGGAGTGAGAGAGAGAGA